>NC_066618.1:182990804-183321982 GCF_025201925.1 Gopherus flavomarginatus
GCTGCACTGTCCCTGTCACCTAGGTCAGCCTTTTTTAATGGCCAGCAGCTTGGAGTGAAAATTGGTTGTGAGTGCCTTAATCTCTATTTAAAACTCTTTCATTTCAGCTTGGTAGCAGCGGTGATCTCTTCATTCTCTTCTTTAGGTGGCCTAGCTACCATCTTGTCTCCTTCAGGGAATGGACAAGAAGTCTCCTCAGCAATGGAATGTCATTCTGCTTTGTGACATAGTTTTTAAGCCTGGGACTCCTTTTGGGGAGTATCTAATAGATCCTTTCTGGATCTTTTTAAAGTCTGGACGGCATGTATGGGGGTGAGAGGGATGTGGGCTGGATCTGCAGCTGCCCACGCAGAGTAGAGGGTTCAATTAACCCTCCCACCCAGCTGCTGTTTTATATTTATTTGACCGATCTTATGTGCCTCAGTATCCCCCTATCTGACATGCCCAATGTTACAATGTGAGTCAGCAGCAGACCAGGTGTCCTGACTTCACTGCTCCTTTCCTTTCTGTATGGCTGAAGCCACACATTAATGTTACTACTTACTCTGTATTTCTGTAGCAGCCAGAGTTTCCCATCAAAGTAGGTGCCCCAGGATGCTGTTCAAGCACCTACGAGGAGCAGTCCCTGCCCTGAAAAGCTTTCAGATAATGTCAGACACACAGACATTGTGGGAAAGTGGAAGATGTGCTAAGGAAGTAAAAGTTTTTCCCCAAATGTAATAATTCTCTCTCTCTTTCTCTCTCTCTCTCCAGGAAATACTTCTTAAAATGTTCTGCTTTTGTGGCACTCTCCCCCCTCTGGAAATAATGGTCATGTCTTATTACTTGGTTTCTTTTAGATAAAGGGTCACTTGGGCGGGGGAAGATTCACATTGCCACGTGAACATAAAACTAAACCATTCTGCTTAACTGCAACATCCTGATCAGTGGTACATTTTTCATTTATCACTGCAGCTCAATATTCTGATTAATAGGCTTCTACTGTAATATAAACATATATACATCTTTACTCAAAAACTCAACTATAAGGAGACTGGGACCAAGCTCACGGTGACAGCTCTGGTCCAGAAATCTTACTCCTGCCTGTTTTAAAAAGAGTAATTGTGTTGTTATAGTTTGAAGTTGTGTCTGTCAGTACAGACACACTGTTGAGGCAGGTTAAGCCATGCTGGAGACCGATGCTGAAATCTCTCCACTGGCTGAATGCTAGAGTAAGCAACAAAAGTAACTATTGGAGTTTAATACATCATCGGATCCCCCTTGATGGGATTACAGACACATAATCACAACTTTCTCATGCATTATCCTATAATACTAGATTAGAAGAGAGAATCACATGTTAATTACTGAACTACAATACTGGTGACTTTTATATGGACTTTTTTTAACACTGGATTTCTGGACCAGAACAGTTGCTTTTAGCTGTGTGGGTAAGCAGTGGAACACCTTGCAAACCTCCCATGCGTGGCTTCCTAAACACATGTCCAACAGCCACAGGTTGCTTCCCCTGTCCCAGAACATAAGGAGAGGAGAGAAGCATTGCATCCAAGTATCATAATTACTGGGCCTCTGTCATAAACAGCCTCCCACCAGATGGATTCCCCATTGACTACTGACTCCAGATTCCATCTCCTGCACAATCTTTCTTGTTTTTCTTGCTACAGCCCTTCTAAAAACCCAGGCTCTTGCAGCATGTTCTCAGCTGTGATGATGAGCTAGGACAGATGTCAGACTTGGTATTTATACTGGGGACAAAAGGAAGTCTCAATTAGTTTTATTTAAGATGATGTTAGTACCATCCGGCTTCCACTGAAAAGGAGCATTATGCATTTTTATATATATTTTACTTCCTAAAAAATGTAATTAGGAAACCCATGGTGGGTGGGGGCAGAGTACTGGGGAAGGTGAACAGGGACAGAGAGAAAAAAAGGCCAGCAGGAGAGGGGATAGGGAGAAACAGAGAGCAGAGAAGGAGAAAAGGGAAGGGAGTCTGGGAAGAAGGGGGTGAGAAAAGAAAGCACAAGGTGATGAGGAGGGGGAAGAGAAGCAGACAGAACAAAAGGAAAGAGACGAATAGGAAAACAGAGAAGCAGGGAGACAAGAAACCCTTCCTGCCAGAAGCAGCAGCTCATGTCAGTTATCAACAGGAAGTGCTGCTGCCAAATAGTTTGATCCAAATGATGGGATCTGTTGCGGTCTTGCATGTGAAGAGAGACAGGATGCTAATGAATATAACTGTGACTGTTCATTGAGCCAAGTGGACACTGTTGTTTTCCCTGGAGTTCTAGCTCCCCCAGGCTCAGCTAGCTGGTGTCACCACACTGTCTCTTAACTCCAGGTCTGGATTAAGCAGTCACAGAAGATTGCTGTCTATACAACTGGATCTAGCAGATCAGGTCTGAATTACCTCAGTAGGGAGTACATGGAGTCTCCAAGGGATTCATACTCTGGTTGCTAGCCAGGGCTAAAGCTTGTGGTGCTGCATCATGTTACCATGCTAGCTAGATTAAAGCTAGAAGGGGTATGTCTACCCCTGCTACCACCACACTGTATGCAGACATACCATAAGGTAGGAAAGTGACAGCTGTACGCACACTGGCTCTATGGTGAAGAAACATCTATTTTTCTTGTCTTCTGAACAGTAGTTTCTCATTGGTTGTAAATACTTTTAAAAAAAAATTACAGGTTTATTTGTGGCTCTTGAACAAAGAGAGCTCAGAGGGTATAGCCGTCAGTTGATTAAAAACGACAGGAAAAATAGTTCAAAATGAGATATGTATTGTTCAACATTAATCAACACTTTTATGCGCAGCACCTGTATACAGGGGCCTGAGACTGACTGGGTTTGGAGACTGAACTACCTGAGATGTAGCCTCATCAGGAAGAGGTTGAGACATGCTGGTGGGGCACGGAGGGATGCTTGCAGTTTACTAACACGCCTCTTCAGTAGATAAACAGGGAAAAGACCTTTTAATCCTTCTTTTGTGATTAATTCCTGAACAAAAAAATTATTTTAAGGTCTTGGATATGCTTTCTGGGTGTAGAATTTACTTGTACAACACCTGCGGACTTGTGTAATAAAATCCCTGCATGTCTAGATGAAAATTTACCCTATGGTATTCATGGAAGTGTGTCTATGTAGGTTGCCTATTTTTAGATGAGTCTCAAAGAATCACAGTATAATCCAAGGTTTTACAGAGGCAGCCGAGAAGCAGTGCAGCGAGTACTTAAAGATTACTGCTCAAGTGTCCTGAAGACCTGAAATTCTCTATAGTCAGGACAGCTGTAAAGTGCCTAGGGAGGCAACAGTGTTCAGCCTGGGATTGGGGGACAGGGATTCCTGACTTCTGATCCCAGTACTGCCACTCACTGATTGTTTGGCCTTGAGAAGTCGCATAACCTTGCTTTACCTCCATTTCCCCACATTTAAAATGGTTTAATATTGCTTTAACTAAAACAGAGGAGGGGGAAGGTAATGAGGATTAGTTAGCTGATGTTTGCAAGTAACCTCGAAGATGTGAAGTGCTATATGAATATTAAACCTTCTTGGTTACAGGAGCTATTCAGAATAGCATATCTTGCATTTGAAAAGCTCATTGTATTTGATTTAATATAAGGTAGCCCTTGGATACCTGATACAATTCCCACTGAAGTCAGTAAGAGCTGGGCTGTAAATCTGACATTGCCTTGTTGAGGAAAGAGGTAAATATCATGCTGTACCTAAAATATGGAGCTCAAAAGGACAGTAGGAAAGACACATTTAATTTATTTCACATGGAACTGAGACAGAGAAATAAGGATGGAGTGTTCAGCTAGAACAAGGGCTACTGAAAACAGCAAAGTCAGCCCCTGAGATTTCCTAACTCAGCTCAAGAAAGAACAGAAGAAAGGAACCGTAACCATGCAGGGTTCTCACCCCCATAGAAACATTTTTACATTTCACACATTGTTGCTTTGTGTTGTGCCTCAGTGACCTTTCACTAACTATGGGAAATGATTTTAAATGCAGAATTTTGATTCCCCTCCTCCCCCCAAATTATAAAAGATTGCTCTTAATTGGCTTTCTCCAGATTCCCTCCTCCCTTTCCTGCTGCTTCTCCTCTTACAAGACTGAACAAGGCCTTTCTGCATTAATTAAAGAGAAATTAGCAGCAGCTACGCTTAGCACACCTGGTAAACTTTCAGTTTATGTGAACCTTGGACTCAGACACAACTAAGACACTGATCCTTATTGGCCAGGTCTTGTTACCCACTTTACTGCTCCCCATCTGTGTTAATCTGTCCTGTATCATTTAATGAAAAGGGCAACTTTTCATGGGGGTTTTTAAACCATCCTGTTGAACTTAATAAAGACATTTATACCTTTGCTATAGAATGTTATAGGATGGTTGGGGTTAAAACCTGGGTTAGAGATGTCAAATACTCACTACTTCAATTAAAGTCAATAGCAGCTGTAGCTGCTCAGCATTTCTGACAATCAGACCTCTATTAGATGGATATCAACATCCTCCACTAAATTCTATAGTCAGTAACTTTCGTACAGCCCCATTGATTTTATCCCTATTAAATTACATAGGACTCTTCCATAAGGCTCTGATCCTATAAAGTTCCAAGTACAATCAACTCCCACTTCAGTCAGTAGTGCTCAGCAGCTTGCAAGATTGGGTCCTCACACAAATAATTGCAGTCATGTAATGCATACCGGAATTTTCCTTTTTGTGACAATGGGACCTCCATTTCCCTTTCCTCAGCCCACTCTAGAGTCAATGAAGGCTGCTTTGATCACCTGCTGTGGGGAAGGATGACCTCTCAGTACCAATAAAAGGTTCCACTTACTTCAGACTCAGCGCACTTCTGTAGAGATCTGAATTCTGATCTCTAGCACTGTGCTTTCACTAAAGTGCCAGGAGAGTCTGCATATACACTAAAACCTCACAGATTTGCCCTCCTCTTAACTTGCTGTATTAAAATTGCTGTCTCTCACTGCTTCTCAGCAAAGATTTAACAGGATAGGTGGAGTAGAGAGCAAAATGTACTGCAGCATGTTCTGAAGCAAATAATTAAAATTTCAGCTACCAAAATAAATGAACAAAATATATTTTGTGATGCAGTGTCCCTTTTTTGTTTTTATTTATCTTGTTCACTATTGTGCCAAATTCAAATATTTTAATGGGTTTTCTGCTCATTAGTGCCAATTTATGAGATGCCATTGTAATTCCAAAGTTTGCTTGCAAAGACCAACACAATCCAACTAATAAGGCTTATGACTTGACTGCAATATCATGCTTGGTCTGTCTCTGCTCTGCCTCTGTTGGGTAAAGTAATTGAAAAAGTGGTTGGGAGGCAACTCCTGGTGCTATAGGGAATCCTCAGATTGTCTTGATACCTGTCAATCTGGGTTCAGGCTTGTCTGTAATAGTGAACTTTCTGGTTGATGATGTCCTCCTAGAGAGGATGCTCATAGTGCTGCTTTTAGCTATACTGGCAACCTTTTATCTTGACTTGATTGTGAAGCAAGACGTGATAGACTTGCTCAGGTGTGGTTCTGTTCTTTCCTCTCAGATAGATCCCAAGGGGCTATGTTAACTGTTACTCTGAGGACAGGGTTCTGATGTATGGTGCTCTAGTCTATTACTTCCCCTCACTTAAAATTCACATGCCTCACTGGTGCATATGAACTAATCAGTGTATGAAGCTACAGGGTAGATAGGCAGCCTGAGATGCAGTGCCTGCCATATGCTGGTGACACACCTCTCTACTCTACACCTCTTCTTGATTTGACCCAGGTGGTGCAGTGTCTCAGTTTTCTCAGTGCCTGAACAAGGTAGGATGTGGATAAGAGCATGCTGGGTGAGGGTTAATCTAAAAAGGAGAGAGATGGCACTGACTACTGAGGGAAACAACTCCAGAACTTGGCAGATTTCATGGCTGCTCCCATTATTAAGGGAATCTAGCTTCCAACTGTTAGTCACAGTTCAGGATTCTTTTTGAGCTTCCAGGGCTACTGGAGTCCCAAATGTTGTCTGTAGTCGAAAGTGTCTCTTGTTACTGTCTTTATGTAGCATGAGAGTTGTAACAGTTTCTTTCTGATGTGAATTTTGCTGGAGTTATCTATGTCCAGTGCAACACCTGGAGACCTGACTGTTGGATGGGATTTTCCGGAGATAGCATATTACTGCAGTGCTCCCCAGATTGCTCTGGCTGTCTATTCATTTCTGGGTACAATTTAGGATTTTGGTTAAAGTTGGGCAGAGATTTTGCATTTTGGTTCTTCCCCATCACCACCACTACCACTGCCCTGAAAAAAATCTTTCCATCAGCATTTGGATTTTAATTTAAAAATTGGAATCTTTTGGGAAGAAAAAAATAAGCCAATTGTTAGTGAACTGATGAAATTCGGACCATGAGCCAGATATTCAAGCTGGGCTATGAGCCCCCTGCACTACCCAGCAAGCACTTCGGATCCATAATCCAGCTGCAAAGGCCCAGCACAGAATTTCCTGTTGGAGGGAAGCTGCCTCTGTTGTGGTTGAGTCTTGCATCTCTGTGCCCTCTCCACCTACCGTAGGAAGAATGGACAGGTGGAGAAGAGGTGCAGTGGAGCTGCTTCTGGCATATTATTTGTTAAGGACCCTATGCCAGTGACACAACTCAGAGCTGGCCAGGTGGAGTTCTGAGAGGCATTGGGACCAGGGTTGGTTAGAAGGTAAGGGAAATGATTTAAGGGGTGTCCACAAATGGATCTATAACAGATGTAGAATATGGAGTGGTGAGCTCTGTCACTGTAATTAATGAACAACAGAAATTGTGTGTGTGAACTGGACACACAAGCTGATGAGCTGTGGGTTGCAGAAGTGAGCCTGGATGAATAATTAGAGGGGCATTGACAAATTAGTATTGTGAACAGCAAAACAATCTTCAGAAGGTGAAAGATCAGACAACCTAACAGAAGTCTCTGCAATGCATTTACAGCAAAGATACATTACATTGAAAATCATGTGTACTTTAGTTGTATGACTTACACCTGTTAAGTTCTAATGTATTCACCTGCTCAGTGGAGGGCTGAGCCTGCCTGCAGACACAGGAGAGCAGGGGGTCTGATTTTCTTGCATACTATGCTGCATTTTCTTTGAACCTTACTATTTAGATAACATTCCGTGTGCCTCTATCACAAATTAAATGTTAACCCCTGAAGTATTACTTTTATTAAGGAGTCAAATTGTTGTATAGTGGCCAAACCATCCAGTAAGTGGGCTTGTACTCATTTCTCCCATGTTTTGTGCTTGATCCTGCATTCCTCATGCACCCATAAGAATGATACCAGTTCTGATGCCAGTGTGAATTCCGAATGGGATGAGCCTCTTCATGTGGGATTAGCCCCTAGTGTGTCTGCACAAGCCAGAACTGAGCCCACAGTTTTTGATCAGACAAATTGCCTCTTGTTAAGATCAAAAGAAATTAATTCCTTTCAAACTTGAAAGTTTTCATGAGGCCTTGTTTGACTTCTGAGCAAAGCAATGTTTTGCCATTCTGCTGAGAGAACAATCAGTATTTGTTTTTCTCTTGTCGATGACTCGATCCTGGTGCCCTACACGGCACTGGAAAGCCTGGAATGCTGCGAGGGTAGTCTGAACAAGGCCTGGAATGTCATTTGTCACCTCTAGAGGTCACTCCAAAAACAAGCACGTAATTCAGCCTGCCTGTTTTATCAAGCTGGGTTATTTACCAAACAAACATGTGAGGATTAATTTTAGCATGTTAACGCTAAGGTCAAGTAACTAGAATTATCCATAACAATTAATTACTCAGAAACCCAACACATCTTAAATGTGGGACAGTTTAGAACTGTGGTTAACAGAACTGGTATCATTTGGTACTTCAGACCCTGCTCCTATTCTCTGTCTTTGTGATGAGCTCAGGGCAAAGTGTTTCTGCAGGGGCCACTATTCTTCTGTTGCCATTTCTCAACAGTTGTACATGTTCTAACCGCCAAGGGAGGATGAGTTGCTCAAAATCTCTCTCATTACTCACTCAGTAGTGTCCATTATGAGCACATGTCTGAGCAAGCCAGGGTCAGCATTGGGTGTTATAGCCAAGATCTTAGTTTGTTCAACTGAGAGACGTTTGGGAATGGAACCACACCTATGTTTCTATGAAGTTTTCTAGACCAGTGTAGTTTTCTAAAAGGGATCCCAGTGAATATGGATGCAAGAATACAAGGCTATATTTTCTCAAAAGTCACCTAAATGGGTAAGAAAATGTCCTTGTGGATCAGGCTTACTTGGGTTCTATCCCTAGCTCTGCCACAAATTTCCTGTGTGACTCTGGGGAAGTCACTTAATTTGTGTCTCATTTTTCCCATTTGTAAAATAAGAAAACATGCTACTTCACTTCAGAGCTGGTTGAATTATTCACTTTGACTAAATCACCAGGCAAATTGAACTCTCTTTTCTGTTCATTCATAGATTATAATTTCTGAAAGTGTATTCTTTACTGATAAGTAGTCACCGAACAGTCAGCCGAGGGGTTCCCAAACTATCACAGGAAGCTGAACTTTTGCTTTTCATAACACATGATTGGTCACTACACACTTCCTGATTGGATGCTAGAACCCTGTTGAACAGGAGTGTAAACAAATGACAGTGAATAGCAAATAATGAATATTGCACATGCTCTTCTACATAAATCAGTTCAGTCACATGTAAATATGGGTATTTGAACAAATAACCATTCCACAGATATACATGCAAATAATAATAATAAAAAAAAACAATTAACAGGAATTAGAGAGACAAGGTGGGTGAGGTAATATTTTTTTATTGGACCAACTTCTGTTGGTCAGAGAGACCAGCTTTCAAGCTCTCTCACCAACAGAAGTTGAGCCAATAAAAGATATTACCTCACCCACTTTGTCTCTCTAATATCCTGGTACGACTGCATTGTATAATTCATGGGAATGTTCACAAATGGTGAATAAAAAGGCACAGCCATAGTTCAAAATTCAAATGCTTATTTGCAAACTTTCTGTTTTAGCAGAAACTGACTAACTAGGTGTGAGGCATAGCTCTTTAATGATGGCCTTGAGATCCATGGCTAGACGGTGCTATACGAGTCAAATTATTCCATAGTCTCACAGATCAATTGTTAAACTGGCTGAAAGAGGTTGCAATTTGAAAGCCCAGATTACCTTGGAAGTTGTTTTACTAAAATATTTCCGTAGTGAAAAATGACTTAGTGCTTGGCTTTCTCTGATGTGGTGCATTTAAGAAAACTTACCTCTATGAGCATGTACAAGGAAAGCACTGTAACTCCAAGGTTATACATAATAAGATGACCCCTGAGAGAAAATGCAGGCCTGTTCTTCATAAACTTGGTACCCAGCCATATGGAAAGTAGATATACTACAGTAAGGAAAAATGTGGGTAGGTAAGAATCCAACAGGAACCATCCTCTGACCCTGGAATCTGAACAGAAACAAATGCAGTGAGCAATTAAAAATGGCTTGCTCAGTACTGCTAAAAGGAGGTTGCCCATATTCAGAAGAGTGTCTGCTAAAGGCACAAGTGGGAATGCGCCAAGACTTGTCTTGTCTCTGTCATATCCTGGGACCAATATGGCTACTATAATATTGCAAATTACCTGAGGTAACATTCCAAAGGATATGCTATGTACATTAATGGGTTGAAAAATGCTCTATTCATTTCAACATAGGTCCGTGCTTAAAATTTAAATACAAAATGAAAATTAAATTAAATACCAAATCGTAGGCTGTTCACTGGACAAATAACCTGCATTTTTAATAGTATTATAAACGCAAAAATGCACATTTGAAAAACTGACTTCACAGACAGTAGCAACTTTCTTCATTTTTATCATGCATATGTTATTTATTTACTTACTGGAGGGCTTTTGCATAGGAGAAAGCTTTCAAACACATTAAATCTATTCACTTGTCATTTCTTTTTCAGTGTTTGTTTTGCTGAGTAGCAAATATATTTTTTGTTTAAACCAAAGTCTTGCTCCTTCATTAGCTCATGTGGTACACTTGTTTGATCCCAAAATGAAGCACTCAGGCCAAATCCTGCTTGCCTTATTCACACAAGTAATCTCATTGACAGTAATAAGAACACTTGTTTGAATAGGAAGAGCACGATCTAGCCTCACATGCCAAATCTGCAGCATCATTCTTTTTCAGGTGAACAAAGGGATTCCAGGAGCAAATAAGGATGATTTCCCCTCTGCCAAGATCTGCAATTGGAAAGACTGAGTTTGCAGGAAAAGCAATCTTTACTACAGCAAAATCCCTTCAGCAACAGACTTTATGGGTAAATGAAATTGCTTCATCATATATGCTATTCTCTTTCAAGTCTGTCCAATTTTCCAAAAGAGATTATCTATCTGAACCATGAGTTATGGTTTAAAAAAATCATACAGTATGCTAAAACGACCCTCAGTTGTAGTATTAATCATTTAGATTTATTTAAAAAACCCTCTTTGTTTCACCATTCATCTTTACTTTTTCCATTTTGCTAAACTGGATAATAAAATACCAGATGAGAGTTTACAGTTGCACTTGTTCACTCTTGCACAATACTTCAAAATCTGGGCTTGAAAACGCTTCAGGGGGATACTTAAATCAAACATTAAAGATTTTTTTTTTGAGAAAAAAGGTATTTTCTAATGTTTTGTTAAAAGCATTTTCATCAGAAAACCTTATTTTTAACATTTAAATGACTTAGAACTATCCCATGGTGAACAGAAAGCCGATAGAAATGTTCTTATTCCTATCACCTTCTGCCTCCCTCCCTGCTTCCCACTTATCATTCTATATTCATTAGTTGAATTTTGTCATAAACTAGATTGCAAGCTCTTCAAAGCACAGACTGTCAGCCAGATCTATTAAAGCTGGAAGACTCTGCGTCTGTCTTTCCCCACCCCCAACTGGTTCCCAAGAAGCATCTTCATTCTCACTATTGAGAAAGCTGCTGAATAAATCTGCCTAAAAAGTACAGTCAGCTAGTAATGGAGCTGCATCCTTTGTTTGGGGTTTCCTTGCTTTTGTCAGTTCAGATCGTTCTGTGTTAGCAAGCTAGAATGCTGTTTTCTTCCTTGGAATCTGAAAATGTGTTTGTGATCTCTTAGATGTGGTAATTAATAAATATCCAGCATGTCTCCTAGCACTAGCATTGTCTGTTCCAAGACAGCATATTGTGCAAAGGCACAGTTAGGATAGCATTGGAAAAAGCTTTCTGACATTCTGTAAGATGACCTGATGTATTTGAGATGATCTTGGGCCATGATCCAATGCATAGGATGAGAATACAAGCAAAAGAGATAAGGCATAAGAAAACAAAGGTAAATTAAACTCAAGCCATACAAAGCTTGATAGAATGTACCTTTTAGAAAAAAGAGAAAATGTAATATAGAGGAAGATAACACCAGTCTTGCCTGCTTTGGAAGACTGATTTCTAAAGAGAGTTTACATGTGCATGCAGTCTCCAGAGCAAAGGAGTTCCACAGGAGACTGAGAAGGTAACCAGAAACCATCTTTGCAACTAGAGGAAAAGTAACTGGTAGAAATAAAAAAGAACAGGAGTACTTGTGGCACCTTAGAGACTAACCAAATGTATTGTAACATAAGCTTTCATGGGCTACAGCTCACTTCATCGGATGAATGTAATGGAAAATACACCCCCCCTTCCTTCTGTGTGTGTGTGTGTGTATGTATATATATATATATATATATACATACACACACACACATACACACTTCCTTCTGTATTTTCCACAACATGCATCTGACGAAGTGAGCTGTAGCCCACGAAACCTTATGCTACAATAAAACATTTATTAGTCTCTACGGTGCCACAAGTACTCCTGTTCTTTTTGTGGATACAGACTAACACGGCTGCTACTCTGAAACCTGGTAGAAGTCAGATGATGAGCTGAACTAAAGTGGAAAATTAGATAAGTGATGAAAGCAGCTTCTACTCTGGGCACAGAAAGCAAGTTTTCCCATTGTTGCTAAAGGAGCACAGCTCATGTTCTAACACTTTAATAACTGCAAAGTGACCTATGGCTGCGCTGTCAGGCAACTTATCAACATACTTTTTAAGTCTTTCTTACTATTGGTTTTCAGTGCTCCCTCTTGAAGCTTGAAATTAAAACTTGTTCCTTTCTCCCACTATCTCTTCTTATGTGCACACAGTCACACTTGTTTCCTCTTAGTAAGGTGGCTCATAAATGCTGGGCTGTTTGTTTAGATTGTTTTGTTTTGTTTTGTTTTTAGAAAAACAGCACTATATCATTGGTGGGGGGGGGAGTTGGTGGGAAATGTATGGATTTGACAAAAAGAATAAGAAAAAGAGAGAGAAGTTGACATTAGTGCCTACCATCTGTCAGACTCAGTGCTCCATTATGTTCAAACAGGTTCAAATTCATCCACTTACGTTATGTGGGAAAGTGTGACATACTGTTGGAATGATTCAGAACTGTCAAACTAACAACTAAATCCCAGATGAAAGCAATGAGTAACACTGCACTACATGAGCACTGGAACACAATCTGTGGTGAGAGAGATGTGCACAAGCTCAGATTCCATCTGAAACTAACCCATTTCCAATTAAAAATAGTGATGACCCAGGGAGTGAAATCCTGACACCAATGAAGCAGTGGCAAAATATTGGCACTGAGACTTTATCCAGGACATTCAGAGGTGGCTAGATATTCTGTGTTCTAACTCAGTCACTTACAGCAGGGTCTGTTTGTATCTGGGCAGAATCTGAATTTCTTAGTGGCTAAGGATATGGATTTCTGGAGCTGGTTTTTGATGCTGTTAATATTTAATGGCAAAATACATATCCTATAAGAGTATGTTAGTATGACTTCATAATACCGCTCAAAAATTATATCCTCTCTCAATATGTTGCCAATTTAAATTTGTTTTTGTACATGAATAAAACAAACTCAACCACTGGCTGTCATTCCTGCAACTAGTGTCATTCCACATCACATAACTATGTCACTATCCTTTCTTTTTTTAATTTTTCTCTTGTCTCCTTAATATAAAAACTAATAAATGCACCTGCAGTACTAGAGAGGCATAGTGGAATCCTGTTGAAAGGATCAAATTAAGCAAGCCCCATTTTGATCCTTACACTTGAATGGTCACTGTGTTCTGAGCAGAGAGCCTTTCCTGTTATGGTATACATTAAAGAAAATCTAAAGCAAATAAGGGCAAGCACCTCAGTGTGGCATATTGGGATTGAACTAAGGACCTGTGGATCTAAAAGCACAGCTGCGCAGTTTAATGGATAGAGAACACAGGGCTGGGACTGAAGATATTTAAGTTCTATGCCCAGTTCTGCTACTGGTCTTCTGGGGACCTTGGGCAAGTCACTTCATCTTTCTGTGCCTCAGTTTCCCACTCTGTAAAATGGGGGTGATGATGCTAACCCTCCTCTGAAAGTGCTTTGTGATCTGTGGATGAAAAGCATTATTCTACTTCTTGAGCCAAAAGGAGGATTAATTCAGAAGCTGCAGCCAATTTAAACTGCTTTATGAGATGTAGCCATCAGACGGAGACAAAGCCACACAGTGGCTTGATGGTACTCGTTGCAATCAGTGGCAGAGCTTCCATTGCCTTTAAGTGCAAGATCACAGCCTGTGTTAGCCAGCTTTCAACACCACCAATGGAAATTGCTTTTCGAAAGCAATGTTTGGCCTATAAAGTGCAAAAAACACTTTTGGTGTGTCAGTCCCACCCCTCCAAATTCAACCAAGTGGGAGCAAAGCAGGGAGAGGGAAAGCTGTGTGGCACAGCAGTTCAGCACCGCCTGGAAGTTGGCATTCAGGGGGATTGCCCTGCTTGCCAGCCCCTGGAACTGCCCTAGTTGTCACCTAAATAGTTATTGATTAAAAATAAAGCAAAATAAAAAAAGCTGGATTTACAGAGTAGTCGTTTATTTCAGATAGCCTGCTGTCAAACCAAGAGCAGAAAGTAGTGGAAAATAGCTAATAGAAAGAAGCCTGTAATGCTGGTTATTTTTGGCTTTTTAGGTAAGTTCACTAGAATTTATCAGCGCTTCTCTTTCAGGGGTCAGTCCCTCTACTTTAGCAACTTCTTGTGAGTCATCTGTCTATATAACCATTTTACAGGGTGCCATGTTATTCTGGATTGTGTCATTCTACATTCACAGACCACTAAAGTAGAAGTGCATGCTACTGCATGGGACCATAGACAAACAAGATAATATTTTCAATGCTAGTGTTTGAGATGTGATGTAATTGATAGTATTGTCCTCGTAGTGTTTTAAAACACAATTTGCAATTTGTAATTGCACTCGTTCCTAGTTGTAATTGTACTAGCACAGCTATGTCCAGTGGCTTACTTGGTCTAACGATTGCACAGTTTAACGCTACTGGTAAATTCAGAAATATAGTATCAAATTGCACCACTTGGGCTGCTGTTCCCAGGACCAGCGCTAGTGTTTTTAGTGCCCTAGGCACACAGCCATTTTGCCGTCCCGCGCGCTGGTCTCGCGGCTCTGGTGGACCTGCCGCAGTCGTGCCTGCGGAGGGTCCGCCAGTCCGCGGGAGCAGCGGACCGTCTGCAGGAAAGCCTGCGGCAGCTCCACTGGAGCCGCAGGACCAGGGGACCCTTCGCAGGCATGACTGCGGAAGGTCCACCGGATCCGCCTGCCAGCCCCCGCTCCCCCTGGCAAAATGCTGCCCCCCAATAATCCTGGCACCCTAGGCAATTGCCTAGGCCGCCTAAATGGAAGCACTGGCCCTGGCTGTTCCACTGCAGCACCTCTCAGAACACACTGTAGTTCTATTCTTGCTAGCAGATGTCCGTAGCAGGGAGGGAGGAAAAGGAGATGAAAAGTAAGCCTGTTGCCAGCTGAGAACAAAACAGCAACATGGGAGCATTCTTCCAGTAATGCGGTGCTTCAAAATAACTTGTAACCTTACCCTCTGCTGGGTTAAACTAGTACTACATAGATACCTGTGTCGAAGGGATTTGGAGGCAAATAATGGTTTCACCTAGAAGTGTTCATAACTGAAGGCCTCTCAGCACATTTATAAAAAGAACAGCTAACAGTATATCTGTTGGACACAGGGTAATATGCCCAAGTCAAAAGGCTGTATCTTTGGCTTTGGCCCTTCTGCATCCAACACGGCCAAGGAAGAGGACACCTGTAAACTACCTTTAAGTGTCCCTGATTGCAGTGTCTCTGGGTGCCGATCTGTGTCCAAAGATGCAATTTAGAGCAGTAGGATTGATTGAAAATTGGTCATAGTAAGGACCAAGATCAGCCCCAAGAGCTAGAATAAGATGCCACTGAGGTCCTGTGCCCAACTGGAAGGAGACAGCTCAGCAATAAATGGTGGAAAAGGAGAAATCCTGACATTTGAGCACAGGTGAACTCAGGAAAGTATTTGAAGCAACCAATGTGGAAGTAGAGTGTTACTAGATCCTGCCAAGCTGAGGGACTGAAGTCCCATTTTATTTCTCCTCCAGTAAGTTCCTTGGGATGTGTGTCTATGCATGAATGTCTTTAGAACCATCTCTCTGAGCGCTACACATGTTTTCATAGGGTTTTGTTTCTCTGGCTATTAATATTCAATTACTTTCAAATGGCAGTCATTCCTGTGAGACTTTGCCTTTCAAATGCCAAATGTGAATCTCTTTGAGTGACTTGGCACAGGCAGTACTTGTTTTATTGAAGTGCATTCTGAAGACCCAGTGGAGCTATAATACTTGCTGTGCGGTTATATTAACCGCAATTCATCCATCTCAAAGACTTGGCTCTGGAGGCATTGGAAAGAGAAGGATGAAAGGGCATAGCCTTTATATATGTAAAAAGGAACAAAACATTCACACACATGGTTATTGGACTGCACTAGCTTGCTAGTATTAAAGGCCTATTTTACAAGTATTTTCTAGGAAGTCATTCTATTCATTTTTTAAAATAGATTCAGGTAGAAATGCAGAAATTGTGCAAGCCAAAGTTTTGCAGAGATCATAGATGCTTCACAGTTGATGGAGGTGATTGCCACTCCCAAAGGAATAAAAAAAAATACTACTTTCCAGTTTTTAAGAACCTTGTAACAATTTTCCCTTTAAGGAAGAAATGCTAAGATTTGAAGAATATTAACTCGATGAAATACAATCATCAGGCATCTGAAAATGTATTAGAATATAATTTATACTTTACAATTACCCTATGCTGTAGGTCTTTATATTTTGATTTAGGAAGCAAGTCTGACCTCCTCAAGTGATAGCTAGAGCAAGTACCCAAAGAACAGAAAGGGTATGAAAGAAATGACCTCTGAATCTGCACTAGGTTTGCTGATATTTTGGATTTCATTCTGGGGGGTTCTGGATACCCTTAATTTTCACTGTGGTCTGCATCTCTCAGGATTAGTCTCTTTGTTCACTAGGTGAACCACATGAAGATGGGATTATTATTACAGCTGGTCAAAAAATGGAATTTCGTTTGTGCAGAAAATTTGGAGATTCTGAAGTCTGGTTTCATATTGATTCAGGATGAAAAGTCAAAATCTTAGAATTTTTCATGAAAAAAATATTTATTTTGTTTTGTTTGAGTTGTTTTATTATAATATGATAAATCAAAACAAAGTGAAAATGAAACATTTTGACTTTATTGAAGCCAAACATCTCAATAATTTCCATGAAACTTCAGACCAAATGCATACATTTTTACAAAACGCTGTGATTTTGCCATGTTGGCATTTCTGATGGAAGACAGTCCCGTAAGAAAATTTTTGACCAGCTCACATTATTATACATATTTTTGAGGAGATATAACGTGAGTGACCAATACCATGCAAGTATTAATGAGACAGGAAAACCACAGATATGTAGTGTCTGATTTGTGTTTATCTGGCTTTCATTACCATAGCATCTGAGTGCATGAAAACACAGCTACATATTCTGCGAATACTTAGGGAGGGCTGCCAGTAACAGAAGTATGTTCTGTTTATTCTATAATCATTATTTTCCTCCAGATTTAGTTATTTCTGGGCCAGGTTGGTCATATGTGTTTAGGGGTGTGTTGGCTGTGTTTAGGGGTGGAAGGAAAGTGCCTTTCACCCCTGCTTACCCTATGTATATGGCCAACAGTTTAGGCGGCTGAAGTGAAGGAAACTTTTGTATTGGGGTCAGTGGCCCAAATGTGATAAGTGGAGAAATGGTTTGTAGTGCAACACTTAGGGTATTATTTGTGGGCTACAATGGAAATGCGGATGATGATGATGATGTAATGGGATACATCTGGGTGTAAACAAGTGCTGTGTGATTAGCTAGGGAATGAGGTAGAATTAAGGTTGTTTTTGATACCATAATTTAGAGTTCCTGAGTTTTCAACATTTTTTTTTCTTTCTTAACTATACTATGTGCTAAAGACATTTTTCTTAAATAACACAGTTCTGGAATGCCCCACTTGATAGGGTTGCCAGTTTTGGCTGGAGGTTTCATCACATGACATAATCTTTAATTAAAAAGATTAATCTTTAATTGCTGGAGACTCCAGAACACTCCAGGAGACTCCAGAGCTTGATTTTCCAGAAGGTGGGTGCTCAGCACTTTCAGAAAATCCAGCTTGGCCTCCTTATGGTGTTGGCAGTAAGGCATTCAAAATTTCTAGTCGGCTTTGAACATGCTGGTCACTGTCTTCAGGAAAGCAACTGCTTTTCTTATTTTCAATTATTATATTGCATCTGAAGATGATTCAAACAGCTTTTGTCTGCACATGAAAAGATCAATTATTTTGAGTCCTGAAAAGCACACTTACCTCGAGGCCCAAACATATAATCCACAAATTTGTTTATTTCCCAGTCCAAAGCCTTCAGCTGCTCCTAGAAAGACACATGACAACTTGTTATCTCATGCCTGGCATAGAAAATACAATACAAAAATAAAGTTGCAGAAAGCCTTTTTACACACAAGTGTCTCAATGTACCTGACAACAATCCCCATTTTCAAAAAGTGCTCTTTTAACATGAAAGGATTTAGGGCTATATTCTGCTGTGGCTACACCCACAGCTCCCATTAACACCATTAGTGGAAGTAGCATGTACCTACCACAATAGACCCCTGAGGAGGAAAATGCAATTTAGATGGAGATTTTAGAAATGAAAATGAGCACGCCTTTAAATGAACCTAATCTGTAACAGGTGCCTTTTAGTGTGTAGAAAGTACCGTGGCCTTAAACCCCAGCAATGCTTGCTTTTTGAGTTTTTCCATTAAAATATATATTTGAGAAAAGAGCACTCAGTATTTCTGATCTGCTTTATGAAGCCACATGGCTGTCAGCCTCAGTGTGATTGTGCACTAATTAAATGCATTGATGTTTTGTTTTGAAGAGGGAAAATTTTTCTTTTTCCACCTGAAAAATCTACATATTCCACACCATTAGTCCCTCATCACCACAATGTGAGCATCTGAGTTTCATTATTGCTACTTTCCAGGAGAGGGACTGAGGCACAGAGAGACTAAGTGATTTGCCCAAGGTCCAAGTTAATAGAACTACTCTGATTTATCCCAGGCGGTCCAGAAGTCTTTGGCAGAGTTGGGAATTGAAGAGTGCTCTCCTGAGTTCTAGTGCCCTGCATTAACTAGAAGGCTATCCTTTTCACACCTGTTGCTTCATATACTCCCGTGCTTGCTGTCCAAAGTCCAAAGCCTTGCAAGAGATCACAATCTTGAAAGAATAGGAGACCAGCCAGCCAAAATGTCCTGCTGTGCCCTCTGAATTCTCCTGACAGTTGCACAGCAATGCTGTACTGCTGCACTATTGTTTTGCTCTGGAGGAGAACTTCTTAAGTTCTCTACCCGCCAGTGCATTTGCACATCACAGGGCAAGATCTGGTTTACTCCAGGTGTTAAAAACGAATAGGCTTGTTATTGGGAATAAATGTTGTACCTCTCTCCACTCATCTTTGCACATCATTTGCTCCAGGTCTAAGAGAAATGTCTCAGAAGGGGACAGGTTTTGCAGCACCTTGGGGTGAAGAAATTAATCTCTACAGAATGCTGCATGGTTCATCTAATCTCAGTAAAACAAAACCAGAACAAAAACCAATTTCATTTTTTAGTTTTATTTTTACAAATGAAGGGAAAGGTTCCAATCAAAGGGATCACTGAGATAAGGCAAATCTTGTTGCTGAGAAGTTTAGCCTTTCTGAAAGGTGCTTGATGGGGGGGCACTAGAGACTGGCATCTCCCCGTAGACCAGATACCGATACCAGCAGCCAAAGTTTTCCCTGCACTGAGCTGGAAGTGACCTCTAAAGTTGGAGGAAAGTTCCATCCGGGTCTGGGGTTTTCTGCTGATATTGCCAGCAAGGTGGTGGGTTGTGAAACAGAGTCAAGAAATTTATTCTGAGATTAGCAAACTAATTTCGAACAGGTATCACTACTGAGCCACCACAGTTTGGTCAAATGACACAGATTAGAAACTCTCATCCATCATCATATCTCTGAGCTAGCCAGACCCGTTTGTTTAAAGTTTTATGAAAGGGAAGACTCGGCCCATTTTCATTTGGAAAATGCCATGCTAGCTCCCATCAGTGATCTCTTATACCACCATGTTAAAAACAATGAGGAGTCATTGTGGCATCTCTTAGAGACTAACAAATTTATTTGGCATAAGTGTGTGTGTGTATATTACAGCACATGAAAAGATGGGTGTTGCCTTACCAAGTTGGGGGTCAGTGCGAACTAGGCCAATTCAATCAAGGTGGAAGTGGCCTATTCTCAACAGTTGACAAGAAGGGGTGAATATTAACAGATGGAAAATGACTTTAAATTTGTTAGTCTCTAAAGTGCCACAAGTACGCCTCGTTCTTTTTACTTTTTCTAGTGACCCAGCCAATCCCACTTTATTCAGGCCTAATTTGATGGTGTCCAGTTTGCAAATTAATTCCAGTTCTGCAGTTTCTTGTTGAAATCTGTTTTTGAAGTTTCTTTGTTGAAGAAATGCTACTTTGAAGTCTGTTGTTGAGTGTCCAGGGAAATTGAAGTGCTCTCCTACTGGTTTTTGAATGTTACAATTCTTGATATCTGATTTGTGTCCATTATTATTTTGCATAGAGACCGTCTGATTTGGCCAATGGACATGGCAGAGGGGCACTGCTGGCACATGATAGCATATATCACATTGGTAGATGTGCAGCTGAATGAGCCCCTGATGGTATGGCTGATGTGGTTAAGTCCTATGATGTCCCTTAAATAGATATGCGGACAGAGTTGGCAACAGGGTTTGTTGCAGGGATTGGTTCCTGGGTTAGTGTTTTTGTTGTGTGGTGTGTAGTTGCTGGTGAGTATTTGCTTCAGGTTGCGGGGGCTATCTGTAAGCGAGGACTGGCCTGTCTCCCAAGGTTTGAGAGAGTGAGGGATCATCCTTCTGAATAGGTTGTAGATCCTTGATGGTGCACTTGAGAGGGTTTTAGTTGGGGGCTGTAGGTGATGGCCAGTGGCTTTCTGTTACTTTCTTTGTTGGGAATGTCCTGTTGTAGGTGACTTCTGGGTACTCTTTTGGCTCTGTCAGTCTGTTTCTTCACTTCACCAGGTGGGTATTGTAGTTTTAAGAATGCTTGATATGGATCCTATAGGTGTTTGTCTCTGTCTGAGGGATTGGAGCAAATGCAGTTATATCTTAGGGCTTGACTGTAGACAATGGATCCTGTGATGTGGTCTGGATGAAAGCTTGAGGCATGTAGGCCAGTATAGCGGTCAGTAGGTTTCTGGTATAGGGTGGTGTTTATGTGACCATTGCTTTTTTGCACTGCAGTGTCCAAGAAGTGGATCTCTTGTATGGACTGTTGGGAATAGATTGCACCTTGATCTGAATTGGCCTTGTTAGCACTGATCCTCCACTTGGAAAGACGACAACTATCTTTTCATGTTCTGTAATATATATAAAGCCTACTGTATTTTTCACCACATGCATCTGATGAAGTGGGCTATAGCCCACAAAAGCTGATGCCCAAATAAATTTGTTAGTCTCTAAGGTGCCAAAAGGACTCCTTGGTGTGTTTGCTGATACAGACTAACACAGCTACTCCTCTGAAACAAACTACCATGTCAGCGGCCAACTAGTGCAATTCAGAAATTTCATAAATTTCATAAAACTAGTGCAATTCAGTGGTAATTTCATAAATCAGAATGCACCCTACATTTAATTATCCATGCCTAAAAGAGGGATTATGCATGGACAGTGTATCAAATGAAGAAAAATCATAATTGATATGTGCATTGTAAATGAAATACATTTGTAGGATCACGTGTGTTTTGCATTTGTAAGTGATACTGTGTTTTTGTACAGGTGCAAAAATGAATGAGCTAACTATGAAAATATCAAGAAGGAGATTAGTACCATTAGTACTAAACATGCCAAAGGCCATCTTAATTTATGGAGGCTGTTAACAATGGCTGGCTTAATTTACACAGGCCATCTTAATGGAAGAGGCAGAACAGGAGAATTATGCCTCTCTCTTTGTCTCCCTGGATTTCCACACTTCTTGACCCCTTAGCATATCTCTGAGCTATTCAGAGACTGATGTTTTGCTGACCAAGTCCTATGCATGCACAAGTTAAAAAAGAGAATACATTTTATTTGCCTACTAGGATGACTACTTTGAAAAATTACTGAGAAATCAAAATAAAACTTTCTAAAAATAAATTAGTAGGCCATATTATGCCAGTGGCTTCTGGAAGAACTCTTCAGTGATTGCTGTGGAGACATAGTAAAACATAGCCCATTGTATGTAAAAATACAAGAAAACAGAAACAGTCTGCAGCATAAACATTTGTGTTGCTTGTCTGCATTTCTGGCAAATCATTTCTATGTCTCTTATCTGCCAAGAAGCTTGAGTTACCAGTCTCAAGATTAATACAGATTTTATTTTCTTCCCTCTCTTTATAGGACACAACTCTTGATATTGGCACTATCATCAATTTTCTCACCCATTTCTCATCCCTCTTTCCCCGGCCCCCCCCACCCAAAAAAACCCCTTACTGGTGCGAACAACTGAAAGGATGAAAAATTGCCATTAAAAGACAGTATGCAACGTACAGATTTCTCATGAGGTATTTATTTTTGGAACAGAAGTGGAAATGAATCAGTAGCAATAAAATGTGCTTATCTGATATGTTCATGCTGATTATATTTGAAACATTGCATCAAGGTCAATCAGTATGGGGGGAAAAATCAGTCTTATACTTGCCTTACATTTACACTTCTGTCTCCTGGTTGCCTTGGTTTCCTGATCGGTATTACTATAAAGGCAACATGAGCTATGCAAAAAAATCCATATACTGTCCATACAATATAGGTTTTTATATAGAAGAATAAAAAATAGGAACACTTTGCCAATGAACATCTGTTCTGCAAGCATTGTATCATCAAATGCTCTAGATTGGAAACTCCTTTTCTGTCTCTCTGACAGGGCAAGCTGGAAGAAAAATATATAGAAGTAGCTATGTCTCGGGCAAATATAAACTCAAAGGGTTCTGTTTGGCCATGGATGCTCAATAGAAGTATCCAAATTCGACCTGTCTGTCACTTCACCTTGAATGGTCCCTTAGAATATGTTTAGCATAAGTATTTAGGACAATCCGTTTGATCTTGTATTTAGCTGTGACACACTGAGCACCTTTCCCAGACCTGAAGAAGGGCTCTGGGTAAGATCAAAAGCTTGTCTCTCTCACCAACAGAAGTTGGTCCAATAAAAGATATTATCTCACCCATTTTGTCTCTTGAAGTTATGAGACGCAGTCTAACAGGATTGACCAGCACACATGTATTGGATAGCTTAATTATCAACGTTAGTCTTAGTTCTGCTTTCTCCTATCTCTTATGCAAGTTAGGTATTACGTAAGATGTTAATAAATACAATCATGAGCAGCATCTAGTGTTGCTAGCTCCCTTTCCTCTCACCCTGGCATTGGTTTAGAGTTTCCTAATGTATGGTTTAGTTCATGCGGTTTAGTAGTTTCATAATGTATTTACGTCTACCAAAAAATAATCCATTCTTCCTGCTCAGCTGCATTAGATTTAAAAGCATAACCTTGTAAGAGATGTAGTATTTCATATGGCCTGAATTTCAGAATATATTTGAGCTTGCTTTGATTCACCTTGATTTATTATTAGTGATTTGCTGTCTATGTTTTCAGAGGGTGCCATTCAGTTTTAGCTCAGAAGAGATTACATTGCCACACAACTTTTTGCCACCAGCCAGCTGTCTTGATCAGTTTTTGAAAAAATCTAAGTAAAAATGTTGATCATTTATGTCAGCTTAAATTGAGCCCTCTTACAGGAGCCTTAAAATCTTTATACTGGGCCCAACCTTGAGCCTAAGCAAAGCCTGAATAAGCTGGCATTTGCCTCTGGGAAATAGGGGGAATTATGAAAATATATTCCTCACCCCAGCATGGAATAAGGCCAAGGTACCTGTTCAATTGGACTGCATAAAGTTACTGCTGGATATGGAGTTATGCTCATATTCCCCTACTCTGTAGTGAGCTATACAGACCCATATTAGGGATACATTGTGCAGCATACTCCAAGCAGTTTGGGGAGTCTCTTTGTGGGAAGTATCTGTTGCTTTTGTCCTCCTATGCAGTAGACCCACCATTTTCAAGATGTTACTGGCCCGTCAGTGGGCATCTCAGAGTAGGCTGTAAAGGAATCTGGGTTTCTACTTTTAATGGCAAGTCTTAAAGCAATGCCACAAAAGGTATATTGATCTCCCGGCTCATTTCACAGTGAAAGCAATATTCTATTAAATGCCTGGTGCTCTGGCTGGTATCACTTAATCAAGGATGGGATCTTTTACGTGTTCTTGTTTTCAGTGTTGGTCTCATCAGGTTGGTAAACACAAGAAACTAGTGCTTAAAGCAGGCCACCAACCCTATCACATCTAGTGCAAGCAAGAACAGATTTAGGAGCACTCTGATCCACTCACACTGGGCCCAGAACTGAGAACTGTTAGTCAGAGGAGTAATTCCTACTTATGTGAGAAGGTCCACTGCCTTTTCAGGGGAGTAAGGAGTACTTATACAGCCTCAGTCATGAAATATTCTGAAAGATTGCACTCCCTGCTAGGAGCACAAGCTGGAAGGGATTTCTTAGTATAAATCTTCAGATGTGCTTTCTCTTTCTTAAATTAATTTGTATCATCTGCTAGTCTCTGTTCTCCAGAGTCTCTTTTTTGCTGTATGAGTTTTCTTAATTATGTCACATGGTCCCACTCTTGTGTTCCTTCTTAAAATGGTCCAGGTGCTACCAAAGTCTATGATGATGAAATAGTAGTATTCTCTCCTCTTGATAAATGTCCCTTCTTTTCCTTGAAGAGTTAGAAACTTGCCTTACTATGCAAATGTGCTCCTTGGATCAGTGCAAACAAAATCATGTTATCCCTGCAGATTCGCTACAGGGTTCCAGTGACTGGTGCTACTTTTGCAACTTCATTATTTCAAATACCTATTTTTAAATTAGAATTGGAGAGGCAGAACAGTAAGCATATTGGACTCATGCATCTTTTCACATCTGCAAGCCAACGTTTTAGACTGATCTGGAACAAAACTTGTGACCACAGGAAAAAATCTCTGTGCAGGGTTTCAAGGACTAATCACTGACCAGAGCCCTGGTGGGAGTGAGGGTGTGATCTCTGGTAAGCTTATTACCATGTGTATGTTTTTAATATGGTTTCTCTGTGATGCCTTTACTTTAAGAATAAATGTGTGTGTTTGCTTAGAAAGAGCTGTGTGGCAACTTAGCTGTGACAAGCACACTGTGTACGATCTCTGAGGAGGGAAGCAAAAGAGGCCTGCAAAAGAAGTCTGTCTTTTGCTGGGAATATCACCATAGTATCAAGGAAATGTACATTCCTCAGGCTACATGTCTCCACAAAAGCACGGTGACTGTGGGGGAGCTGGAAGCCTGAGAGCTGGAGCCTTTTCTGGACCATGAGGGGGAAGCGCAGGTGCAGTTGCCCTGAACAGTGACATTCAACAACCTCATCAACTAACTTGGGACAAGTGGCAGCCTCTCTTGAGAAGAAGCAAGGAATTGAAACAGGCATGTTGTTGGAAAGAGGCATGCATCCCCCTTCTGCAGCCCAGCCCAGTTTCCACTAATACTTGTGCCCCTCTGTCAGTGTAAGCGGAAGGGAGCACAACTCATCAGAGCTGTTGGCTGTAGTAAAATTTAGTCAAATTCTGTAGCAACCACTTCATAAAGATCACATAAATTAGAGTGCAACTTCATTGGGACAAGGCTCATGTTTTCTTGAGAGTCTGGCACTACAGGATCCCATCCTTGACTATAACTCAATATATATAATACAATATATATAGCACAACAATACAGCATATTTTGACAGTAAGAAAAAAATCCATGTAACTTAAAGATTGAAATATATCAGTTTCCTTTAATACAACAGAAAAGCTCAAAGGAGTAAAAATACCAAACCAGCACCTTTACTACTAGCAACTGAATGAATGTATACATGAGTTTAGCTTCTGCAAATGGCTCACTATTTATCATAAAAGCTCAACACTTCTGTTTCTCCCTGCCAACCCCCTCACCCCAGTGTGTGAAATGGTCATAAATGTTGCATATCCAAGAAGGTCCTTGTGTTTTTTTTTGGCAAAGAAGCAGCAGCGACCACCCTCCTTGACACAAGCCTCTTTGGCTCAAAGTGGAGCCACACAATGAGAAGCATTAGTGGCACAAGCAGACCACAACCTCCCCTCTGCTGGGGGGTTCACTGTGCTGGCTAAGGAAAGGGGGTCAATACATGGGGGGGCACATAGGTTCACATGTCCCCTCCCAAATTCTGCCAGGGTCTATGTGCCCTTCCCTGAACCCCACTGCATAGCGCCAGCACCTTTCAATTGTGCCACCCCACTATCAACAGTTATGCATCATCTCTGCTGGTAGGATTTCTATGGAATGCCTTTCAGAAGCTAAGCCTCCCTTTTCCTGGAATAACCTCTGAGGAAGAGCAGCAGTTGAAACACTGCTGGGATGTGAATTTCGCTCTAGATACAGCAGCCTCCACAGGTGCAGGGAGCTACAAAGTATAGGGCTCAGTATCAGTAGAGGTCCATCTAGTCCTTAATGATAGGTGTGAGCTGCATATAGGCTGCTAACATTTGTTCATTAATTTCACAGACCTGAATCTATTAGGAGTAAGTGATATATTTTTATATGCTTTTCTAGAACAAAATCTTATGTCATGATAGAGCGCTCTCTCTCACACTTGATTGAACCTGTCATATTTGTGAGATATGCAACAGCTGATGATAACCTAATGTAAGGAAAAACCCTAAACATTTTAAAATCTCCTTTTGAGTTTCCCCACTTTCCTGACCCTAAAAACTTGTCCCACAAAATGAAGATCAAACTATAAGTGCTTCTGTGCCATTTTTTAACTCTATCAAGAGCTTTTCCTAACCTTAAACAAACAACAACAACGTGCAGACCATACTCCCATTGTTGCAGGCTTTCGTTTCAACAGTGCTACAGCAGAGGGTCACTAACTGCCACAATTATCGCTTCCTTTTGAACTGATAAAACCAAATTAAATGAATCATACTCCAGCTGCACGAGTGGAGTTCATAAAGTCCCACCATGTACCGCTAATTTTATACTAGCAAATTCAAGAAATGACTTACTACTTTAACATGGTTGAATGTGTTAAGTGACTTGTACAGCAATTCCTTTTAATGCGTAAAACACTTGAAGCCATTCCCCTTGCAGCCTGAGGTAGCTCCTCCCTGGCATGTACTGGGGCTGACCTCCGGTTGGCTCTATAAGGGCCCTCTCCTGAGGGCAGAAGCAAGTGACAGCAGCTTCCAGCTACAGAAAAAGGAGGAGCAGGGACTTCAGGGGTGGGGTGGTCTCTGTAGCTGGGAAACACTGTGCAATAAATTTGGGGATAATAAAAGGAGGGATTTAGGTAGGCAGAACCACAAAACAAAAATAACCGATGAGTAGCACTCTGCCAGTTAAAGCAGGGTAGCTCAAGCTCCTCAGCTGCTCAGAAGGATATCATATGAGGAGAAAGGTGGTTTTGCAAATAGCCGGGACTAAATAATTTAGTTGCCCAAGTTGGAATCTGACCAGAACTATGAGGCTAGTCCTTGATTTAGTGTCCCTGGATCAATTAGGTAATCTTCATGTCTTATTTACCTCATCCACAAGGGGGGAACATAACCTAACTAGGGGTATTGGGACGACTAAGTGTTTTGTGGTTCTTTGACCAGAAAGTGCTATAGAAATGCCAATTATTGCTAATATTTATATTACATTTTTAAAAGTAGCATAGGCTCTTTAGTTTCTAAAAGTGGTCAGCACTTCAGGTTTGTGTCTCTGCTGAAAGACCAAAGTTGTTAACCTGGTATAATCATGGAGACAGATTAGATAATGTGGTATATTTAAAACTGTCAAAATTACAAGTGTAAGCAGAGTCAGGATAAGCTCTACAATGACATCTGGTGGAAAGAATTTCAGAGAGTGTATTTGCATAGGCACGCCTACCCTATCCCAGACTCCCAAGCTGTGGGACTGCTTGGTGACAAATTGCTCACCCTCAGTTGGGTGGTACTGGCTAGACATGGGACATGGGTTCCAAAACCCAGAGAATTGAGAGAGGCTGGGGACAGGTGTTTGTGCTTGGCAGTGCAGTCTTCTTGTGGAGCCAGAAGCACCAGTTGCACCCCCTCCTCTCTCCACTGTGGAATATGAGAGTTGATTTTTTTATTCCCTTAAGAATTTAAATACAGGTTACTGAGCTGAAATCACTTTGGGCTAGTGGTGCACTTGCACTGGGGCTCCCCCACTAAGAGCTGAGATCACTAAAGAGCTGAAATAACTGAGCTGAGAGCACTGAGTACTGTGCTAACTAGTGGGGGAGCCTGAAGATATGCTGTGGAACAGAGCGGCTGGCGGAGTGGAGCAGTTGTGGGGATGGCTGGAGCAGATCACGGGACAGCTGGTGGCAGCAGAGCGGCTGACAGAGCGGAGTAGCTGTGGGACGGGTGGAGCGGCCCACAGAGCGAGCGGAGCCGAGCAGTTTGCAGAGAGAACTGGAGCAGCTCATGGAGCAGAGCAGCTGGTGGAGCGCAGCAGTTTCTGAGGACGGCTGGAGGAGCAGTGTGGAGCGGCTGGTAAAGCGGAGCAGTTCGTGGAGAAGGCGGAAGCAGAACCCACGGAGAGGCAGGGCAGTTGGCCCTGGACCACGTAAGGTGCCCCTTTCTATCCAGGCTGTGGGGGAGGGACCTCTACAGATAAACTTTCAAACTCTGGGGTGGCATTGACCAGAGACTTTTGGGTTGTTGGACTTTGGGGTGATTGGACTTAAAACCCTAAGGGGAAAAAGGACAGTGCCAAACGTACTTGGAGGTGGGTTTTTGTTTATGGTTTGTGTTATAACCCTGTTTGTGGTGTTTCTCCAATGGGATGCCGCATTAATTCCTTCCTTTATTAAAAAGATTTTGCTACACTCAGACTCCGTGCTTGCGAGAGGGGAAGTATTGCCTCCTAGAGGCGCCCAGGGGGGTGTGGTATGTGAGTGTCCCAGGTCACTGGGTGGGGGCTCGAGCCGGTTATGCATTGTGTTACTGAAACGGAACCCCTGGATACTGAACTCGGCCCTTGTTGCTGCCAACTCAGAGGGGCAGAAGGGTTACACAAGCTATCCCTTTTAATCAGAAGGGGGGTTTCCTGGCCCTGCTTGCAGCCTAGGACACTCTGTAAGGAAGTGTGAGATGAGAGTCAGTCTGCCAAAGGCCAGCCTAGAGCAAGGTGGGGTGAGTTGTCTCTCTCTGCCTTAGGTATCGGCCTGCTTTTTCTCTGTGTGTGAACGTTCTGGATTTTAAGAACTAAAACAGTGTTGCTGTTTCTGGAAGGTTGCCATGCATTTATGTTTTTATGTAATTGCTCTGAGTATGCCATGAACATATCACATAAGATAGATCTCTTAAACTTCTTCATCCACTAATTACTACCAGGTGTAAAATTCCACCCAAACCTCTGGTTTTCCTTTTAGAACCACACATACAGTTCACACGGCAACTTGTTGGAGAACGAGAAAATGCAAAGTGCTTGTCTTCTCCTGTTTTCTTAAAAAAGTATTTAGGTTAGCTAACTCAAACCTGCCCAACTTGTGTGAGTTATGAATTGCCATGTTACATACCCCATGTTCTTAGTCCAATACTTAAATTGCAACACTAACAGAGCTGGGAAACTGCAGGCCATGCTTGTACAGTAGAGTGTGCGCTATGGGCAGATGACTTGTGAACCACTAATTAAAACACAAATGGCAAAATTATAACTTTCCACTACAGGTATGCAGCACTACTGTCTTGTAGTGGGTATGCTGAGGGCAGAATTTGGCCTTTCATGTCTCATGGATCTGAGCTACATTCTGCAAAAGAAAATCTTGATATTTATGTCTAAAGAAGGGAGCAATGTCAGTAATAAAAAAATTTGTTCAAATCTTCAGATAATAAGGGGCCTGATTTTACATTCCTTTGCACCTTGTGCAGCCAACCATACATGCAAAAAGTGTGTGTAAAGTGGGTGTAAGAAGTGAACCAATCACATTGGTAGCTATTTTTACACTCATTTTGTGCAAGTGTAAATAACTATACAAGAGGCAAGGCAGAGGAGAACTAGATCCTAAGAAGCAGAGCAATATTTTTATCTACCTGGTGAATGAATACTGAGACTTGCCTGTCAATGTTCAGATAAGCTTATTCCTAGACACAAGGTCTTTGTGTTTGCAGACTTCACTCAACCAATCACGAACCATTATAAACATTTGATTGTGTTAGTTCCTCACATTCAATATATCAACCCTAAGTTTTGACTTTATTATCCATGTCATTGTCAGATGAAATTTGGCAGGAAGAACTATTGGTTTTATAATGTGACTAGCCGACTGATTTTTTTAAATGCTAGAAATAGTAAGTTAGAGAATTCTTGTGCTATTGATTCATTGAATAATATGTAAGTAGAGTGTGAATGAAATATTTACTGTTGCTCTTGGTATCTAATTAGACCTTAAATCCTTGTAGATACGTGTCTTAGCTGTTAACTGACTGTATAACCTTCCTAACTGATTTTTTTTTCAAAGACCAGATGATGATATTTTCTCTTTTATGTGGAAAAAATTACTTTCCTGTTGCTTCTTGCTTTTATTGTGTCTAAATTTGTATAACATAATTATATGGTATAACTGATGTTCTCCATTCCTATTGTTTTACTGCTAAAGTTACTAAATGAAAAATATTAATCATTAACGTTAGACATAGCAGTCACATCAGGCAAAATAGGATCTCATCTGCCTTAAATCTCAGACATTATTTGATAAAATGAAAGAAAAGGTATCATCGTTATGGCCTAATATGGTATATATGTCAAATAAGTATTTATAGCCCTAGTAGCATATCTTCATCATCTATCCACTTACTTATTATTAGCGTTGCAAAATGAAATGGGCTCCAAAGCAGATTAATGCAATCCTTTTAAAAGTTATCCTACTCTATTGTACCTACTTCATAGTGGAACATCAGCTTAATTTGTAATTATAGAAAATTTCTCTGGGTAGCATCTTAGATGTGGCATGTCAGTTCTCAAGAAAATGGCAGCAATGATTAACTTAAAAAAAACAAACTCTGTAACCACTACTTTTGAATAACAATATAACATCAGTGATTATATATAGCTGTGTCAGTGATCATATTGTGAGTGTGTCTCTATGTGTATCACTGCATTGGGATTAAATGGGGGGAAACAACAGTCAAAAATGAAAAGGTAGGTGAAAATTCTGCCTAGTCACACCCGCCTGAGTTAGTGGGTCACTTTCTCAGAGAAAGGAATAGTCCTTTGGCACCCGCCCTGCTTAGAATAAGGTTGGATAAGAGAAAGCTCTTGCATGGAAAATAAGGGCACCTGTGCTACAATTGAAGAATCACAGCAATGTTTTTACAGAAAGGATAATTTTGTTAGATTCTTCTCTGAATGAGTATGTTCAACTCTTGTTGGCTTCACTAGGAGTTATGCATGCTCACCAAAATCAGAATATACACCTACATTTGCCTTAAGAAAGTTTAATCTGTTTTCAAGCAGCTGGGCTTAATAACAGAATGAAACTAGCTAAAATGAAGAAACAGTGCTTAGAAGTTATCGTTACACAGAATATAGACAGCTGCATATAAAGAGGTATGACATAGAAACAACTCTGTCAAAGTAGTGTAGATTAATTGCTCATTCAAGAGTTGTGAATCAGATTAATTGCATTTGGAACATAATAATATAAAATATTTCCCTGTTTATGCATGTTGCACCCAAAATGTGTTTAGTGCCTTAATGATAAATAATACACACAGTCCCTGCCCCAAGGAGCTCACAGTCTACATTATGGCTTAACATAAGGAATAATAGCAATAAACAGTGTGAGAGGTGAGATGGAAGAAAAGGGTAACAACAAGATTAGGAGTGTTCTTAGTTTCCTATGTATGCTACATTGTGTCTAAGTGGTTTGTGTGTGGGTTTTTTTTACCCCCTTTATACATATGTAGAGATTTGGCTTTCTTGCTGCTGAGATAATTTTATCATATAGAATAATTAAAGCACATGGAATATAATGTACTTTTTGCAAATTGACATACACGATTCCAGGTTTAATTTCTCACTCTCAACCTTGAAAAAGAGAGATGGGAGGAGAGACAGGACACATTAGTTCTAGCATAGTGTGTATCTTTTCTCACTCTTTCACTGCAACACATTTCAGACATAAGAGGCATAGTAGATGCTAAGCTTGTACACAGAACCCCTATGCTAGTTAGACAATGACCTTAAAAAAAAAATGAACAGCTTCAGTTTTCCCACAATTCCTAGTAGTGCAATGAGACAAAGGGGACTCTATGTTTAAGAACTAGGTTTTTTGGTTGCTGTCCCAGCTGTCTGTAATGTAACACTATGTCCCCAAGACTAGGATTAATGTACACGAGACTACCCCTCCTGTTACAGTTGGGGAGGATCATAAAGGATTTCCTACCGCATGTTCCCTGACTCTGGCTCCATAGCTAGCACTGCATAATTTTTTCTGACCTTAAGCAGCCTGCTCTACTGTTGTGGGCACAGTTCTTCTACTGCAAGCAAATGGCAATGGAGAGGACAAAAGTATCTGAATCGATGTGGCTAGAATTTCCAATCCCTCGGAACATATATCCATGTCAGGACTTGCTTCTTTCAAGTTTCTGCCACACTTTTAATTTATGCTGACTGTAGTTAAACAATGTTTCATTATTCCTTATCCTGTATGGGAGACAAATTTCAGCAACCATTTAGAAAGCTCTACACAGCAACTGCTCAGAGACCTAATCATTAAAATGTTAATGAGCTGAGTTCACAATAAAGCAGTCACTTTCTACGTACACAACCAGCACTGGAACACTGTGAAAGTATCACCTTGATCTGGCCGTATGTCCAGAAATCCAGAGAATGATGCATTAACCCTGTGCACCTACCTAAGACTTGGGTTTTAAATTTGACTTTTTCTTTTTTTGGAATATTTTAATAACCCAGAAAAGCCTTTAATCACACACAAATTGCTAGCTGCTTAATTAACACCTCCTCCTACAATGCTAATTAGCCTTAAAGACATGACTAGGAGAAAGAAAACAATGTTAATAGACTGAAAACAACCAGTGGACCATATAATAAGAATTTAAAACTGGATGAGAGCTGTTTCAAAAACAAAATGTTGAGAAACTGGGAAATATACATGCAATTAACACCTTACTTTTCTGTCTCAAACTCAATTATTTTATAACTTATTCACTTCAGGATTCATGAAAAATGTATTTTAACCAAAAGTAATGAAAATAACTGTACTTATTAAAATGCATGCAGCATGACCTCCTGTTTGCTATATCTACCCACTTGTGAAAATGATTGGTCATGTGTTCTGAAGTCTAAATTTTACTCAGCACTATTTATTTTCCTCATTATAAAAGATTTCAAGAAATGTGCATCACTTAATATGTGCACATTAGAAAGGTTTAAAGCTTATTTAATTAAACAAGGTTCTTAGCTACTGTGGTGATGGTCGCAATACAAAAACCTAGAGGGATGGACTGATGCATACTGTGACAGACAAGACTTAAATTCACAAGTAATAATAATGGGCCTGGTAGTACTTTCACACTGCTTTCATACTTGTGCAAATCCACTAAGGTCAACAGAATTACTTCCTCATTAAATGGTGTAAATAAAACCTGAAGCACACCAAATGTGCCATACTCTTGCATTACAGCCTGATCACCATCATTTTTTCCCCCACAAAACATTGTTTTCTAAAAAGTCACCAGTGTGGCTTGATCCTGCAAACCCTTTGTGCACAGAAACCCCACTGAAACCAGTAACAGTCCTGTGCAGGTAGGTCCTAGAGGACAGAGCCCTTTTTGCACTTCCTGAGTAACCACAGTACTGAGGGTTGAAAGTAACTGAGGACACTTACTGGTACAGGGTGGGTTTGGCCCCCAGAAGGGGTGGGGCTCCCGTGTTGATTTAAAGGGCCCAGAGCTCTGGACGCCGCTGCTGCGGTAGGGGCAGCGGCATCCGGAGCCCCAGGCCCTTTTAAATCGCTGGCCCCAGGGCAGCTGCTCCCTTTCCCACACCAACCACCCCAGTCCATCAGCGGGGCAGGAGGGGCAAAAAGGGCAGGGATGTTAAAGTGCTGCAGGGTCCTTTGCCGCAGCAGCGCTTTAACATTGCTGCCTCCCCACTCTCCCCGCCCCATCAGCAGCCCTGCGAATGGAGGGGGGCAGCAACATTAAAGCGCTGCCGTAGCAAAGGACTATCCTTAAAGTGCTGCAGCGGCAGCGCTTTAATTTTGCTGCCTGTCCCGCCCCCACCTCCTACCGTTGGTGGCCCTGCTGGTACGGACCCTACCGGCAGGGCCCCCGACAGGGGAGGCAAAAGGGGCAGGGCCATTAAAGTGCGGAGTCCCAACACAGAGTACCAGCTCGTACCGGCTCACTTTCACCCTGACAGTACTGTCACAGTCCCAAGGGTGTGAAAACAAGTCAAGTCCCCAAATTCATTAGATTTTACAAAAATAATACATTTGGGGGGGGTCACTTTCTGGTTTCCTTGTCTCTAATCGTCACTCAAGATCACATTTTCAAGCTTTTCCCTGAAACCATAAGGGCCAGAAACTTGTTTAAAAATGAAAGCAGAAATTCTCACTTAGTTACATCATAATGCCAGCAGCTCAGCCTTTAAAAATCAGGGGCGGCTCTAGAGATTTTGCAGCCCCAAGCACAGCAGGCAGGCTGCCTCCGGTAGTTTGCCTGTGGAGGGTCCGCTGGTCCTGCGGCTTCGATGGCAACACCTGTGGGAGGACAACCAAAGCCGCGGGACCAGCGGACCCTCCGCAGGCAAAACGCCGAGGCAGCCTGCCTGCCGCCCTCACGGCGCCGGCAGAGCGCCCCCTGCGGCTTGCCGCCCCAAGCACGCGCTTGGCATGCTGGGGCCTGGAGCTGCCCCTGTTAAAATACACCAAGTATCAGGAGACTTGTAATAAACCACAAGAACTGGCAACACTGCAGCCAGCAGTAGCAAGTGTGTGTTTGCTTTCTGGCTACTTTTTCAAACTCCATAACAGTTCCTCAGTTAATCCTGTCTTAAAGCTACTGAGCCAAATTCTGTCCCATTTTATTCCACTTGAAATCACTCATATTTGGGATTTGTATCCATGAATGGAGAATAGAATTGGGTCAATTAATTTCCCCCAAAGTACCTTGGGTAAGATTCTCAAAGGCATTTAGGCCCCTACCTTTGAGGATCTCACCCACTGGGCCTAAATCTGCCTTGACATGCATCTTGGGCAAAACCACTGGAGTCAATAAGTTAAACAGAGTGTAAACTAGGCAGAATCTACCTCAATATGTTCACTTTCCTGAACATGAACAAATAGCTTTGGGTTACATGAAGCAACAGAAACTTGGTACTTTGTTATACAAAGGGTTATTACTCAAAAATATTTAGGTGCATTTTAAAAGTGAAAGAATCACAGGAACTCCAGAATTTAAAGAATTTCCAAAAAAGATTTGTTTTCACAGATTCATAGAAAGGACCACTTTGATCATTTAGTCTGTCCTCCTGTACAACTCAGTCCATAGATCTTCCCCAAAATAATTCCTAGATGATATCTTTAAGAAATACATCCAATCAATATCAAAATTGCCATGGATGGAAAATACACCATGATGCTTGGTAAACTGTTCCAATGGTTAATTATTTACATCATATTTTGATTCTGAGCTTCAACTTCCAGCCACTGGATCATGATATACATTTGTCTGCTAGATTCAAGAGCCATTATCAAATATTTGTTCCCCATATAGATATTTATAGACTGTGATAAAGTCACTTCTTAACCTTCTCTTTATTCGACTCAAGGAGCTCACTCTATTTAGCTTATCACTGTAAGACATGTTTTCTAAGGCAGTGGTTCTCAAAGCCAGTCCACCACTTGTTCAGGGAAAGCCCCTGGTGGGCTGGGCCAGTTTCTTTATCTGACACCTCTGCAGGTTCGGCCGATCGCGGCTCCCACTGGCCGTGGTTTGCTGCTCCAGTCCAATGGGGGCTGCAGGAAGAGGCATGGGCTAAGGGATGTGCTGGCCGCCCTTCCCGCAGCCTCTATTGGCCTGGAGCAGCGAACCGTGGCCAGTGGGAGCCACAATCAGCCGAACCTGCGGATGCGGCAGGTAAACAAACCAGTCTGGTGCTCCAGGGGCTTTCCCTGAACAAGCGGCGGACTGGCTTTGAGAACCACTGTTCTAAGGCAACACTATAAGGCATGTTTCCTTTCATCATTCTCATGGCTCTTCTCTGAACCCTCTCTAATTTATCAACATCCTTTTTGAATTGCAGGAATCAGAACTGGATACAGAATTCCAGCAGCAGTCACACAAGTGCAAATACAGAGGTAAAATAACCTCTCTACTCCTTCTCCAAATTCCTGTTTATGTATCCAAAGATCATATTAGCCTTTTTGGCTATAGTGTCACTCTGGAAGCTCATGTCCACCTGATTATCCACCATTACCCCCAAATCTTCTTCAGAGCCACTACTTTCCAGGAGAGACTCCCCCATCCTGTAAGAATAACCTACTTTCTTTGTCCGTCGGCGTATATATTTACATTTAGCTATTTTAAAAGGCATATTGTTTGCTTGCACCCAGCTAATGAAGCGATCCAGTTGCCCTGTATCAGTGACCTGTTTTCTTCAATATTTACCACTCTCTCAGTTTTTGTGTTTGCACATTTTATCAGTCCTGATTTTTTATTGTCTTCCAGGTCATTAGTAAAAATGTTAAATAGCATATGGCCAAGAACTGATCCCCACCGGATCCCACTAGAAACTCACTCATTTGATGACGATTCACCATTTACAGTTACATTTTGAGACCTCTCTGTTAAGCCAGTTTTTAATCCATTTCATGTGTGCATGTTATTTATATCATTCTAGTTATTTTTAATCAAAATGTCAAACAGTACCAAGTCAAATATCTTACAGAAGTCTAAGTGTATTACATCAATGCTATTACCTTTGTCAGCTTAACCTGTGATCTCAACAAAAAAGATATCAAGTTAGTTTGACAGGATCTATTTTCCATTAACCTATCTTGATTGGCATTAATTATATTAGCCTCCTTGAATTCATTATTAATCGAGTCCTGCATTAGCCACTCCATTACCTGGCCTGGGATTGATGTCAGCCTGACAGGCTTATGATTACTCAGGCCATCCCATTTACCCTTTTTAAATATTGGAACATTAGCTTTTTTCATGCTTCTGAAACTTCCCCAATGTCCAAGATTCAATGACAATCAACATTAATGGTAGAGTGAATGCTTCAGCCAGCTCTTTTAAAACTCTTGGGTGCAAGTTATCTGGACCTGCTGATTTAAAAATGTCTAACTTTAGTAGCTGTTGTTTAACATCATCCCAAGATACTAGTGGAATATAAAGAGCATTATCATCATCATATGATGTGATTACTGTGATGTTACACCCCCATATTCTCCATAGAAATATTGTTATTATATGAATATGGCATAACTAAAATATGCTTTATGGAAGACGGGTTGTGTGAGGTATCATTGGAAAGGTTATGATTTATTTAATGTGTTTATCCAATTTGTATGCATGTATCATTTCTGTATCTGAAGTTAGGAATATTGTCTATGTAACCATTACGACTATGTGGATATGTGCTTGGGAAATGCCCACCAGAGAGTAAGCAATCAGCCTTAATGGACCATTAGGGTTAGACAGCAAAGAATCCTGTGGCACCTTATAGACTAACAGACGTTTTGGAGCATGAGCTTTAGGGTTAGACAATGAGTCTTTGAAGATGTGGCTCTCCCATCTTCCCTGGAGTTCCTTCCTGTGGACACTGCAAATAAACCTTGTTTCATGGTTGCTTTGACACTGCAAGGTCAGGTGATAAGGTCACCTGGTACAAAATACCACCTTGGACACTGCTGATACTTTTCCATTGGAAACAAAGGCTTCCCGCCTTATGTAAATTCTATTTAAGGGTGGGAAGGAAGGCATTCAGGCTCTCTCCCACTGACTGCCCAAGAAGGGAGACTGGTAAAACACTTGGAGGGAAAGGTAGGGTTGAGTCCAGGCTGAGACAGAGGACCAGTCTATAAAGAGAAAAAATTGGAACTCTAAGCTACAGAAACTCTGCAACTTGCCTAAAACAACACTGAGTGTGAGAAATTACATTTTGCCACTTGTTTCTTGAGTGTATTAACCTTAGTTTGCATGTTTTGTTTTATTTGCTCAGTAATCTGCTTTGTTCTGTTTGCAATCCCTTATAATAACTTAAAATTTACCTTTTGTAAAACTTTTTTCTTGTTCATTTCAAAACCCAGTTTGTGCAATTCATATCTGGGGGGATGGGATGAGGTGCAAAAACTGTGCAACTCTCTCTCTACTTTGGGTGGAGGGGGCAATTTTTATGAGCTTGTGTACAGCGCAAACAATATTATTTGGGGTTTACTCCCCAAACAGGGTGTGCACGTGAGTACTGGGTGAACTTCAAGCTGAATCCTCTCATACAGAGCTGACTTCATTCTGTGTCTACAGCTGGGTATGGCCTTACCTGTGTGTGTGTGCTAGAGAAGGCCTGAGGGCCTGGCATAGCATAAACAGGGTGAGGAAACCCAGGCTGGTAGAACAGGTGGGCTCAGTGAGATCCCAGCACATCAAGTGGCATGCCGGACAGGTGAGTCCAACCCATCACAATTATCATCATCTGTTTTTCCCCCAAATACAGAACAGAAATATTTATTGAACACTTCTGCCTTTTCTGCATCTTATCTTTATTGATAATTCTACTATTTCCATAGCAATGGACCAATACCATTGTTAGGAACAAAATAAAACTAATCCTAATTTAAATAAAAAACTCCCTTCTTAATATCCTCAACTCTGCTGGGCATAGATAGTTTCTTGTGTCCCTTTGTTTCCATTATCAATTTTTTACAGTTCCTAGGTTCTGATTTATATTTAATTTTTATAGATGCCTTCACTTACTCTCTAAATCAGGCCAGTTTTTTAACCAGCATGACCGTTTTCCTCCATTGTGGTATTGTGGCTTTTTGGACCACAGTAAGGGGGTCCAGATCTCAGCTGTAATCATTAAACAATTATTATTTGATTGTTTCATTACAAATAATCCATAAATGTCTGCATTTGCCTAGAGGAGGTAATATTATAGTTCACTGTAAAACACTGTTCATTGAGGTATGCTTAGCTTGTAAAAATAATTACTGGGAGTTATCAGAATCACACTTGGCAATGTCCCTCTCAATGTTAGCTAAACAGACATATTTCCAGACAGATCTGGACATATTTAATGGTGAAACAGTTTTTAAGAGAGAGATTTTATTAAAACTAACTAGATTATAGGATACATTTTGGGAAAAGGGGAAGATACAAATGAGAAACCAGAGGATCTAAGATTACAAACTTTTATTGCATTATTGTAACTTGACCATGTACCAGTGCAGAGAACCACTGACATCAGTGAGGGTCCATCTGTCTGGAACCAGTGGCAGGATTGGGTCTCTTGCCCCAGATCCCTCGGCAACTAAACATCTTAGAGTACTTGGGCCTTAGTATTTATAGATCTTTTCAAAACTCAGAATGAAGTAAATCTGGAAAAGGGGCACAGCTCTTCTGGTTAAATTGTTATAATTAAGATATTAGTTAAACAGGCACCAGGTGAGTCAGTGGACTGCTAATGAGATTGGGACAGGATGTTTTAGACCAGGGGTCGGCAACCTCTGGCACGTGGCTTGCCAGGGCAAGCACCTTGGGGGGCCGGGCCAGTTTATTTACCTACCGTTTTGGCAGGTTCGGCCGATCGCGGCTCCCGCTGGCTGCGGTTTGCCATCCCAGGCCAATGGGGGCTGCAGGAAGCGGCGTGGGCCGAGGGATGTGCTGGCCGTGGCTTCCTGCCACCCTCATTGAACTGCAGCCAATGGGAGCCGCAATCAGCCAAACCTGCCAACGCGGCAGGTAAACAAACTGTCCCGGCCCGCCAGAGTGCTTACCCTGGCAAGCCACGTGCCAGAGGTTGTCAACCCAGTTTAGACCTTCCCCAAAAGTTGGCAAGCAAAGGGTTAACCCTCTCTCTTTTTGGCTACAGGAAAGACTATAATTGTCTGCCCTGAGGGCAGAGATTTGCAGAGTAGGGCCAACTGTGAAGAATTAATCCTTCCTTTCCCTCCACCCCCCCCCCAAAGATAGGAGATGAGTGGCAGAGGAGGTTGAGGACTGAGTGTGGTGATAGAAAGTAAGAGCAGAACATTGTATAGGAAGGAAGTGCAGCTGAGAAGAGAAGCAGCCTCCCCACTACTTTTTCCTTTCAGAAATTCTGGTGAGTTGACTCACGCTGTACGGTGTCACCTTGGGACCACAGCCAAAGCAAGCCATACTTTGTAACTTTGCTTTTTGGGTCTTTAATTGAGGAAGTCTGTTTATATTTATTTGTCCCTTAAAGGGATAGGATTATTTCTCTTTGCTGCTTTTCACTAAATCACTTCCTGCCAATAAACCTCTACGCCAATATAACACGACCCGATATAACATGAATTCAGATATAATGCGGTAAAGCAGTGCTCTGGGCTGGCCGGGCTGTGCACTCTGGTGAATCAAAGCAAGTTGGATATAATGTGGTTTCACCTGTAAGGCAGTGAGATTTTTTGGCTCCTGAGGACAGCATTATATTGAGGGTAGAGGTGTATCTAAATCTTGCCTAGATGTATAGAGTCTTTCCTGAACTTTCTGAAGTCCTGTCTTGCTCATTATAGAAACAGATTAAATCTAAAATGAGCTGGAAATTTGGAGTGTTTGGGACCTCCCTGGACTCTCAGGTATAGAGCTGAACAGCTGAGGTTTCACCATTGATTTCCTACTACATACAAAACCTTTCAATTTCACTTCTAAGTCACTAGATCAGAACAACCCAGTCTGATAGTCATTTAGTGGTCTACAACATGTGAAATGAGTTAATGGTCTCAGGAAAGTCTCTGTGTCAGTGTGCATCCACTATCGCTGACAGAACCTGTCACAGGTACACACGCCCTACTAAAGGAGAGTAGGGCCAGGAGTTAGGGATTCAGAGGTTGTTGGTGGGGAGGGAAGGTGCAGCTGTCATCTATTGCTTTTTGTATTTAAATTTACTGTGCTACATACATTGTGACACATGATCTGAGACATGGTAGCACACCAAAATCATACAAAAAAAGGCAGCAATATGGCAGGATGCACATGTGACAGATAAAACAATGAGGCAGCTGGACTCACATGGGAATTGCAACATGAACTGGTGACAAAGCTTCCAGATCCCTCATTTGAAGGGAGAAGAGACCATCCCCATAGACCTACAGGTGATCTTGGTGGATAGACAGCATAAGCCAAGATGAGACTGCCATGAATCTATTCTGTATTTCTTGCTGCTGTTTATGCTTGTCTTCACTGAAGTTTTAAAAATAACATCCTGTTAGTTACAATATTTAAAGGTTTTGGTTTTTACAGATGTACCTTACCTGAAAATTCATATAAAGGAAGCTAGCTACCTAAAGAAGTTAGCTTTTGGTCTCCCTTGTTATGCTTTTCTCTGAAGCATTAGTTTCTTCATTACCGCTATGTCCCAAACTCCCTTTTATCAAGAACTAATAGAAGGTAGCACTTTCTTTTTCTAATTCAAGTGTGTGGTGTTTATTGAAAGGCTCATCTCTAAGTAAGACCTACAAGATTCACTAGTGGGTCCTCAGGAAGACTTCTCAGTTTTGACCTGAAATGATCTGTAATTCTGCCATAATAATCTTTGGCCTCTAGACAATCCCACCAGAAATGACTAAAGCTTGCTACATTTCCACATTACCTCCAGCATATTTTGTGTGTGTGTGTGTGTGTGTGTGTGTGTGTGTGTGGTTTGTTTGAAAGATTCCAGTATTTTTGGGTGTTGATTAAACTCTTGGACACTGGCTTCAGGAATCAGTAAAAAGGAGGAAATGAATTTGTGTGATGTCTTATCCCGTGCCAGCAGAGTGGCTCATATCATTGAAATTACATTTTGAATATATTGATTACATTGAATATATGTTGAGAGAGCTATTCTTGGCAGTTCACTGGACATTTATGATATTTTGGAAGGTTCAAGGAAGAACAACTTCTTTTGAAAACAGTTTTCAACCAATTACTATGCAATAAGGAAGCAAAAAAAGTAAACCCATGTCCTCCCCTCCACCATCTTCTTCCTCTCCCCCTTTCCTTCTCAGGTTTCCTTTAAAACATACACAACTAAAGGTGAACCAAAAACCTCATTGTACAAGCAGCTTGAGAAAAGCTGTTTAAACCCACATCTTTTTCTCCTAAATATATTTAAAAAATAGGGGCCAGACAGTCTAAGATGCAGAGGTTATTGTTTCTGCAGAATTAGTTTGAATCCTCAAGTGACACTTCACAACATATGTCTTTCAAGTTCTGCTTCTTCCTTTTCCTACCTCAGATGTATATTTTCACAGCCAACTTCAAGTAAAGCAACCTTGTTCCCTACAGTTCTGCTGCCAGCATGGACAGAATCATTCCAAAACGTAATGTGCTTTCAAACTGGCAGAGAGTGAATGGCTGGCATAGACCTCAAAGGGGATTAGTGTGTCAAGGCTTTGGCATTCCTTTCATTGGAAAACCAGTTGCAAATAATGCCTTCCAGAGCAGTTTTGCTTTTGAGTGATCTGCATGTTCTTTGGATGGATGGATGGATGGATGGATGGATGGATGGAATATACAAGTAACTTGTCTTGCTAGGCACAAAACTAAATAGAAGGTCATGTGACTCTTGCATCAATAAACCAGTATTTGTTGTTGCAAAATGCTATTTTATTAAATTATGCATTTAATGTTGTTCAGATATTTTGTCTAAGTGCTTCATTTCTGCAACAAAATACTTCTGATCCTCTTTAGGCTTGATGGCAGTTTTAATATGATTAAACTTGAAATGAAGAGAATATATTTTTCATAAGTAGCTCATCCAACTTCAACATATTCTAACAATTTTACTAATTTAACTTTAGTTATCCATAAACTCCCCCCCACACGTTTATATAAAGAAGTTCTGAACAAACATCCTTTACTTACACACTTTATGAATATCCTAGATTATACACCAACTAGTTTGACTATTTAGTATTTGTTAGTGGTGCTATGTGATTGGTTACATTAATTTTTTCTGATTTTTTAGTTGAATGATAAGCATTATGAAGAAGAAGGGAGCACTCCCAGGATCAGTAGCAAATATCCTTTGTCATGGTTAAAAGGCTACCCTCACCTCTGTCTCCTTTCTGGGCTCCAAGTGCCCACCCCGCTCAGATCTCATGCCTTTACCTCTCCTGGGGTGGAATTCCACAATTCTCCCACTCTTAGACCAGACCCTGGGTTACAGTACCCTTTGGAACAAATTGTGCCTACCCAGCAGGTCCCACTGAATTCATGTCCTTAAAGTTCTTTTCTTTGGGAGCCCACAACCAGTGGTGTATACAGAGATCTTCCTTCTTAAAACCAAAGTATTGTTTATTTTAATAATAGGAACAAAGCATTTAGAGGAACATGGCTTTTAAAACAGCAGTCTTCACACATCTATCTTACCTAAAGGCTCATCATTCCCTGATGGTAACTTAGGCAGACAGACTAGCACCCATTGGGTGTCTATCAGCCTGACTTCCCTAAACGACTACCTACTCTCTTGAGTCAGTGTCTTTTTAAACCTGCTAAATCTCTCCTGTGTTCATGGGCCTTTTCCTGCCCTGGTTCAAACCAGTTTTGTAGGCTAGCTGGAGAGGAGGCAAAAAAATTCTTCAGTTAGTAATCCTGGCATTGTCCTTTAACAACCCTTAAGTGCTTGCAGAGAGGAGGCTTTTCTTGAGCTATTCTTCTCCATCCTACTTTTTTTCAAGACAGTTTCCCATTCTATGAAATCAATATAGCAATACAGAAAACATCTCAATAACCAGGTCAATGTACAATATTCATAAGTTACAGAACAGCTTCAAATCCATCACAACCTGGTTCATATGTGAATATATGCAGAGAACAGCCATTCGCCTGCATTTGGCAAACAATAACACTCTTCACATGAATGTTTATGAAAATCCAAGTGAACATATCAAAAAGCAATTAAGTTTGAAGTGTTTGTAAAATCCTTTCTTCCCTCCCCCACCATTCTAGCTGGTGGCATTTAGAGTCTGGTTCAGACCTGGTGTATGCTAACACACCTCAACTGAAATATGATGGGTTCAGCCACATTGATTTTATGGGAGACGCATCTGCCTACATGGGGTTTGAATTTGGTCAAAGACAGAAGCCTAAATGCTTCATGATAAAACAAAAACAGGTTAAGTATTTTTTGAAGAACAACTTTAAAAAGAAACAGCCAGTCTGATTTTTAAGATTTTAAACTTGCTTTAAGAGATCTTTTTGAATGGTTCTTCTCCAATCAAGAGAGGTCATTCCATAGTTATGGAGCCAGAGAGGAAAAGATGTGGCCAATACCTCTCCTGCAAGTCCCAACAATTTCCTCCTCTCAGACTTTAGCAAGCATAAAGGTGTAAACAAAACTGAAGGCTCAAAAAGTTATTTGGAAGCCAGTCCATGAAGAACTATAATTAACCATGATTCAGTCCATGCCTACAAGGGCAGAGATGATTCCAATGTTTTATTTTGTAATTTTTATTTATAGCTGTTTCCCTATGACTTCTGCAGATGTCTGTGCTGTTCAAGGGGAAGAGGGTAGCCACATGTCCCAAGATCATGGGCATCATCCTGACTTTTTCTTGGGACAGTCACTTGTCCCACAAGCACAGATTGAGATGATCCTGACCTCTGTCATCAACTGGGAGACTCAAATGGGAATGACAGGTGCTGACCACATTAGAAGATCTGTTCCAAAATATGTAACAAGATCATTTCATAGGTTATTAGGGTTGGAAGGGACCTCAGGAGATCATCTAATCCAACCCCCTGCTCAAAACAGGACCACTCCCCAAATGACCCCCTCAAGCATTGAACTCACAACCCTGGGTTTCACTGATGAATTATGTTCCCTTGGACAAAAGGAAAGGGCATTGTGAACCACAGCCTTGGATTCTTGTTCCTGCTCAGAGTACAGCAGGTCTTCATTTAAGCAAGGGGTGATATCTAAGGCCCATTTTTTTGCTGCACTGCAGGAGAGATTTGATGATCCTGTATTTTAATAGCCTTTTCAAACAAGCCACCTTAAAAATCTCTGTTGCAGAAATACCATGGGTATGTGACCCTTACAATGAAACCTCTAACTGATATTTTCTACAGGTCAATAATTCTGCTAAGGGAAAAATTTCTGAACAAACCTTAACTCAGCAACTATTTTTTGCATTCATAAAATTACCAGAACAATAATTTGCAAGGGCAGATATGGTTAGAAATCTAAATGTTAACTGATTTGCAGACCTGACTACATTGGATGCATGTATATTTCCATGCAAGAATTCATGTATCCTTTTGAATCAGGCACAAACTACAGCTCACAGCAGGTTTTGGATGCAGCCACATTCTAATTAAACTGAACTTACTTCATTATTAACATAACTTTTACTACAAACAAGTTTTAAATCTTTACCATGTAACAAGAGAAACTGCTTTTTTTCTTTTCTCACCCCTATATTTTGTTCATCTAGGACCAGATTACGCAACCTGAAAAAGATGGCAGAATCTAGTCTACAGTGAATTTTGAGTGAAAAGGGAAGAGTTGAGACCTGTGCTGACCAAAATGCCGTCTAGAAGCAGGTGTAGCAGAGACAGAGATGACGTAGAGTGGGGAAGTTTGCAGTATCGACATGCCTGTTGTTGTCTGGTGGAACACATGTAAGGGTAGATAGTAATTAAGGTTCCAGGCAGCAAAAGCATTTGCTGTTGGGCAAGGGGGGCAGTTGTCCTCCCAGCACCAAGAACTTAGTTTGCTTCCCCCTACCCAACATTTCTTAAGTCTGTATACTCCACTTTTGCCTCCCCTCTCCCTTGGCTTTGCAGGATATAACATAATCACATGTAATGTTCTATATGCTCATGCAACTTTGCCCCTTCCCAAATTTATCTGACGTAATGCCCCTGGTTCAGTCCTTGGCCCATGCTGAGAATGCAGTATTGCCCAACCCAAGCATTCAAAAATCTTAAGTCAGGTTCCAAACTCATGAGATTAGTGTAAAATCTCACATCATGAGTTTTAAGCCAATACTTCTGGGTTTTCCGTATTTGCCCTCTGATTTTTGAGACTTTAGGAGCAACAGTTTTCAGCTTTCCCCCCACAACCATGAGGGCTAGAAACAAACTTTTTAAAAATTGAAAACTGAGTATCATGTAATCACATGACTCCAGGAGCTGTGCTTCACAGATCTGGTCAAGCCCCCTATAATCCTAACAGCATCCCAGTGTGAGAGGGTCCGTGGCTCACTGCTATCTGGCAGTGAGTTTTAGCTGGCCTGACCAGTCCAGTGTACCCCAGCTCGGTGATGTCATAGCTGTATTAAAAGGATGTCATGTAAGCTATAAATAGAAAGCAAATAACCTTGGAGCACCCATGGGGGAAAATTGCAGCCAAGCTCCCCCCTCCTCGCCTGCTTCTCCTCCTCTCCCCTCAGCGCACCACATCCCTGCTTCTTCCCCCCTCCCAGTGCTTCCTGCTACCTAACAGCTGTTAGATGGTGCTTAGCGCTTTCCAGGAGGGAGGGGGGGAAGAGCAGGGATGTGGCATGTTCAGGGGAGGAGACAGAAAAGAGGCAGGGCAAGGGCGGGGACTTGGGGGAAGGGGGTGGAGTGGGGGCGGAGCAAGGACAGATGCTTGGGTGGGAAGAAGTGGGGGTGGGCGAGCAGCCACCTGGCAGAGGGGAAGTCAGCATCGTAGGGGTGAGTGGCAGGCGGGGGCGTGAACAGGCAAGCGGTGGGTGGGGGACTGAGGAGGGATGCAGCAAGCCAGTAGGGGACCGGGGGGATGAGGAAGGGCATGCGGGGGGTGAGGAGGGAGGGGGCGGGACCTGGGCCAGAGTCTGGGAGGAGTGGAGGTGGACTGTGGGCAGGGCTTACAGCACCCCAATGTGTTGCAATATTTTAATGTTGTGATCTGGTCACCCTACCAGTGCTGTTTGATTTAAAGTGACTGTTAACTCTACTTAATGAAGCAAGCTGCTAGGTACTGTAACTTTAAAGGAACAAACGACTTTAATAGCTCTCAAATGTTCCAGGAGAGGGCTAGAAACAGCAGAATACATGGTTTGGGGAAAACTCAGAACTGGGAGTGTGCTGAGGTCACTGATGGTGACTGATGATAAAGACTAGAGGGGGGCTGTTGTGTTGTAGGCAGGCTGCTTAGGTCAAAGCAGCAACCCAGCTGCACAGCACACAGAAACTCAGGATACTTCACGCTTGTCTGCTGGCTGGAAGCATCTAGTCAAGAGATCCACAGCAGCAGAACATTTTGAGGCATGTGAGGTTACAGGGCTGGTGGTGACAACCCCTCGCTGGTCTGGACTGCACCCCAGAATGTTACACTATCTCTGCTCATCAGATTTTTGGGATGGGATTCAAAAGTTGAGTTCCCAGGTGCTAAGCCCCTTCCCTGCCCTGCAGAGTCTGAACAGATTCTAGCCACTTTCCCTCTTGGGGTCCCTAGGCACACTCTTGGGGTTCAGATCTTCTATCCAACACCCATACTGAAAGCTACAAGCACCTGAAATCAGGCTGACTCCTCAGGCCCTCCTGTAGCTAAAACACACCCTTTCCCAGAATCCCACCCATGTGTGAGCCTCCTGCTTTACATCTTCAAGGGACCACATGGTAGGTGCAGCATATAACAAATTATTGCTCTTTATTTAATCACATACAAAATACACCGAGTTATACAAAAAGTAAACTCTACAAGCATTTCTCCTGCCTCAGTTTCCCACATCACAGTATTCCAATCCAGGGGTCAGAGATCTCTTAGGCCTGGCCAGAGACTTTCTATTCTTGTGCGTGGTTTGTGTTCTGAAACATGGTGCCTTCTATCCTCCAGCTCTTCTCCTCTAACATTGGCCAGTCCATTCCCTTCCTTTCTCCTGCCCAACTTTCCTGTGCATCTTTCCATTGTGTGTATTTTTTTAATCCACTGCTTCATGTGGCTTCTTTATCCTGTAATTGAGAATTTTGCACTCTCCTGCCAAGCCCCCTTCTCCTTGCTTCTTCCCCCCAACCCATGATTAGATAGGAGTTGGAAGTATCTTCTCCTACCCAGCCTGAACAAACTCCCTTAGTATATCTCATGTCCAGTCAAAGCACAAGTCCCCAAAGTTAAATACTCCTCATTGTCCTCCATTTGGTGAGGCCACCTCCAGATGGATCTGTGGATATGAGTGCCTTTGGGCCCTGGGACAACTTGCCAGCCATAACTCATATCCATAGATTGATAAGATCTGCACTTAACTTCCCATTCCTTGTAGAGCTTTTCAGTGAGGGAGGGCTCCAAATCCTGTGGCTTTGTGGGAGATCTCCCTGTTGTCTAGTCTGAATATCAAATTGACCAGCTGTCTATAAAATTTTCCAGGAAAAATAGGATAGATGAGACCTGAATTTTTAAAGTATAAACCAAACTGGGGAGAAAGAAAAGACATTCTGGCCTTCTTCTATCATAGAAAAGTAGAAAGGGGCATAAACTCACTCCCTCCCGCCACCTTTGCAGGTCACTCGTAAGTACAGGGTAGATATGTAGCACATAGGCATAATCATAATACATGTTGCCAAGCCATGAAGAGATGTGTCTATGGTACACATGGTTTAACAATCTATGTTAAAACCACCTGACACTACTGTGATGACTCTTGTAACAGAGCATCCCAGTATCTGCCTTTTGACCGTTATTAAAAGGAAATAGCATTTTCTTATTTACCTGATCAGTGTAGACAATGGCCCTAGTAGTGACTTAAATCTATTTCTAAACACTTATTTGGGTCTGTTGTATCATAAAAACTAAAAGCAGCAAGTGGAAAAGAAGCTGGGTTGGATATTAGGGAAAACTATTTCACTAGGAGGGAGGTGAAGCACTGGAATGGGTTACCTAGGGAGGTGGCAGAATCTCCTTCCTTAGAGGTTTTAAAGGACGAGCGTGACAAAGCCCTGGCTGGGATGATTTAGTTGGGGTTGGCCCTGCTTTGAGCAGGGGGTTGGACTAGATGACCTCCTGAGGTCTCTTCCAATCCTAATCTTCTATTATTCTAAGTGTTGGACTGAAACCATCTCACCATCAATGAAGACAAGAATTGACAGAGTTAAAGGAAATCAACCCTTCCCTTTAAAATAAAGTAACTTAATCAGATTACTTACTCTGCATGTGATAGCTTTCTTCCATGGCAATAGTAATACAGACTAGTTTTTTTTCCCCTTTAGTATATGTGACTTACTCTTGTGTGTATTGGAGTATCCATTGCCCATGTCTCCTATTTCCTGGCTTGTATGTTACTTGATAACAGAATTAGCCATTTACACAGGCAAGAAGACAACTTAACTTATAAGGACCAGTGAAACCACTGGCTTTGCTGAATTTTCCTCACTCTCAACTTTAAGTATAAAATTCATAGAAAGTACATGCACTATCAATGGAACTATTTCTGGCCATTATTTATTTTAACAATGATACAATACCACACAAAAAATAACTACAGACAAGCAACACACTTTTACAAAACCAAAAATCTAGTCTGCCACACCATTCCCCCAACAGCTCCTTTGTAATATACTATCAGTTTTACAACTGTCTTCCTTTGTATAAGTGGAAAAATTCCTCCTAGCAATTGAAAATTCTTCAACGTTTGTCACTAATCTTATAAGTAAAATGCTCATAAAGCATCTGCCATCCCAAATGTACTAATTTTTTAAATCTGGGACATGTGAACTTTCTCATTTTCTGACAATTGGTCTCATTCCACAGGCAAACAAAATCCAGTTTTTGAGAGTTTGTAGTCCCATGTGTTGATTGAAAAAGCATAATTTTTGCCTTGGCTAGTAAGTTATAATTCCATGTTATTTTTGCAACCTCTAGAACATTTTACCAGAAGCTTCCAATATTAACACATTGCTAAGTATATGTCTGATTATCACAAAGATCACGTCATTGTCTAGTAGACACCACTTGCACAAGAGTTTATTTCTTTATAGAATTTTTAGAACTGGTTAAAATTTTTCTGACAATGTTTTTTCCCCCCATTCAGAAAAATTCTATCCACAGAAATCTAAATGTTTCACAGGACCATGTAATTTTCAATGAAATTTTGTATAAATAAAAATAGAAATGAAGAATTTAAATAAGATAAAGACACTGATTATTTTTTCAAATTCTTTTATATTAAATGAAAAGTTTAAAATGAAACAGTGTTTACATTGTCCCAAAACAATTTTTTTCTAAAATTTCATTTCATGATCAATTTTGAAATTTGACATTTCATTCAGATTTACAATGGGGCGGGAGGAACATGTAAAATGTTGGAATTGCTTGTGGAACAAAATTTTCAGTTCCCAACCAGCTCTAACTGAAATAGCTCCAGCGTCATCCAATATTCACTAGAAGATCTTATAATACGGTCCAACATAACTTACCCTTATCTCTCACAAAATTGTATTTTTAAACACATTTTTAAGGCCTTGTCTAAATTACAGAAACTTGCAAAAGTTTCCCACTCCTGCCCAGTGCCCACAACAACTGAACTCCAAAAGTACTAGCGATGGATGGAGCCTTAGTGGAAGCTCAGTGTTCGATTCAAGCCCTCCCATCTTACCATATACAAAGCAGAGGCTTGGAAGGAGAGAAAGAGCCCAAATTACAAAGCACAATATTTTGACACATTTGGAGTGATTCTATACTATTAAACCAACTTTACGATGGTGTGACTTCATTGACTTCAATGGAATCCCAATGGCATAAAAGAGAGTGAAGAGTCAAGAGCAGAATGACAGCACAGCTACTTCTTCACCCTTTAAAAGGGTGCAGCTTGTGGACCTGTACTCCCCCACTTTACTGGTGGCTGGTCCATGGGCTGGAGCAGGAAATGGAGACACTTCAAGAAGTTTATTGCTGCAGTCCTAGGGCCAAGTCCCCACACTGGCAAACAGTAGGAGTAAAGCTCCTACACTTACACAACTGGGCTTTATAACCTTAATCCATTTTCAGTTGGCTGGTCTTAGTCTAAATAGATGAAAAACAATAACTTACACAATTTTATGTAATCTTGATTTGATACTGAACTCTTAAATATATCACTGCTGTATGGCAATTATCAAATTCCTAGTTGCAGTGCAGAGCAGTGCAGTGCAGGGTAGGAAGCCATAAGAAGCTCGCCGAGAGGCAGTCTGAGTTAAATACTGTGGTCCACAGTTTTAGCAAATGAGGATGAAAACAACAAGGAGAAATATGCAAAAAAAATGATTTAAAGCTGAGCTGTTGCTAGGCATTTAGTGTTAGTTAAATATGATACAGTTGGAGTCTGAAGTATGTGAGACAAAGTAACACTTGACTGCAAGTTAATAGAGGGACGGGTTGTTTTGAGGATGGGAAGCCAGGGAAATCCTCTGATTTACTACTGCCCTCCTCTGAGGCCACCAAAAAGAAACCATCACCTTTGTTTCCTGGCTCTAAATGGTCAGTAAATTCCAATCCCAGTCAAGGTGCCTACCTTCCTTTCCTTCCCCGCCTCCGCTCCCTTACAAACTAATCCCTGACTCGCGGTTAACAAGTATTACTCTATCACTGTTCACATACTTTAGACACCAACTGTATCAGATTTATTAACTAATTCTAAATGCCTAGCAACAGCTTAGCTTTTAAACCAGTGTTATATGCACAGATTAATAAAACATTCTGTATAGTGGAGCCCGACTCTAAGAAACATTAAGCCAAATTCACCCCTGATGTCACTGCATTGCCTTCAACAGACTTAAACCAGGGAATAAAATGATCCTTTATATTTAAGCAAACTCAGAATTTACTGCAACCCATGTCCTTACAATAACTGCTGTGTTTTTAACCGTTAGAATCAGAAATACCATTCTATTCTGATGGAAGGCATGAAACAGGTAAAAAAAAGTTTAAAATAATTTGTGCTGACTATCTCAGTCACTCAGGTTATCTAGTCACTTGGCATACAACCCTACAGTTATTTCACTTTAAAATATCCACAGATCTCTTTTAAAAGTCATGGTGGCCTTATTCGCCACTGGTTTGATCTTTGTGTAGCCATTTATAGCTGTACAATGTGAGGTAGCTGATCAGAGTGGTAGCCTCTTAACAACCACTTCTACTTGCGTAAATAATTATACAAGCTATAAAGGCACTGGAGAACTGGGCCTATGGCCTTGAGGGTTTGTGTCAAGATGCCACTCTAGAGGTTAGTCGATATAAAAATGTCTTTAAAACTACCAGTGAGATTTTTGGCCACCAGAGAAAGCATATTCTATGAATACAGCGGAGAAGCACTGGACCAAATTCTGGCTTCTATGCATAATGCAGATAGGCAGTATAAATAATCTCTTTAATGTGTTCAGTACTGATTCTGCCATCATCTCTTCCTCTTTCTTTGTGAAATCTATGTAAAGTGTAAAATATGATGGTTTTTAAACTTCAGAAAGGAATTTTCATATCCAAACATATCCTCACCCATTAATATTCCTATGCCATTGTGGTTTCTGAGTGTAAGTGTGTAAAAGATACATTGCATTTATGTAACAATTTGTGTAGACTTGATACATTGTCTTGGACTTTGAGTTCCAAAGAGGGTGGAGCTAGGCTGTTCCCAGTGGTAGCAGATGACAGAACAAGGAGCAATGGTCTCAAGTTGCAATGCAAGAGGTCTAGTTGGCTATTAGGAAAAACTAGTGCATTAGGAGAGTGGTGAAGCACCTAGGGAAGTGGTGGAATCTCCATCCTTAGAGGTTAAGGCCTGGCCTGATTGGGATGATTTATCTGGGGTTAGTCCTGCTTTCAGCAGGGGATTGGACTAAATGACCTCCTGAGGTCTCTTCCAACCCTAATCTTCTATGATTCTATGAATGGAAGGACTGGTGGGGCGGAAAGACTATTTCTGATTTACTGAGGCAGAGAGACATCTTTGTTTGACGTGGGTCCTGTGTGAATAGCGGGTTTCTGCCAAACAGAAACCCATCTGATTCTCCCATTTGATGGTACATTGTATAAATGCCTAGGAATGCTAGTGCATGGAGATGGGATGTGCAGAGAGCGCATGGTAATGGCCAGTTTACAGCACATTGTGGTAAAATGGCCAAGGCATTGCATTATAAAATACATGCTACTCTACCCTTCTGCTGCACTCTTTACTAGAGTGTCTCAAAGCACTTTACAAACATTAATGGATTATGAGACAAGATTTTTGGGTTCTCCTTATATTTTCCTGATGCATACAGAGAGGAGGCTGCTCATGTTCAGTGCAGCCTTTCTTACGTAATAGCTTTGCATATTGCCCATTGACATATACCCCCAAACCTGATAGCTGGAATTTTCAATGACGCATAAGGGAATTAAGCACCTAATTGCCATTGAATTCCAATCAGAATTGAGCACCTAATTCTCTTAGGCCTCTTTTAAAAGCCCAGGTGATGACTGGTGGTTCCTGTAGAGTCAGATCTTGCCAACCTGATGGGTACAGCCATGGCCATATCTAGTAGAGCTCTGCACTGGCGAACCATCCCCATGCTCAGACTTAACGGTGTTACTCATGTTCTGTGTACACAAGGTGCTACAAGACGCCACCCAATTACACACCTATTGCTCTGTGAATGTCAACGTTGACCCAAAGCAAATGAAAGGGACAAATCAACTAAGCATTACAACTTCAGAGTTCAAGACTGTGGGCCAGATTCTCAACTGATGTAAATTGGCGTATATCCCCTGAAGTCATTAGGGCTATACTAAGTTATACTAGAGGAGGATCCGGCCCAGTATATCCTTTGCTGCATACCAAGAGTTCAGTATAGGCAAAATGTAGCAAAAGCTCAAACACTCATAGACTTCAAGGACAGAAGGGACCCTCATAATCATGTAGGCTGACCTCCTATATTTAGATTTGCTTCTTCAACAAAATAAAAGGAAAAAAATAAGCATTTTTCTACAGTGTGGGCCAAATTCTGCTCTATCATATTGACCCAACAACGGTGAGGTCAATGACACTAGACTCAAGTGAGAGCAGACATGTGCTGCATGGCTGCAAGTTTCTTCCTAAATAGGACACCTAATAAAATTGCTGGCCTGAACAATTGATTACACCAGTGTAAAAAGACAGAAGAACAGTGTTTTAGTGCTCACTACTCTCTAGGCAATAATCCATTTTCTCCATTGATTTTTGACTAGCTATGGTAGCACATTTAGCTTTGAGTCATTATCATTTGAGTTACCACACTTGTTTTAAGGCACCTGTTCACTATTACAGCATTGGCACTATACCATACCCCTAACTCATCTGAAGTCTGCAAGACAGCATCACCACCAAAATATGGATCAACAGTCCTAGTTATATTTTAGCCAACATAGTGACCTTCTTAGGAAAGTCCTAGTTTTTTTTTATTCCCCATTGAAGTCAATGGCAAATGACATACAGTCTTTTCTCTGGCAAAAATTCCATTGAAGTTGTTGAGTCTGAAATTACACCAGGGATAAATATTTTATTTCAGAAATAAATTTGGTCCAGTGGGAATTTTTATTCGGGCAAGATTTCTGCTCCGACCGTGCTCCCATTAAAGTTAATTTTTTCTCACTCTTGATGAAAAAGCAAACCACAGTAAATTATTTTTATTACATTTTGCATGTGTCCACATCTTGATACAAACCCAAGGATGAATTTTTATACTACTTTGAGTTTTTCCCCCCAGTCATTATCATTAGGCCGAGTCCTTTTGCAATGCAAGTAGCTCTGTGACAAGAAATGAAAATGGAACACCTTCTTACAGATCTATACAGATGCAGAAGAATAGATAACATTTGCTTACAGGAACATACCAAATACACATGGGACTCAGAGCTTGGCTTTCTGTATACTGATGACCAGACATCCAAAGACCCATTCATTTTCACTCAAAGGTTAATTTAACCACTGTGTGAACCAGAAAAGAATTTCAGGATCAGTCTGTGATATCTATTATATTAATGGAAATCCAAAGTAACTGCTCTGATGTAACTGGAGTCACTCTAAACTTATACCAATGTGACTGATCTGAAATCAGCTCTCAAATGAGAAAAAAAATGAAGCACTTTGACAGGTTCAGACAGCTGTGTTTAATTTTGATTATCAAGAAAATCTCAGTGGGAGTCCTGTGACCTGATTCACCAGTTCTGCACACCTGGCCTTTAATTGTATTGTACATCATTATCTTCATACTTTCAACACTACACATTGCACGGTATTCTTTGGGACACAAGGCTCACTTGCAGTCATCATCACGTTATTCTAAGTAATGCATTACTGAGATTTGGAACTGGCTTAATTTTGTTCTGCACAACTACAGGAACGTATGTTATTGATTCTAATGTCTATATACTCTACAAGTATGGAGGGCAAATTATTCCTCCTCCTTGAGAAATTATCACCCATATCCCTCCAATGCAGAAGAAATGCAATGATCTTGTGACAATCCTTGATTGTAGATTGGCTTTTACTAAAGAGCTTATCCAAAGAATATATCTGGGTAATATAAGGAAAATGAAACTGTTCCATTTCATATTCATTATACATAGGCGACACTGCAAAATATATCCACCCATATACATAATCATTTTCATGTGCAAATATATGTCTTGTGGGCACAATGCTACTCCACTGGAGCTGATTTCAACAGTTACTGCAGCAAAACTGGAGTAATGGTACGGTGAATCAGGCCCACTTTTTGAATGCTGCATATGCATCTGTGTCTAAAAATATAGCAGATGTTGGATCTGATGCTACTTCTGTTAAAGGCAAAGACAAAATTCCCATTGACTTCAATGGGAGCAGGATCAGACCTAATACCCTTTAAAAAGCTTTGTTGGAAAAGGGTTAATCATTTGTGGCAAGACTGTGGCTTTTAAGCCATGCTCTTCACTATTGTAAGTACTGCAATTGGAATTCCTCCTGCAGCTCCCAAGCAGTATACCTTACAAGCACCGTCTCTATCACCCATCCCGTAAGTATAGTGTGTGTTTCCTTCCTACCTTCCTAGGTCTGAGTCAGGTACAGTCAGGCCCTTAAGTGGTCAACTTAAACAAGACTCACAAAGGATCACTTGGACACCATTTTTAAAGACACAACATTTGGATTCATGAACCTTTCAAAGGGAGAACCAAGTTAGTTCTTCTTTAACTTGCTCATTTCAATGGCCTATACACCTTCAAAAGTGATGGCTGTCTTTCCGACCTCACATATGGCTGAAACACCTGCTTTCAAACTATTTTTATGCATGTGAGATGGCTTTTTATCAGATAACATGCATACCATTGAAGAGGAAAAACAGTCTTGTTGATAAAGCACATGATTAGGTTCTGTTCTGAACCATGCCACAAATTTGTGATGAGACCTTTGACAAATTACTGAACTTCCCTGTCGCTCATTCTTCTAATCTGTAAAATGGGTCATAGGTGCCCTAACTCACAGGGCTACTGTGGGGCTGAATTCATTACAGTTATTAAAGTGCTTTGTATTCCTCTGAAGAATATGCATGCAAAGTAGAAATTTTTAAAAGAATATCCTCACAGTTGCAATGGGTGCAAGAATTGCTTCACTTTGTAGTTCTCACACTCTTGCATCCCAAAAGTGAGTGTTAAAATTATTGTTTATATTCATGAAAAAATTGTTCCCCTAAAAACTGTATTTATGCATGATTAATGCAGAAATATGTATTAACATACCTTCATGAATAATCAATAATGTGTGTACATTAGTCTGAATACTTGGAAATAAAGAAGATGCGGAATTAAGGACTCAGTTTCAAGATGGAATTAGTAGAGACTGAGGTTTTAGGTTTAAGAACTTTGTAAAATCAGTTTAATAGGTTTTTATATTGCTGTGTTTCTTTAGAGTGAACCCTGTGAAATCCATATAACTGGAATTGAAGCTATGCATTATATTAACCTTTCTTTATGAATAAAACCAGTCACTTTTTTTCATAAAGGCCCGTGGCAGTAAAGTCATTGCAATATTCAAACAATAGAATCTCTAACACTAAAACACACTTGACAGACTCTCAGTCAAAGTAGTGCAGGTCCAAAATACTGACTTTCACTTTAATACTCTTCAGGAACTTTGTTAGATTACTTTTGGGAAGCTGAGCTTTCCTTTCTGTCAATCTAGGCCTTATAGGCATTACAGGTGAAAAGCTAACCAAATGTCCTTGAGGTAGAAGACTCCCTCCCCTAAGTTAACTAATGACTCTCTATTGGGGCAGGTCTGAGGCTTTAACTAAATGCAAACCTACCACCACCTACTGGCATTGTGATTAAGGTCTGGTCTACATTACATGGTTAGATTGATATAAGCTGTCTTGTCTCAACCTAGTGGTAAAAGTGTCTCCACTTAAATTTGGCTCCCGCTGATATAAGTGCCTCACTACGCTCATCCAGTAATACCACCTCCCTGAGTGGCATAGAGTCAAGGTCAATGCAATGAAGTCGACACAATGATAGTGTCGACACTGCACTGCTTACACTGACTGTTACTGGCTTTCAGGACCCATCCCAATATGCCCCATACTGACAATACAATTGATACAAGCACTCCTAGTAAGGACATTCACCGCTGACACAAACAATTTAATAACTGCTGTGGCTGTGGATGTAAGATAGGTCAACACAATTTTGTAGTGTAGACATGGCCTGAGTCTTCCTTCTCATTTTGTTTCTCCTTCTGAAATCACACCCTGAGATATTCATGAAGCACATTTACTGGCCTTTCATTTTCAGGTAAACCACAAAAGCAAGTTGGCATTCTAGGTTCAATCCAAACTAGTTTAAATACAAACTAAAATGCTCTGTGACACTTAATTGAAGAGAGTCACACTATATAAATAACACAATACTAATGCCAAGTTTTCTACAGCACTCTTCAGTTTTAGATCTCAAGGAAGTTTTAAAAAGAGGTCAATTATCCTCATTTAACCACTGGGGAAACCAAAGCATGTGGAGGGACTTGACTGCTCCATGGTCACCTAATAGGCCAGTTGCAGAGCCATGAATTAAACCCAGGTCTTCTGAATCTCATCCCACTAATGCCCTATCCACTAATGAAGATCAAGAAACCTAAATACACAAACCCTTCAAGTGCTGTGGATAGTGGGGTGGCTAGAGTGAGCTACACATGAAATGAAGACATTGAGTGCTCCAGGAACTTAACTTGCACAATTAATTGATTCCATTTTAAGATGAACTCAGATCCCAAATTCAGATCTAAACTTCCTCAGTTTGGAGTTGATCTGATCCGACCCGGGATCTTACTTTGGAGGGGGAAGAAAGCGTATTTAAAATGTCCTTTACTCTCCCTCAGACCCCAGCTATAGGGTTGCTGGACAGTAGGGATACCCCAGCCACGCAGCCCTTCCCCTGGCCATCCTCCCTGAACTCGCTCCAGGAAGGGGCTGGGGGTTGCACAGGAGCTCCGCCCCACCCGCGCAATCCTCCCCTCTGGGGGCAATCCGGCAGGGCTAAGCCGGCTTTAGGGTCGCCTGGTGCCAGTGGCGCGGTGGATCAAGGCCAAAGAGTTTAACCGCCTCTCCACAGGAGAAGCTTCAATCGCAGGGGACCAACGCCGGGCTGCTTAGTGCAGGGGCCCCGGGGGAAGTCCTGGGCCCCCTGACTTGTGCCGTGAGGGGGAGCTAGGCAGGGGCTGGGGGCGCTCCGCCCAGGCTGGAAAGGTCCATGTCGTGGGTGGTGTGAATTGCACATTGCCAGCTCGGGTGGGGGGGTGTAGCCCGCTTCCCCCACGTGCCCCCTCTGCAGACACACACCAGCCATTTCCTTTTGTTCCCCGCGCTCCCGGCCCCTTGCCAGCTGGGCGTGCGGGGAGAGGAGCGCGCCGCGGGGGGGTCCGCGTGGCCACTGGCTGCGGGCACGGGCCGGAGTGGCCGGGCCAGGTGTGGGTGGGCCGGGGGAGAGGGGGGAGGTGAAGCCGCTGCCTGCGCGGACTGAGCGGGTCCCGCTGCAGCCGGGGGTGCGCCCCCAGCCCTTCCCTGCCCGCACAATGGGAGGCAGCGAGCGCAGCGCGGCGGCGGCCGCGAGCTGCTGAGGCTGCCCGGCTCCCTCCTTCCCAGCCGCTTTTTGGGCTCCATCGGCTCGCCAAGCACCGCGGGGCCGGCCCCTTCACTCACCATGCTGCGGACGGGAGGGGTGCGGTGGCCAGGCGGGCGCTGTGGCGGGCGAGAGAAGCAATGCGCTGTCCAGGGTATCCAGCTCCCTTCCGCCCGCCGCTCGCTCCGCGCTCTCACTCAGCTCCTTCTCTACCTTGTCTTCCCCCGCCCTCCAGCTTAAGCAGAGCCCTGGCCTCTGCATGCTCCCTCCCCCTCCCCCTGCAGCAGGGAGCTGCTGACTTCAGAGGGGAGGCGGATCCGGGGAACGTTCTTTCCCACCCCCCTCGCAAGCGCTGGGTGGCCAGGCAGGTGCACAAGCAGAAGAGGGTGGCTGGCTATTGTGGCTGCTTTAGGACAGCTCCTAGCAGCAGCAGCGTGCACGAGAGCATCCCCTTAAATGTGGTCAGCTGCGTAGTTGTGCCAAAGCCTGCAAGCTGGTGACCTTTGGCTGTAGATAACAGCCTGTCTCGTGTACGCTCTTTAGCCCCGGGAATTCTCCTGTGGTGGCAGGGGGCTAATGCCTATAGCGACTGGAAAGCAGCTACAGGTGTGTGGTTGGGCGTGGGTGCCTTTAGGTGGCAGGTGACCACAAACACGCAGCACAGCAGGTCTATGCAAGTCTAGCGGGCAGGAAAGAATATTGTGGCTGCTGAGATCTGAGCGACAAAACACAGGCACTGCGCAGTCTTATCTGTGCTGCAGTTTTTACTACAGCAAGGAGGTTTCCACAAACGACAGAGGGGAAATGTCACAAGCCAACAGAAACAAACGTGTCAGGCGTAAAGAGAAAATAATAATTAAGAAAGAAAATAATTTTGCTACCATTCGTTACTCCTTGCCTGCGATCATCTCCTGTATTCAAAAGCAAGAAAGTGTCACTGCTGGAGAGGTATTAAGTCAACAGAAATATTTTATTTTTATTTTGACTTTAAGGTTAAAAACTGTTTAATGTAAAACAAAATACATTTCAAAACATAAGCGAGTTTGAAAATGAAAAATCTAAATAGTGTTCTGAAAATGCTGAAAATAAATATTTTGTGATTATTGAAATGCTTCATTGACTTTATTTTTGAAACAAAATTGAATTGACATTGACATTCCTGCAGAAAGTTTTGACTTTTGACAAAATGGAGTTTGCTGAGGGGGGGGGGGGCGGGAAATGTTTTGTCTGAAAATTTTGACCAGCTCTCAGGGATTTTCTTTTTTTATTATTATCTGTTTGTCTTTCTTTTGCTTTTCCTGGTGCACACACAACAGAATGAACCTCCATAATTAAGGTGTATTTGAAGTATATATGTTCATACCATTATCCAAAGCAAGAACCTACCTGATCATTTCCGCCAAATGAAAGCCAACTGTTTTAAACCACAAACATTTTGGGGGGATGGGTTTGTTACTGCTTCACTTCATAGATCCTGCTGCAACCACATCCAGAGATATGACAAATGTACTGGGACGGTTATCGTCACAATATTGGCTACCTGTCCAGAAATGGAAAGTGCTAGTTATCTCACACAAAAACCTGTGCTTATGTGACTTCCAGCCCAGCTTTGCAGACTCAAGTAGTTTGTTTAGCCAGCCATACTCTTGAATGCTCTCTATACCGAGTCAACTTATTGAGATTCACCCTCATAAGAACATAAAAACAGCCCTACCGGGTCAGACCAAAGGTCCATCTAGCCCAGTATCTGTCTACCGACAGTGGCCAATGCCAGGTGCCCCAAAGGGAGTGAACCTAACAGGCAATGATCAAGTGATCCCTCTCCTGCCATCCATCTCCATTCCCTGACAAACAGAGGCTAGGGACACCATTCCTTATCCATCCTGGCTAATAGCCATTTATGGACTTTACCACCATGAATTTATCCAGTTCTCTTTTAAACGTTGTTTTAGTCCTAGCCTTCACAACCTCCTCAGGTAAGGAGTTCCACAAGTTGACTGCGTGCTGGGTGAAGAAGAACTTCCTTTTATTTGTTTTAAACCTGCTGCCTATTAATTTCATTTGGTGACGCCTAGTTCTTTTATTATGGGAATAAGTAAATAACTTTTCCTTATCCACATCACTCATGATTTTATATACCTCTATCATAACCCCCCTTAGTCTCCTCTTTTCCAAGCTGAAGAGTCCTAGCCTCTTTAATCTTTCCTCATATAGGACCCTCTCCAAACCCCTAATCATTTTAGTTGCCCTTTTCTGAACCTTTTCTAGTGCCAGTATATCTTTTTTGGGATGAGACCACATCAGTACACAGCATTCAAGATTTATGTAAGGGAAATAATATATTTTCAGTCTTATTCTCTATCTCCTTTTTAATGATTCCTAACATCCTGTTTGGTTTTTTTACCGCCTCTGCACACAGCGTGGACATCTTCAGAGAACAGTCCACCATGACTTCAAGATCTTTTTCCTGACTCCTCGTAGGTAAATTAGCCCCCATCATATAGTATGTATAGTTGGGGTTATTTTTTCCAATGTGCATTACTTTACATTTATCCACATTAAATTTCATTTGCCATTTTGTTGCCCACTTAATTTTGTGAGATCTTTTTGAAGTTCTTCACAGTCTGCTTTTGGTCTTAACTATCTTGAGCAGTTTAGTATCATCTGCAAACTTTGTCACCTCACTGTGTACCCCTTTCTCCAGGACTGACCCTTGGGGAACACCACTAGTTACCCTCTCTCCATTCTGAGAATTTACCATTAATTCCTATTCTTTGTTCCCTGTCTTTTAACCAGTTCTCAGTCCATGAAAGGACCTTCCCTTTTATCCCATGACAGCTTATAAATGATAGCTTTATTTTATTAATCTTCACTTTAGATTATTCACTTGATTCCTGATGAGTTACTAAATGCAGAGGTTACTCTTGCGCTGTAGAGAGAACTGGTCACTTCTAGACAGTTGTTTTGGTCACAAAGAAATAGCCACATAAGCAAAAAATTGGCCTTTTCATTCCATAATGTTACTGCTTTGGCTCTTTTGTCGGAGGTGGATTGCCCCAGGGTAAGTGGGAGATGACTAACAAAAGCACCATACTAACCGCTGAATGTGATTCATTCAGCTACATGTGCTAGAGATGGGCCTGAGCCACAAAGTTGTGATCCAGATAGCAATTTCCCCATAATTCAGAGGTTCTGTCTTCCAGTTTAATCTCAGCATTTTTAATAGAATATAGCCATATCAAATTTGCTATATGAAGAAGTATCAGTTTTAATTTCTTGACTTGCTTGTGGCTGAAACATAATTATTAATGTTCATTAACATTGTGGGTTTTTTGACTTCCAATAATGGCTTGATTTTTGTTTTAAATCAGTAATGTCTCAGATTAATTAATCACACTTTCATAGCAAACATAATTGAAATTTCCCTTCAATTGAAAGAGTAATAGAAGTTACTATCACTTTTAAAAGTTGAATAAGGAGTTGGCTGCTCTTTTTTTTAAAGTACCAATCTCTTAAAATAGAAAAAGCTTCCCTAAGTGTACATGTATTTTAAATGTATCCCAGTCAAGTGTGTATTTTACGTAATTAGTCCAAGATTTGGTATTCTAAAAATTACTGGGTCGAAGTTTGCTCTCACTTAAAATTTAAACCTGAAATAATTTAATTGAAGTTGATGGAGTTACCCCACTATAAATTTAGAGAAATTGAAAGTAGAAATTGGCCCACTAAAGATATAAATTTAAAGAAGGATTTGCTGAGTATGTTCATGATACCTGTGTTGCTGTTCTCCTTCCAGCAAGTAGCAAGACTTCAAGAGAATTATAATCACCCAAGAACAGATACTCTCTTATTTCAGCACACTGGCCCTGGTGGAAGACAAAATGTAGGTTTTCTGGAATGTTTTATGTTTCCATGTATCCTTTGGTGGACATTGGTTCTAATGGTTGCATGGCTGGCCTGAGCAGGACTGCATTACCCACATTCTTTAATACAGGACTGCCTTCTAACCAGAGGGCCTGCTGGCCAAACAGTCAGTGAGAGTCCAGAACCATTGTGCCAAATAAAGCAAGATGTATTTTTTTGAAATGATACCAGTGTAACCCAGACTGTTTAGTCTTAGGCTTTGGCTACACTGGCACTTTCATCGTAAAAACTTTTATTGCTCAGCGGTGTGAAAAAACACCCCTGAATGACAAAAGTTTTAAGGACAAAAAGTGCTGAAGTGGACAGTGCTTTGTTGGTGGGAGCCATGCTCCTGGCAATGAAGCTACCGCCCCTCATTGGAGGTGGGTTTATATTGTTGCTGGGAGAGCTGTCTCCTGATGATAAAGAGTCGCTACATAACACACCTTACAATGGTTCAGCTGCAGTGGCATAGCCATGCCATTGTAAGGTGTGCAGTGTAGACATAGCCTCATGTCTGAAAACCCTACGTGCTCTATGTATTGGTACACTGGTGCACATACTAGGAGTTCGACTCTGCTTTTCTGAATCCTACAGATAACACAAAATAGGAATCAATCCTCCAGATAAAACTGCACACATATCAGCAGTACGGTATTGTTCAAACAAGGCCGCAGTTGGCTAGAAGGCTAAATTATGTAAGTAAAATAAGAACATATATTTACATAGTGTCTGTCTAGTACTGTTAATTATATCTCACTGGATGTAAGCATTAGAAAAATCCGCTGTTGTACATATGTTAAATCTTTAAATGTTACATGAGAATGAATGAATGTCTCCCTCACACTCTAAGCTAGAACTCACCTTCTGCTGCATGGATGCGTTAGAGGGAGAAGAGGGAATAGGAAACTTCTAATACTTGCATGCCTCACAAAAGTGGGCTGTCTCGCTTTCTAATGTTGTTGAGCGTTGGATTGGCTCTTCTGCTGCTCTGTACACTATGGCCCAGATCCATAAAAGCTGGTCTTAGACACTTAAGTCCTTTTAGACATGACTAAGATCCTCAAAAGCCCTGCTCAGCTGCCAGCTAACCCTGGAGGCACCCTAGGTGCCTGAGTTACTGTCTGTGAACATGCACACAGCCTTGTGAGATAGACACATATCTCACCCTAACCCCAATGGGATTTTCAAACTAGGCATTGTCCTGCCTCTTGCCTGCAGGGTTCAAGGTGGGAGATATTCTCAGAGCACATCTAATTCCACACCCAATGGCCAGAGTGGAGAGGCAGAATGGGTGGCTTCCCTTATGATCTTTAGCCCAGTGGTTAGGAAATATTCAGCCTGGGGGAAACCTGGGTTCAATTCCCCTTTCTGCTTGATGTAGAGAACTTGGGTCTCTTACCTCTTAAGTGAGTGCCCTAACTACTAGACTAGCCCACCGTGAGTTTAATTATTTATACCGAGTGGAGCAACTTCAACAGGAAAGATTGAGAGAGACCTATAAGAGAACATCCCATAGTCCATTGATGAGGGCACTCTCCTCAAATTCAACTCCCTTCTCTACATCAGGCAGTGGCAGCCAAAAAAAGAAACAGAATGTTAGGAACCATTAGGAAAGGGATAGATAATAAGACAGTAAATATCATAATGCTACTATATAAATCCATGGTACGCCCACATCTTGAATACTATGTGCAGTTCTGGTTACCTCATCTCCAAAAAGATATTTTAGAATTGGAAACAGTACAGAGAAGGGCAACAAAAATGATGAAGGGCATGGAACAGCTTCCATATGAGAAGAGATTACAAAGACTGGGACTGTTCAGTTTGGAAAAGAGATGACTAAGGTGGGATATGATAGAGGTCTATAAAATCATGACTGGTGTGGAGAAAGTGAATAAGGAAGTGTTATTTACTCCTTTACATAACACAAGACCCAGGAGTCAACTAATGAAATTAATAGGCAGCAGGTTTAAAACAAGCAAAAGGAAGTACTTCTGCATGTAATGCACAGCCAACATGTGGAACTCATTGCCAGAGGATGTTGTGAAGGCCAAGACTATAACTGGGTTCAAAAAAGAATTAGATAAGTTCATGGAAGTTAGGTCCATGAAAAGCTGTTAGCTAAGATTGTCAGGCTTCCTATGCTCTGACTGTCCCTAGCCTCTGACTGCCAGAAGCTGGGAGTGAATGAAAGGGGATGGATCACTCAATGATTACCCTGTTCTGTTCATTGCCTCTGAAGCATCTGGCGTTGGCTGCTGTCATAAGACAGGATACTGGGCTAGATGGACCATTGATCTGACCCAGTAGGGCTATTCTTTGGTTCTTGGGAGGGAATTGAACCCCAGTCTCAGTACCCTAACCACCAGGCTACAGGGTATAAGCTAGGACACTGCTGCCTCCATGGCATTTCTTGCCAAAAAAACCCCAAGAACTTAGGTGCCTAACTCCTGGACAGGGTTCACAACTGAGAATCTCAAGCAGAGACAGCTTCTTCCTCCAGGACTGGACTACTGGCTAGTTTAGGTGGCTCCCCACCAGTGTGCTGACTTCTGTGTATCCCATTCTTAGATACCTAAGTCTTCCATGTGTTGTATACAGGTGCCTAGGCACCAAACCTGGGGCTGCAGAGTTCACTGGGTGCCTAAAAGTTAGGCAATGCAACACGTGGTGTTGGGATGCCTAAGTCCCTTTGTGGAGCCCCATGTTGCCATTATCTGCCAGTTAGGGCATATGTCCAGTTCACTAACTGACTAATGCTATCCGCACCATGTTGTGTGCTGGTTTACAAAGGAGTAATCTGCACTGCTCTGCATAGTGCCCTTGCCAACATGTAGAATTATATCTTGGTGAGCAGGGTTCCTGGAGCTGGAGGGCACACTGAGCAGCTTCTTTGTTCCTATAGCAGCTCTGGCCAGGGAGGAATTTAACCCGCTGCAATGGATCCTCATAGCTTTCTTCCCTACCTGAGCCCACTCCTTCAGGTTTTACAATAGGAAAGAGTGATATCTTTCATTGGTTATACTGAACATCTGTATTTTCTGAGGAAAGACAATTACATGAAGCTTCTGTAACTGATACTACAAAAAATATTGGACTGAAAGAATAAAAAGAAAATATGCAGTAGCCATCACAGGGCTTAGTCTTTGATATTTAATATGCTCTGTTGCAGTGATTACTTTTTTTCCCCAATATGTGTAGGAAAAACTATTCAGGTCAACATGACTTGAGTACAGCCAACCATCAGACCAATCTACAGCCATGAGCGTATTTTCAAAACAATGAGCATTTTTAAATCTGAGAAATGGTTTTTTATTGCATGGGGTTTGGGATGGTTTTGTTTTTCATTTTAATACAAGAGGAACATGAATGTATACTTTAGCAATAGCAGAGTTTACCTTCAATTCTTCCTCAGTTTAATCTGCCTTTGTAATATTTATAGCAACAGTGGACTTGTTCCATTAGTAAAATAGGAGGACCAAATCCTGTAGTCCCTCCTCAATTACTAATCAAATAAAATTCCCATTAAATTCAAGTAAAGACTGAGGAGAGACTGCTGGATTTGGCACCAGATCTGGCACATGTCTGCACAGACCTACAATAAATAAACCTGACATTAATTGTCCAGTTTTATATAGTAATACTCTAAGAGGGACTGATCCTGCATTTACAGGGGAAAATTCCCTTTTGAGTCACCAGAAGTTTTACCATATATAAAGAAACCAGGGTTTGGCTTATTACCAGGATTTTGTAGGTTTCTACTAATATTATTTCAGAAGAATACAATGGTGAGGAATGAACTGTTCATTCATCTTTCAGAACTTAAGTTGCCAAGGGCTAAATCTGTGCAGTTGTACATAAAGCAGTGTTTAAGGGGCTACATGGCTGCACAGCGACATGAGGGAGCATCCAGATTGTTTCAAGACAGACACCATCTCCCAGAGCTGCACAGTAAGCATAGATTGTGCACACTCTGCACGATTCATGAGGAAGAAGCAGGTTGCTTTTTTGGTGCTCGAGGCCCATTCTGGCTGGTGTGGTGGGGCCTCTGGGCCTGCCTCCTCCTCATGCCCTCTTGGACCATTTGCTGACTGTAACAGGAGGGGGAGATTCCTGGGATTGCTACTGGACTTCTGCTGGTGCTGTACAGGAGTGGAGCATTCTTGCACTTCCTTCACTCATACAAGGGCATGTCTCAGTCTGGCCTGAGGAATTTATTGCATCACAGAAGATCCTCCTTAGTAACTGTTAATTATTAAGACCAAATAAATAAATACTGTTCTTCATTTTCGGGGATGTTGGTTTTTCTTTTTCATAATGGCAATATACCTGTTCATTTCCATCCAGTTTAAAGTACAGGGCCATTGATAATTTTGCAGCTCATGTATTATTCAATCAGCAGTTTCTATACACTACAAAGGAAAAGTGTCATACTAACAGCCCTCACAGCAGAGAAGCTCAAGGACATCACTGTTCATTTTATGATTACTAATAACTTGACCCATCTTTACATGCGAATCTGTTTTAGTAGCAGACTGCTCAGCTTTGAAAACTTGGAGAGCCCAAAGGCTTTAATATCCATAGTTATCATCTCTAATATATAAGGTACTGGGACTTTGTAGTGAATTTCAGGAGATACAAGCAGAAAATCTTCTAGCCTTCTCCCACTACACAGAGTAGCTACAGATTGTCCTGGACATTCCAAATTTTTGTCAATGGAGATTAGGCACTGTGAAGGCGTGTACCCCTTTAATGGTCAGCCAGGAGTTCACAGCCTGAATATAATCAAGGTGATTGCCTGCTTTGATAAGAAGAGGAAGCTGACTGGAGTGGAGATTGGAAGTTGTGTAATTGGCAATGAGACCATGACCACCACCACCACCACCCATCGTCTCAGGCCAGCTCCCGATGACTGGCCTGATTAGATAGAGACTTTTAAGTTTTGGAGTTCTGAATGTGGTCCCTGTGGCAAGGGCTTTTGAGCTGCCATTCCAGTGCTCCTTTCAGAGGGCTTCATTAAAAGGAGACATGTAAATGTTAATTTGGTGTGTTTGGTTTCTCCTTGCCCTGATCTGAACAAGCATACTTGATGGCACTCAGCTGGGGTAAAGCAAGGTGAAGTTTCAGATTAGCAGCTGTGTTAGTATGTATCCGCAAAAAGAACAGGAGTACTTTTGGTCCCTTAGAAACTAACAAATGTATTTGAACATAAGCTTTCGTGAGGTGTAACCCCAGTGCCACCCCTGGCCTTGAGAGAGTTTATAGAGGTGGCCCATCTCCTTTAGTCACTTAAATATCTTTGAGGATCTGGGTCAAAATGACTTGCTGAAGATTGTCAATAGGCTATTACCCCATCTGGGAAGAGATTTCAGCTTTCCTGAGTGCCAGAGGGATGCACTATCAACTAGACCATTCTGCCTCCCTTAGTGTAACATTGACTGAGAACTATTTTAAAACATGTAATAATGCCAAATTCAATAATCCTCACTTAGCTCTTAGGCAGAATTCCCACTGATATCAAAGGAGTGTCTGCCTGAGTCAAGCTTGCAGGATTTATCCTACTCTTTATTATTATTAAAGTTTTATCAGTTAGCCCATATCTGTTCTTGAAATATACAAATCCCAGCACTTAAGAAAATGAGACACTGGTTCTGGAGAGTGGCATGAACAACTTGAAAGGTTTATATTATGTCACCCTGCATATTCCTAAAAGGCAATAATGCCAGTTTTAAATCTCCCAGGATATGAGAGAGACAAGGCAGATAAGGTAACATGTTTATTGGATCAATTTCTACCTTTACCTACCTTTTCTCTCTCTGTTTTAAATCCTAAATGTACATACCTTCTATCCTCAAGTAAAAGTTCGTGCAGAAAGCTGTAATGGGACAAAACCCAGATACCATGGTGACTAGCACTTGAGTTAAGTTAGTTCTAATGATATTCCACAGTAAAATATATTAGAAGCGCTTGTGCTATCACAACCCTATGAGGACAGGTTTCAGAGGGGTAGCCATGTTAGTCTGTGTCAGCAAAAACAATGAGGAGTCCTTGTGGCACTTTAGAGGCTAACAAATTTATTTGGGCATAAGCTTTCATGGGCTATAATTCACTTCATCAGCTGCATGGAGTGAAAAATACAGAGGCAGGTATAAATATACAGCACATCAAAAGATGGGAGTTGCCTTACCAAGTGGGGGGTCAGTGCTAATGAGGCCAAGTAAATCAGGGTAGATGGGGCCCACTCCCAACAGTTGGCAAGAAGGGGCGAATATCAACAGAGGGAAAATTACTTTTTGTAGTGACCAGCCACTCCCAACAAATCTTGCTCAAAATTGTTTCAAACACACGTCAAACAACACTAAATGAGGAAGGCTTCTGTGGAAAAAATAGAATATGATCATGTAATTAAAGACTGTCGTCATGCATACGCACAAGGGGACTGAATTAAACTTGCACAAGCTACCTTCATTCTAATATTTTCTAATTTTTGAGCACTTGACTTTGCAACTGTCATGGTATAATTCCCCACTCTGAACCTTAGCATTCAAAAGATGGGGTACCAGCATGAATTCCTCTAAGCTCAATTACCAGCTTAGTACTTGTAGCGCTGCCACAAACCAGGAATTCCAGTGCCTGGTACACTCTGGTCCCCCCCAAAACCTTGCCCAGGGACCCCCAAGACCCAGACCCTCTGGATCTTAACACAAGGAAAGTAAACCCTTTCCCTCACCATTGCGTCTCCCAGGCTTCCCCTCCCTGGGTTACCCTGGAAGATCACTGTGATTCAAACTCCTTGAATCTTAAACAGAGAGGAAAATCCACCTTCCCCCTTCCTTCTCTCTCCCCCTCCCAGACTCTCCCTGAGAGAGAAAGTAATCCTAACACAGAGAGAAATCAGCCTCTCTCTCCCCCTTCCCTCCTTTCTCCCCACCAATTCCCTGGTGAATCCAGACCCAGTCCCCTGGGATCTCATCAGAATAAAAAAAAACAAACAGGTTCTTAAACAAGAAAAACTTTTAATTAAAGAAAGAAAAAACAGTAAAAATTATCTTTGTAAATTTAAGATGGAATATGTACAGGGTCTTTCAGCTATAGACACTGGGAATACCCTCCCAGCCTAAGTATACAAGTACAAATTAAAATCCTTTCAGCAAAATACAAATTTGAACTCCTTCCAGCCAAATACACATTTGCAAATAAAGAAAACAAACATAAGCCTAACTCGCCTTATCTACCTAGTACTTACTATTCTGAACTTATAAGAGCCTGGTTTGGAGAGAAAACTGGTTGCACGTCTAGTCCCTCTGAGCCCCCAGAGGGAACAACAACCTAAAACTAACAGCACACACAAACTTCCCTCCCTCAAGATTTGAAAGTATCCTGTCCCCTGATTGGTTCTCTGGTCAGGTGACAGCCAGGCTCACTGATCTTGTTAATCCTTTACAAGCAAAAGAGAGATGAAGTACTTCTGTTCTATTAACTCTTAACTATTTGTTTATGACAGCAACCTTATTGCTCTTTTAATGCAACTATATCTATATCTATATATATATACACACACACACATATAAAACCTCCCCCCCAAAAAATTAGTATAGTCTTGAGAGTTCTAATAACGCTTCATGCTAGAAGTTCATTCATAGAACTATCGTAATAGAAGAACTTTCCCTGGTTTTTTGATAGTGCTCATAATGTTCTCCCTGTCTGAATCCCTGGCCACGGTTCCATGGCTTGTTTTTACAGCTGAGCCCCAATCATGACAGACACCTAGATCTCTCCGGTGCAACCAATGAGAGGGGCAACAATCAGCTTCCTTAGGGAACTGAAAGTTACTTCACGTAAGTCTGGTAAAAATAATTGAACAAGCAATCTAAAGCTAACAATTTTTGCACCTTATCAATCCGCTAAACCATTTATTTTCTCTTCTAACTTTCCCCCGCCTTCAGCCCTTTTGTATTGTTGTTTCTCCTATGCTGCTTTTTCCAAGTTGTACGTGCTGTGATATATATATATATAGCTAAATCATAGCTATATATAACATAAAAATAAAGTAAATGACTGCTAGAAGCAGTAGTTGTATGAGTACTTGGTTTAAGAGCAGCTTGCTGCTTTTCATATGTAAATTTGGTGTTTTAGCTCCCTCTGTTGGAAGAAGATGGTACTGTATATATTTTAATTTTAGATACTGCAACAAATGCATGACAAGTGATGGAGCAATATCTAGGAAAAGTCTGTGGCTCAGATTGCAGATAACTGAACCGTTTGATACTATGCATATTAAAACAAAAGACGTTTTTCTTCTTACTTTTTACTGTAAGTTTTTTTACCTTCTTGGTCTAAGCCAGCCAAGAATTTGCTCTGTTTCCAAAAAACTGAAGCTGATCTCATAAAAGATTGCATTTTCTACTCTTTAGGCTTTGCACACCTTTTGTGATGCGTTGAGCATTCTCAACCCACTTTGACTTGTGGGTGGAGACAGAAAATGTCTTACACATCTTAATGACATAAATCTGGGTGCCAAAAGAACTCTCAGGTTTCAAAAAGTTGGCTGTGGGTTGAAGGTGGATTTTTTTACCTGCCCAACTCATCAACACTTCACTTGTATAAGAAGTCAGTTACTCTGGCTCTGTGCAGATATAGTTAATGTCATCACCTCTTCGCAGCAGTGGTATTACAGTAAAAGCTTTGTTATCCAGCAGATGGCGGAATGGGGGTGCTGGTGAGTCAAAAATTCCAGTAAACTAAGAGGGAGGGAGTATGGGTCTGGGATGGGGCACAGGGCAGGGAGTTGGGGTGTATGAGGGGTTTTCAGATGCTGGATCCTGGTGGTGCTTACCTCGGGCAGCTCCCCAAAAGCAGCAAGAGGTCCCTGCTGCTCCTAGGCGGAGGCACAGCCAGGCGTCTCTTCATGCTGCTGCTGCCCACAGGCACCGCCCCCACAGCTTCCATTGGCCATGGTTCCTGGCCAATGGGAGCTGCAGAACCAGTGCTTGGGATGGGGCAAGGCGGGGTGGGGGCAGCGCACAGAGCCCCCCTGACCGTTCCTCTGCCTAGGAGCAGAAGGGAGGGACATGTCACTGCTTCTGGGAAGCCATGCGCAGCCAGGTAGGGAGCCTGCCGGCCCCGCGCCAACTGGATTTTTAATGGATATCAGAAATGCCATTTTCTAGAGCTTTCTGGTTGGTAAGGTGCCAGATAACACAGCTTTTACTGTATTCATTATTATGGTAGCACACAGAGGCCCCAGTTAGGATCAGGGTCTTTTTGTGTTAGGTTCTGTACAAAACATACAGTGAAGGAAAGTTCCAAAGAGCTTACAGGCTAAAAGATAATACTTAAAAGATAAGTGTAGCACACAATGAAGGAGGAATGGAATGGAAGCATGGGAGGGAAAGCATCTAAAGTCTATTTCTTAGGTAAAAGGTGATATAGTAGTATCAATCAAAGACAGGGGAAGGAAACAAAAGAATAGACAAAAGGAAATATAAGTACTGCTATACTGAATTAGACCAATGGCCCATCTCCTGGTATCCTGTCTCTGACAGTGGCCAGTACCAAGGTATGAGTGTACAGAACAGGGCAGTTGGAGTGATTCACCCCATCTTTCCCTCCCAGGTTCTGCAATGAGATGTTTAGGGTTGCTCAGAGCATGGGATTGCATCCCTGTCCTTGGCAAATAGCCATTGATGCATCTATTCTCCATAAATTTCTCTAGTTCTTTTTTTAACCTGATTATACTTTTGGTCATCACAACATCCCATGGCAGTAAGTTCCACAGGTTAATTATGTTGTGTGAAAAAGTACTTCCTCTTGTTTGTATTAATCTTGTTGCCTATTAATTTCGTTGGGTGATCCATGGTTTGTGTATTGTGGGAAAGGGTAAATAACACTTGTCTATTCACTTTTTCCATACCATTCATGATTTTATAGACTTCTATCATAAGCCCTGTCATAACCTTAGTCCCAGATTTGGACCTTAGCGTCCAAAATATGGGGGTTAGCATGAAAACCTCCAAGCTTAGTTACCAGCTTGGACCTGGTACTTGCTGCCACCACCCAAAAAAATTAGAGTGTTTTGGGGCACTCTGGTCCCTCTGAAAAACCTTCCCTGGGGACCCCAAGACCCAAATCCCTTGAGTCTCACAACAAAGGGAAATAATCCTTTTTCCCTTCCCCCCTCCAGGTGCTCCTGGAGAGATACACAGACACAAGCTCTGTGAAACTACACAGAGTGACTCCCCCTCTCCGTTCCCAATCCTGGAAACCAAAAGCACTTTCCTATTCCCCCAGAGGGAATGCAAAATCAGGCTAGCAAATCCAACACACAGATCTCCCCTGATTTTTTCCTCCCACCAATTCCCTGGTGAGTACAGACTCAATTTCCCTGAAGTAAAGAAAAACTCCAACAGGTCTTAAAAGAAAGCTTTATATAAAAAGAAAGAAAAATACATACAAATGGTCTCTCTGTATTAAGATGATACAATACAGGGTCAATTGCTTAAAAGAATATTGAATAAACAGCCTTATTCAAAAAGAATACAAATCAAAGCACTCCAGCACTTATATTCATGCAAATACCAAAGAAAAGAAACCATAGAACTTACTATCTGATCTCTTTGTCCTTACACTTAGAAACAGAAGACTAGAAAGTAGAAACTACTTCTCCAAAGCTCAGAGAAAACAGGCAGACAGACAAAAGACTCAGACACTAACTTCCCTCCACCCAGAGTTGAAAAAATCCGGTTTCCTGATTGGTCCTCTGGTCAGGTGCTTCAGGTGAAAGAGACATTAACCCTTAGCTATCTGTTTATCTTGTTGCCTATTAATTTCGTTGGGTGATCCATGGTTTGTGTATTGTGGGAAAGGGTAAATAACACTTGTCTATTCACTTTTTCCATACCATTCATGATTTTATAGACTTCTATCATAAGCCCTTAGCTGTCTCTTTTCTAAGATGAACGGCCCTAATCCTTTTAGCCTCTCCTTGTATGTAAGCCATTCCAAATGGATTAATGGGACCAAATCAGGGGGCTCGGATAATCGCCATCCAAGATAATTAAAGAAACTCTCACATGAAATTGCAAGCCTAATAGCAAGGATTTTTAATGAATCCATTAACTCGGGAGTTGTACCCTATGACTGGAGAATTGCTAATATAGAATCTGTTTTTAAGTAAGGAAGAAAAGGTGATCTGGGCAACCAAAAGCCCATTCATTTGACCTCATTTGTATGCAAGGTCTTGGAACAAATTCTGAAAAAGCAAGTAAAGGACACAGAGGTTACATGATAATTGGGATAAACTACAACATGGCTTTTTCTAAAGGTAGATTGTGCCAGATCAACCTGATCTCTTTCTTTGAAATGATAACTGATTTTGTTAGACAAAGGAAATACAGTAGAGCTAATCTATCTGGATTTCAGTAAGGCATTTGATACTGTTCTACATGGGAAATTATTAGTTAAATTGGAGAAGATGGCAATTAATATGAGAATTGAAAGGTGAATAGAGAACTGGTTAAAGGGGAGACTACACTGGGTCATACTGAATGGTGAAGTGTCAGGCTGGAGGGAGGTTACTAGTGGAGTTCCTCAGGGATCGATCTTGGCACCAATCTTATTTAACATTTTTATTAATGACCTTAGCACAAAAAGTAGGCATATGCTAATAAAATTTTCAGATGGCACAAAGTTGGGAGGAATTGCCAGTACAGACGCTCCCCAAGTTATGTAAGACCCAACTTACACAAATCTGCACTTACAGAAAAAGTTCCATAAGCTAGAAATAGGAGGTTGTTTTTTGTTTGTTTTGCTTAACGGTAAGAGATATGTTTCCAACTTATGCAAAATTTGAGTTATGCAAGGTGTTCTGGAATGGAACGCTTGCATAAGTAGGGGAGCGTCTGTACAGAGAAGGACCAGCATATCTTACAAAAAGATCTGGATGACCTTGGAAACTGGAGTAATAGAAATATGAGGGGTAGGGTGACCAGCTGTCCAGTTTTCGACCAGAACACCCAGTCAAAAAGGGATCCTGGCGGCTCTGGTCAGCACCGCTGACCAGGTCGTTGACTGTCTGGTTGGTGACGCTGCGCAGTGGGGCTGGCTGGCTCCCTGCTAGCCTCCACACCATGCAACTCCTGGGAAGCAGCCGGCAGGTCCCCCCTCCACCTGTCTGCCCCTCCATGTAGGAGCCAGAGGGAGGGATATGCTCCTGCTTCCAGGAGCTGCTTGAGGTAAGCGCTGCCTGGAGCCTGCACCCTTCACCCCCTCCTGGGCCCCAGCCCTGATCCCCCTCCCATCCTCCAAACCCATTGATTCCAGCACAAAGCACCCTCCTGCACCCCAAATCCCTCATCCCCAACCCCACCCCAGAGCCCGCAGCCGTAGCCCTTGCCTCCCAATGCTCCACCCCCCTGCCCTAGCCCTGATCCCCTCAGCCCTCTGAATTCCTCAGGCCCAGCCCAGAGCACCCTCCTACACACTAAATCTCTCATTCCCAGCCCCACCCCAGAGCCCGCACCCTCAGCCGGAGCCTTCACTCCCCACCATCCCCCAACCCCCTGCCCCAGTCCTGATCTCCCTCCTGCCTCTAAACGCCTCTGTCTCAGCCTGAAGCCCCCTCCTGCACCCAAAATCCCTCATCACAGCCCCACATCAGAGCCCGCAACCCCATCCAGAGCCCTCACTCTCCCTACACTCTCCAACCTCCTGCTCTAGTCCGGAGCCCCCTCTCCCACCTTAGCCTCCTGAGCCAGGCCAGTGAAAATGAGCGAGTGAGGGTGGGGAGAACAAGCAACAGAGGGAGGAGGGATGGAATGAGCAGGGTGGGGCCTTAGAGAAGGGGTGGGGCAGGGGCAGGGCAAGGGTGTTCAGTTTTGTGCAAGTAGAAAGTTGGCAACCCTAGTAGGGGGGTCTTGGCTCCCTGCCCTCCCATTCCGACACCCCTGATTTGAAGTCTTTAAATCATCATTTGAAGGTTTCAGTAACTCAGCCAGAGGTGATGGTCTATTACAGGAGTGGGTAGGTGAGGTTCTGCAGCCTGTGATGTGCAGGAGATCAGACAAGAATGATGATCATAATGGTCCCTTCTGGCCTTAAATATGAGTCTATGAATCCCATGACTACTTAGTATCCTTAGAAGTCTGGTGAGGGACTTTGCAATTAATAGACTGCAACAGGGAAGCCTTTCCCCCTGATATTCAGACTAAATTTTCTTTTCAGTTCAGTTCATGTAGCAGTCTTACTCTCATGTTGCTTGCATTGTAGCCTGGCAGAGATGTTAACTACCAAAAGGCTTAGAACGTCTGTGTTTGAGAACTGTTGATTGTTGGCAGACATTCCTGCTGCAATGGCTCACAAGCTAAGCTAGTCTTTCCCAGCTTTCTTTTAAGAGCAATTACCTTTGCAGTTGCTTTACATTCCAGTTTGATGTCTGTGCACTTCATATTCTCCCCTCTAGCATGGAGGGTGCTTTAAGGAAATGCAGTTCATTTTTCAAGTTGAACAGATGTTAATTATAAACTTATCCATCTGTGTGGTGCAACCTGAGGAGGCATGCTATGAACTGCTTTGGTCTTTCATTTTATTTCCTGGAACTGCGTTCTTGCTGCCACAGTTACTGAGTGTTATATCACTCCAAAATGTAAAACATTGTTCCAAACAAATTGGCCCTTTAATAATACCTCCGCAGGAGGATGTATGGATTAATTAAACTAATGTTAGTATAGCACTTTGAGATTGTTTGAAAAACACTATACAAGTGCAAAATATTTTAATAGCCCCAGGAGTGTGCCAGGTACTCTATGGTACAAACAGAAAGACAGTATGATGGTGGAAGGACAAAGTTTATATCAGTAAGGTTTATATCAGTAAGGTCCTTATAGGTTCAGGTGGATTTTTTATATATAAATGGTAGCTGTTATTGCCTTTTTTTTAGCATTGGGGAAGAAGAGATGCTTAAGGAAGACTCATGAATGAAGTGTGAGGAGTGGCTAGTGGGCTAGAATTGGGAATTTGAGGACTAGGAGTTGGCGGGGGGGAAAGTACAAAGTCATTGGTGGAAAAAGCTGAGAAAATGTGCATTAAGGCACGTGTTGGCAAGGCAAAGTGGGAGGGGTGAGATGTACCAAAATACTAGATTGGGAAGGTAGGCAGCAGTGGAGTTATGCACGACTTGAAAAGGAAGCATAAGAAGTTCAAACTTGATGTGAAGTAAGAGCCAACCCCAGAGAATGGACGGGAAAGTGGTTATATGGATTGTGGAATGGCCAGAGAGAAAAAGATTGAGAGCTAATAATCAGGACATGAAGAAGCTTTAGCTGTTGTGAAAGAGAGGAAAGGATGATTTTCCTATTCAATATATTCATAAATGATCTGGAGAAAGGGGTAAAAAGTGAGGTGGCAAAGTTTGCAGTTGATACTAAACTGCTCAAGATAGTTAAGACCAAAGCAGACTGTGAAGAACTTCAAAAAGATCTCACAAAGCTAAGTGACTGGGCAACAAAATGGCAAATGAAATGTAATGTGGATAAATGTAAAGTAATGCACATTGGAAAAAATAACTCCAACTATACATACTATATGATGGGGGCTAATTTAGCTACAACGAGTCAGGAAAAAGATCTTGGAGTCATCGTGGACAGTTCTCTGAAGATGTCCACGCAGTGTGCAGAGGCGGCAAAAAAACCAAACAGGATGTTAGGAATCATTAAAGAGGGGCTAAAGAATAAGACTGAGAATATATTATTGCCCTTACATAAATCCATGGTACGCTCACATCTTGAATGCTGTGTACAGATGTCGTCTCCTCATCTCAAAAAAGATATACTGGCACTAGAAAAGGTTCAGAAAAGGGCAACTAAAATGATTAGGGGTTTGGAGAGGGTCCCATATGAGGAAAGATTAAAGAGGCTAGGACTCCTCAGCTTGGAAAATAGGAGACTAAGGGGAGATATGATAGAGGTATATAAAATCATGAGTGATGTGGAGAAAGTGGATAAGGAAAAGTTATTTACTTATTCCCATAATACAAGAACTAGGGGTCACCAAATGAAATTAATAGGCAGCAGGTTTAAAACAAATAAAAGGAAGTTCTTCTTCACACAGTGCACAGTCAACTTGTGGAACTCCTTACCTGAGGGGGTTGTGAAGGCTAGGACTATAACAGCGTTTAAAAGAGAACTGGATAAATTCATGGTGCTTAAGTCCATAAATGGCTATTAGCCAGGTTGGGTAAGGAATGGTGTCCCTAGCTTCTGTTTGTCAGGGGATGGAGATGGATGGCAGGAGAGTGATCACTTGACCATTGCCTGTTAGGTTCACTCCCTCTGGGGCACCTGGCATTGGCCACTGTCGGTAGACAGATACTGGGCTAGATGGACCTTTGGTCTGACCCGGTATGGCCGTTCTTATGTTTCACCCTGAGATTGTAACAGTGGCATCTTCCTGGATAATAATTCTATCAGTGTGCAATTCAGACAGGCAAATGTTCGGTCATTTAATAATACTTTAAGTATATGCATTCATAGATTTCAACACGATCTACAAAGGAGGGTCTTGGCGTATTCTATGGTTGAAGAAATGAGGCAAAGATGACTTGCTCAAGGTCACCTAGCAAGTCAGAGGCAGATCCAGTACTATAACCCAGGTCTCCTAACTCCTAGGTCAGTGCTTCAGTTACTGGAACATATCACCTCCTCCCTTACCCTTGTTTATAACTACAGTTTTCTTCTAGAGTTTCTCTGCAGGGAAAGAGTTGCCTGATATTTCACTTTAGTGACTATGGTGGAAGGAGCCAAAAACCCTGATCCTGTGGAATTTGAATTCACCTATATCCTGCTGGCACAGAAATAAAAGTGCTGTGACAGCTGAACCAAACCGACTTTGCTGTCACATTATAGAGAAGATATGGGAGGCCGGAGGGAGAGGGACAATTGGAAGAACATTAATCAGAGATCAGATAACCTCTGTCCTTAACAAACCTTGGTATAAATTACTGCAGAAGCAAAACAGTAATGAGGCAACTGAAAGAAGCGATCCACTCTGTGTTCAGGGGCTGGCACCAACCATGGCTTTGCTGTCTGTTTGTGAAGTGCTTCTGGGGCTGTATTTGAATACCCTCAGCTGTCCCTTGTGTTCTGCAAAAACACTAACCATTCATCAAACCCTCACTTTGCTCCACATTCCATTCTATGGCTATGGTTGTTTAATGCAAACCCCTGCCCCACCACCACCACCACCCATTTTTTCCTCCTTCCTTCAGTGAATAACTTTCCAGCCCTCAGCTTTAGTGTTACACAGGGACAGTGTGTGAGAATTAGGGATGCATATGGATTGCAATGTATGTGAGGCGTGTGTGTACATGAGTGAGAAGTGTGTGTAGATTGGTATGTGTGAGTGAGGTGTGTGTTTGGATTGCAGTGTGTGTGTATGTGTGTGCACGCACAAGGGGGGTATGTGGAGTGGAGTGTGTGTATGAGAGATGAGAGTGGTTTGCGTCGTGTATGTCAGGGGTGGGGGTGGATTGCAGTGGAAGTGGGAATGAAGGCATGGAGGTGGATTGCAGTGGGAGTGAGAGGGTGGGGTGCATTGCTATGTGACTCAGTGAGAGATGAAGAGTGGATTCAGTGTGAGCGAGGGTGGGGGTAGGGTTGCCAACTTTCTAATTCCAGAAAACCAAACACCCTTGCCCCCGCTCCACCTGAGCTTCTCCCACCTCCACTCACTCCATCCCCCCTCCCTCTGTTGCTTGCTCTCCTCCACCCTCTCTCACATGCTCATTTTCACTGCAAGGCCCAAACGGGCACATTTATTGGTTTGACGGATGTATTAGCTAAGTTCAGGTTTTATTTGTTATAGGAGGCTAGAGCTGGCAGCAAAATAGTCCAAAACGGGAATTTTTTAAAAAATGAAATTTCACAAAGGTTTTCATGATTCTTTCCTTCCGCTTCCCTTTCCATTTTTTGTAACCAGCTCCATGTTTTCTGTTCACTAAAGTTATTGTAATTTTATGTATGGAATTAGGACCACACAAGATCACAGCTGTAATGGGTTCATTAAACGCCCACTCCTGAAGCCCAAATACAAATCCACAGAGCACAACCACAGAAATGCACACCTGTGCAGATACCTATATAAATAAATCTGTAGAAACTGACTCCCACACCTACATGCAGATACACATGTATATTCATGTGTACACATCTAGCATGCACTAACACATATACTTCCACATTATTTATTATTACAATTGTTGTTTAGTGCCTAGAGACCCCAACTAAGATCAGGGTTCCAGGGTGCTGGACATACACGTAAAAAGAGAGAGTCTGTAACAAAGAGTTGATAATGTAGTTACACAAAGGTGGGGAGATATGTATGATACATTGGCTCTTCTGCAATTACTAGTCATCAACATTCACTTTTAAAGAAGTAATACATTTCCTTTAGAGTTCCTTTCTCTTTTAAAAACTTGTTATGAAATGAATATACACATGTTTTAGGTCATCATTTTTGTGTGTGCAAGCCAGCAAAAGGAATAAAAGTCAAAGAGTTAGGCTGCAAATTTTATTCACACAGTATATGCACATGTGGCAATACATGCACCTCCCTACACAAAGACACAGTCCCTTATACACATACAATGCATGCACATACTTGCCTATGTAAGGGGACTGTTATCCCTTTACTAACTTTCAGTAGGGGTGTTTGATTGCTAGCTCCCAGCACTAAAAGGGGAGGGATCGATGGCAAATCAGGACCCTGAGACTGACAGTCCCCAGGAACAATGGCGAGAGGCCAGTGCTCCAGGTCAGCCTGACTGACAGGGCGGGAAGGCAAATCAAGGAGACAGAAGGCCAGGGTGGGTCCCATCCTCCATGGGAGCTGGAATTGCCTCGGTCAGACAGAGTGGGGCTGAGCTAAGGAGAGAGCACGGGCCAAGCTAAGCTGCTAGGAGCAGATCTGCAACCCAAAAAGCCAGAGCACAGCCCAGAGAGAGAGACCTGCCCTGGGAGGGGAGCTGCTGCCACCAGAGCCAGAGGGGCCAGACAAGCAGCCCAGGAAGCAGGTGAGAGCTGAGAGAGAGTCACAGAAGCAGCCTGCAGAGCAGACCTGCCCTGGGAGCAGACCTGTAGCAACTGGAGCCAGAGAGGCCAGAGAAGCAGCCCAGGGAGCTGAAGGCAGAGCAGCAGCAGCAGCAGCTGTGCTGAGGCAGTGTGGAGCTGGGGCTGGAGCAGTCCGGAGCTGGGTGCGGTGAGCAGCTGGGGAGAGCAAGGGGACCCTGGGCAGTGGGCCCAGCACAGGGAGACGCCTCAGCCAAGAGTCTCTGCAGATCAGACTTGGAGGGGGATCGTAACCCTGACAGAGCGGGGGTGACACTGGGGAGAAGGGTCCTGCCACCCAGAGCCTGAGGGAGCGTGTGACCACCGCCAGAGCAAGTGTCCAACCCGCAGCGTCCTTGCAGCACAGCCAGGGCCTGAGAAGGAGGCCTGGGACCTACAAGGAACAGACTGTGAAGTGCTCTGATGTCCAGCGACACTGTTTGTGATGGTCCCTGCCACAGAGCGGGGTGATGTGTTTTCCTTTAACCTTTCCCATTTTTCCGTATTCTTTTTTTTAAATTGTTTGTTAATTAAATAACTTGTATTTGCTTTAAATTGTATGATGTGATCAGTGAGTCAGGGAGGTGTGCAGTGCAAAGAGAGTACCCGGAGTGGGGACACCCTAGCCCCTGTTCTGGGTGACCACAGCAGGGTTGGGGGTTGAGCCCCCCAGGAATCCTGGGCCCAGCCTTGCTGGGGTTACGAGGACTCTGCCAGACAAGAGAGTGGAAGGGGAGCCCTCAAGGGCAGGGAGGCCTCTGGGTAAAGGAAGTGGGAGCGAGGACTCAGATCCTTTCGCTAGCCCACTTCAGCAGAGTAGTGCAGAAGCCAGGAAAGTTCCCCACAATAGCGGGACCATTCCCCCGCTTACACCTACACAGAGACACTTTTTCATACACTTTTCCAGGGGCTGCCTAAATCACCCACCCAGGAAGGCAGGAAGGTGGGGTGGAAGAAAGGGTGGAGAGGGAAAGAGGCCAAGCATGAGAGCAGGGTGGAGGTGAGGGGGGGCAGTGAAGGAGAAAGGAGGTGGTGTGGGTTGTGTGTGGGGTGGATGAGGATGCAGCGGGAGGCAGAAGGCTACAGGTGCATGAGGATGTGGGGGGCATGGGCGTGTAGGGACATAATGGGAGTGCAGCAGTGTATGGAGGTGAATGAGGTGCAGGGGTGAGACACATGGGGGTGGTGGCTCTGGGAGGTGGAGAGGATGGGTGGGAGAGTGCTGTAAAGAGCTGGGATGGGTAGGTGTGGGGGGGCAGGATGGGATGGGACAGGGGAGGGATGCAATGACAAGAGGATTGGGGTGCAGGGGGTTGGGATGGGGAGGGATGTAATGAGGGAGATGGGGGTGCAGCCCCATTCCCAGCACTCGGAGCAGGGGATAAAAATACCTCCAACTCCTGGGTGCCAGCAAGGGGACGACAGACTGCGGTTCACAGCAGGGCACGTGCTGCAGCTCGAGCCCAGCCACACGAGAAGCACAAGAGGGCCGGGAACCAGCAGGAGAGGGGCGCGCCACACAACCCCTCAACAGCCACCTGCTGAGCACTCGCAAGTGGCACTAGTTCCTCCTCTGCCCTGACCCAGCCAATGGGAGCAGCGCCTGTGAGTGGGGCAGCACGAGGACCCCCCGGCAGCCCCTAAGGCTAGGAGTCGGACATGCTGGCTGTTTCCTGACCCGGGAGCCACATGGAACTAGCAGGGAGCCTGCCAAGGGCTGCAGGTTTGTATAATTTTTGATGGTGCCCAGAACAGATTCAAGTCCCGCCCTCCCCCACACCTGCCTAAGGCTGTGGCAGGGATTTTGGGTATTGGAGGTGTGCAGGCTCTGGGAGGGAGTTTGAGTGCAGGGTGCAGGCTCTGAGCTGGGGCAGAAGTGTGGGAAAGAGTGAAGGGGTTCAGCGCTTACCTCAGGCAGCTCCCAAAAGCAACCTGCACACCCCTCTGGCAGTGGCTCTTAGGTGGGGGGGATCAGGTAGTCTCCATGCACCGCTGCCCGCACACACCATCCCCGCAGCTATTGGCCTTAGTTCCTGGCCAACGGGAGCTGTGGAGTCGGCGCTCGGGGTGCGGGCAGCATGTGGAGACACACACCCCTCTCTCCAGGGCAGTAGGGCCGTTCCAGACGCTACCAGGAGCGGCACAGTGCGAGGCTGGCCAGGAAGCCGCTTTAGGACTGCTGGTGGTGGCAGCGGCAGCTGGGGGCCCCCAGGCCCTTTTAAATTGCTCAGGGGTGGCAGGTGGGGCTAGAAAATGCTCCAGGGGAGGTACGCGGGGGTGGCGGGCGGGGCCGGGGGAGAGACCCAGCCCCAAACGTTGGTGGAGCTGAGCCCTCAGGCCGTGACTATTGCTGGAGCACAGGCACCACAGGCCCATATAACTCTCCACCCCTAAGCCTGCCAGCCCTGCTGTGGTACCGCAAACCAAACATTCAATGGCCCAGTCAGTGGTGCTGACCGGTGCTGTCAGGATTCCTTTTTGACTGGGTGTTCCAGTCCAATAATGGACACCTGGTCACCATAGGTGGGAGTTGTCATAAACAGATAAGTAAGAGTTAATAGAACAGAAGTACTTCATATCTCTTTTGCCTGGAAAGGGTTAACAAGATCAGTGAGCCTGGCTGTCACCTGACCAGAGGACCAATCAGGGGACAGGATACTTTCAAATCTTGAGGGAGGGAAGTTTTTGTGTGTGCTGTTAGTTTTTGGTTGTTGTTCACTCTGGGGGCTCAGAGGGACCAGACGTGCAACCAGGTTTCTCTCCAATCTCTCTGATACAGGCTCTTATAAATTGAGAATAGTGAGTACTAGGTAGATACGGCGAGTTAGGCTTATGTTTGTTTTCTTTATTTGCAAATTTGTATTTGGCTGAAAGAATTTTAATTTGTACTTGTATACTTCGGCTGGGAGGGTGTTCCCAGTGTCTACAGCCAAAAGACCCTGTAACATATTCCATCTTAAATTTACAAAGATAATTTTTACTGTTTTTTCTTTCTTTAATTAAAAGCTTTTCTTGTTTAAGAACCTGATTGTTTTTTTATTCTGGTGAGACCCCAGGGGACTGGGTCTGGATCCACCAGGGAATTGGTGGGGAGAAAGGAGGGAAGGGGGAGAGAGAGGTTAATTTCTCTCTGTGTTAGGATTACTGTCTCTCTCAGGGAGAGTCTGGGAGGGGGAGAGAGAAGGAGGGGGGAAGGTGGATTTTCCTCTCTGTTTAAGATTCAAGGAGTTTGAATCACAGTGATCTTCCAGGGTAACCCAGGGAGGGGAAGCCTGGGAGAGGCAACGGTGAGGGAAAGGGTTTACTTTCCTTGTGTTAAGATCCAGAGGGTCTGGGTTTTGGGGGTCCCCGGGCAAGGTTTTGGGGGGACCAGAGTGTACCAGGCACTGGAATTCCTGGTTGGTGGCAGCGCTACAGGTCCTAAGCTGGTAATTGAGCTTAGAGGAATTCATGCTGGTACCCCATCTTTTGGACGCTAAGGTTCAGAGTGGGGAATTATACTATAACGGGTGCATTGCAGTGTGAGTGTGAGGGGTAAGGAGGGGTGCATTGCAGTGTGAGTGTGAATGAGGGGTGGGGGTGCATTGTAGTGTGAGTGTGAATGAGGGGCAGGGTGCATTGCAGTGTGAGGAGTGAGGTGGGATGCATTGCAGTGTGAGTGTGAATGAGGGTAGGGGTGTATTGCATTACTAGAAGGGTGAAGGCCGCTTGGTGCAGCACTAATGCTAGGCACACTGTGAGGGGAAGGCTGAGCCAGAGCGAGGAGCCAGTGCTAGGACATCAGAGACACAACAAGAAGGAACAAGAAGAAAGTCAGGGAAAGTGTGGGACCCTTACTGAATGGGGGAGGCAACCCAGTAACAGATGATGTGGAAAAAGCTGAAGTACTCAGTGCTTTTTTTGCCTCAGTCTTCACAGACAAGGTCAGCTCCCAGACTGCTGCACTGGGCAACACAGTATGGGGAGGAGGTGGGTAGCCCTCAGTGGTGAAAGAACAGGTTAAGGACTATTTAGAAAAGCTGGACATGCACAAGTCCATGGGTCTGGTTCTGGCTCTAATGCATCCAAGGCTGCTGAGGGAGTTGGCTGATGTGATTGCAGAGCCATTGGCCATTATCTTTGAAAATTCGTGGTGATCTGGGGAATTCCTGGATGATTGGAAAAAGGCAAATATAGTGCCCATATTTAAAAAAGGGAAGAAAGAGAACCCGGGGAACTACAGACCAGTCAGCCTCACTTCAGTACCCAGCAAAATCATGAAGCAGGTCCTCCAGGAATCCATTTTGAAGCACTTGGAGGAGAGGAAGGTGATCAGGAACAGTCAGCATGGATTCACCAAGGTCAAGTCATGCCTGACCAACCTGATTGCCTTCTATGATGAGATAACTGGCTCTGTGGATATGGGGAAAGCGGTGGATGTGATCTATCTTGACTTTGGCAAAGCTTTTGATACGGTCTCCCACAGAATTCTTGCCAGCAAGATAAAGTATGGATTATAAAGTGGATAGAAAGCTGGCTAGATTGTCAGGCTCATCAACGGCTCAATGTTTAGTTGGCAGCTGGTATCAAGCGGCGTGCCACAGGGGTCGGTCCTGGGGTTGGTTTTGTTCAGCATCTTTATTCATGATCTGTAAGTTTGCAGATGACATTAAGCTGGGGGGAGAGATAGATAGGCTGGAGGGTAGGGATAGGGTCCAGAGTGACCTAGACAAATTGGAGGATTGGGCCAAGAGAAATCTGATGCGGTTCAACAAGGACAAGTGCAGAGTCCTGCACTTAGGAAGGAAGAATCCCATGCACTGCTACAGACTAGGGACTGACTGACTAAGCAGCAGTTCTGCAGAAAAGGACCTGGGGATTGCAGTGGTTGAGAAACTGGATATGAGACAGCAGTGTGCCCTCGTTGCCAAGATGCCAATGGCATATTGGGCTGTATTAGTAGGAGCACTGCCAGCAGATCAAGGGAAGTGGGTCCTTCAGTGCAGCGGAAGACTCGGAGCGAGTGAAGGACCCACCACTGAAGTGCTGCCGATGCCTCAGAGCGCCATCCATGAGTACAAGCGCCGCAAATGGCATAGAAAAAAAAAAGCGGCGATCTGCAGCACTTAGGCTGCTCTACTGGCGCCGCTTCATCGTTCAACTATATTCAGTGGTGGGTCCTTCCCGCTGAGAAGGACCCGCTGATGAATGGCCACCAAAGACCTGGCCCTACCCCAGGCCCTCTGAATCCTCTGGGCAGCCCTGCTGGGGCACATGACTTACAAGAAGAGGCTGAGGGAGCTGGGGTTATTTAGTCTGCAGAAGAGAAGAATGAGGGGGGATTTGATAGCTGCTTTCAACTACCTGAAAGGGGGTTCCAAAGAGGATGGATCAGACTGTTCTCAGTGTTACCAGATGCAGGGCCGGCGCTTCCATTTAGGCGGCCTAGGCAATTGCCTAGGGCGCCAGGATTATTGGGGGGGTGGCATTTTGCTGGGGGGGAGGGGCGGCAGGCGGCTCTGGTGGACCTGCCGCAGTCGTGCCTGCGGACGGTCCGCTGCTCCCACGGCTCCAGTGGACCTACCGCAGGCACAGCTGCAGCAGCTCCACCGGAGCCGCAGACCAGTGCACAGGGCGGCGAAATGGCCGAGTGCCTAGGGCGCTAAAAACACTAGCGCTGGTCCTGACCAGATGACAGAACAAGGAGTAATGGTCTCAAGTTGCAGTGGGGGAGGTTTAGGTTGGATATTAGGAAAAACGTTTTCACTAGGAGGGTGGTGAAGCACTGGAACGGGTTACCTAGGGAGGTGGTGGTTTTTAGAGGTTTTAGAGGTCCCGGCTTGACAAAGCCCTGGCTGGGATGATTTAGTTGGGAATTGGTCCTGCTTTGAGCAGGGGGTTGGACTAGAACCTCCTGAGGTCCCTTCTAGGGTGACCAGACAGCAAATGTGAAAAATCAGGATGGGGTAATAGGAGCCTATGTAAGAAAAAGACCTAAAAATCGGGACTGTCCCTATGCAATGGGGACAGCTGGCACCCTACGCCCGCCCCGGGGGAAACGTTACCCTCAACCGAACAGGCCACGCTGGGAGCCGTAGTTCACATGGGCAACAGCAGCAGTTCGTTACACTCCAAGTCCCAGCGTGCCCTGCGCTGCTGGCTGGCGTCACAGTGACGCGTTACTACGCAGCCTGCCGCGTGCCGCCCGTGGACTGGGGTGCTCTCGCGCCGGGTTGTCAGGGAGAAAAGCTGCCGGCGCCGCTCAGCCTTTGCCATTGGGGGTTCGCAGCCCCGCCTCCGGCGCGGCGGGGCGGGGCGGGGCGCGGGGCTGCGGCTCCCTCCAGAGGCAGCCGGCAGCGGAGCGCGGTGCCAGCTGCTCTTCCTCCTCGCCGGCGGGTCTGAGGAGGCGGCCGGGCGCTTCCTCCTCCCCCTCGCTGTGCCCCCGGGGTCTCTGTGCCGCCACCCCCCCCCGGTCCTAAATCTGTGCCTGCCCCTCCCCCATCCCCGGCCTGGCCCCGCCGTCCTGAGCCCTGGGGGCGGCTCATAACCAGCCTCAGCCCCCTGCCTGGATTCCTCCTCCGGTGCAGCGCGTGCGGCCGGTCTCCCCGCTCCATGCGCCGCGGGGATGCTGCTGCGCCCTCCCTGCGGCTAACAGCGCCCAGCGCCTTCCGCTCCGGCCAGCCGAGATGTGGCAGAGCGTCGGGCTGACGCTGCTGGTGATCGTGGCCACCCTGGCCTGTGTGCTCCTCTTCATGCTGTGCGGTGAGTACACACCCGTAGCCCTGTGTGTGTGTCCCTGTCCCGGGCTGCCCCGATCCCTCCCCGCGGAGTCCTCTTCGGCCTCCCCGGGGAAGGGAAGGGGGAGGAACATGGTGCCCTGTTGAGGGTCTCGCCCACAGCGCCCTCTTCGCTTGTTTTCAAACATTTGAGCCTTGAAATGTTCCCCGAGCTGAATTCACTACACTGATCTGAAGTTCACAGCCTTTGGGGGAACGTGCTGCTGAACAGTTATGCACTGCTGATAGGACAGTATTGAGAGCAATAGAAATACCAATGAATGACTGAAAAAGCCTCCTACTAAAGACAGCTTTTTAAATTAAAAACAACCAAAAAAACCAATTTGAGTTTAATTTGAGACTAAAGGAAGGACCTTTATGGGGTCCCATAAAGATAGGCACTTAAGGATACTCTATAGGTGGCTGTTGTATTTTAAAAAATCAAAGAAACCAAAAGTAGAATTGTGGATGCTCTGTAAAATGCAATCTGGTCAGCTTCCTCATTTTCTTTACACTGCCATGGGAAACGTTGATTGGAGTGCAGACCTTACTAAAAAGCATGCAACGAGTGATGTTGAAAGAATAGGATTGTTCTATAATATTCAGGCAGAAGGCTACACCAGCATCCTCCTCTCTCTCTCCCCATATATAACAGGTAGTAAGAACTTAGGAGTCTTATTAAATTCTGTGTGTAAATGCTGTTTACCTTAGTCAGAAAATAAAATGATGTATTACATTGATTAAAAATGCTGAAAGGACAGGAGCTTCCTCATCTTAAGTAAAATTTTGACTGAATTTAACGAATGTTTTAATAATTTGGAAACGGGTTATAGACAGAGAATTAGAGTTGTCAGTGACTTCGTAGTTGTTTCACTATATTGAAAGTGTACCCGGAGCAGGAAGCTGTTCTTTTCATTGTCTTAGGAGTCAGGCATATCTTTATCCTGTCTCTCACTATATGTACAGGCAATGCAGGTTACACAGGCTATTTACATATTTAGGTGACAGCTTTCCATCCGGACAGATCATTTGTTGGTAAGGATAATAAAATAATAACTTGTGAGCTGGTTTTTTTGAACTTGACAGGTGTTAAAAATCCCACAGTACTTAACTGTGTTGAACTTATAGTACAGGAAGTTTTAGAGCAGTATTTTTCAAACTTTTTTTTCTGGTGACCCAGTTGAAGAAAATTGTTGATGCCTGTGACCCAGCAGACCTGGGGATGAGGGGTTTGGAGTGTGAGAGGGGGCTCAGGGCTAGGGAAGAGGGTTAGAGTGCTGGAGTGAGGGCTGCAGGGTGGGCCTGGGAATGAGGGGTTCAGGGTGTGAGAGGGGGCTCTGGGCTGGGGCAGGGGGTTGGGTTGCAGGAGGGGGGTTAGGGCTCTGGGCTGGGGGTGTAGGCTCTGGGGTGGGGCTGAGGATGAGAAGTTTGGGGTGGAGGAGGGGGCTCTGGGTTGGGGGGTTCAGGGCTGGGATAGGGGATTGAAGTGCGGGGTTGGGGTGCAGGCTTACCTCAGGTGATTCCTGGTCAGCAGTGCAGCAAGGATGATAAGAAAGGCTTTCCCACCTGTCCTGGCACCGCGGACTGCACTGCGCCCTGGAAGCGGCCAGCAGCAGGTCTGATTCCTAGGCAGAAGTGACTCTGCATGACCCTCACCCGCAGGCCCCACCCCCCACAGCAGAGCCAGTGCCCTGTGGCCCCCCTGCCTAGAAGCTGGAGCTGCTGCTGGCCGCTTCCAGGGCGCAGCATTGTGTCAGAACAGGTAGGGACTACTAGATTTTAATGGCTGAGCAAGACCCAGTGCATTGCATTCCACCTCCCAGTACTGGGTCGTGACCCAAAGTTTGAAAATCACTGTTTTAGAGCCCTGTCCTGCCAAGACTTCACACAAGAGTAAGGGTACTTGTGTTTGAATGGTGGCAGGATTGGACTCTGAGTTTTCTAGTAACATAAGTACAGTAACTCCTCACTTAATGTTGTAGTTATGTTCCTGAAAAATGCGACTTTAAGCGAAACAATGTTAAGCGAATCCAATTTCCCCATAAGAATGAATGTAAATGGAAGGGTTAGGTTCCAGGGAAATTTTTTTTGCCATACAGTACAGTACTATAGTTGGGAGGTGCCCTAGCCTTACCCCACACAGGCACAGCCCACTGGCACTGGAGACAATGAGGCAGGTAAGGAGGCTGAAGGTACTGTAGGCTAGGAGAAGCACGTTGCGCAGCAGCAGTTTCCCCTACTCTGCAAGCACCAGGGGCGTGAGGCTCAACCTTTGATCTGCCCATGCCTCCCTTTCCCCTAAGCCCCCCCCCTTAATCTGCCTTTTCTTCCCCCGCCCTACTCTGCATGCCGCATCCTCACTCCTACCCCCTCCCTCCCCTGTCTATTGCCCGCAGCAATCAGCTGCCCTGCAGGAGGCAGAGGGGAGGTGTGAGGACACGCACGCAGGCTCCCCCCTGCCTCCTTAACACTGCAAGCCGGAGGGAGGGGAGAGGTACGCAGCGTTCTCGCTCCTTCCCCCTCCCTCCTGCCTGTGGCAATCAGCTGGCTTGCGATGTTCATGGGGGAGGAGCGAGGACTCAGCACACAGACTCCCTCTCCCTCTCCCGCCTCCTGCCCACAGCAATCAGCTGGTTTGCAGCGTTCGGGAGGCAGGAGAAGAAGGGGGAGCCTTCATGCCAAGTCCTCGCTCCTCCCCACTCCCTCCTGAACACAGCAAGCCAGCTGATTGCTTTGAGCAGGAGGAGGAGGGGGAAGGCGCTGGTCTGCAGGTGGGAGGTGGGGAGGAGGGCCTAGGGGAGTTGATGGGGGCTGCCAATGTGGACAAAGCAGGCAGCCCAGTGCCATTATAGCGAAGCATTGCACAACTTTAAATGGAGCATGTTCTGTAATTGAACAGGTGCTTAAGATTGAAACAGTGTTAAGCGAAAGGACGTTAACTGGGGAGTTACTGTAGAAGAGTCTTTGGTAATAACTGTTTTCTTGAGTGAAAAATGATTTACCGGGCACTCTTTCCAAGTGCATTGTGTTGGCAAATAGTCTAAATATTTGTATTGCCTCTTGCTATAATTCTTTCTCTGTGAGTGTTAAGTCTTCAGCAGTAGATTAATTCTTCTCAGAAGGGACCTAACCCTACTGCCACTGAAGTTAATGTTAAAACTCTCATTGATTTCAATTGTACCGGTTTGGGCCCAATTTGCCTACATGCCACAATGCTAGTTGCCATATCAATTGTTGTAATAGTAGTAATAAAGCTAACTTATTTCCATTTCACTTGAGTCAGGTAGTGACTAGACCAGGGATCTCAAACATGCTCCCCGTGGGCTGCATGTGGCCTGCAGGGCTCTTCTGTGCGGCCTGCCAAGCTCCCTGCGCCCCCCCACTCCTCGGCCTACCACCAGGCCAGGAGTGGGCAAACTACAGCCCGTGGGCTGAATCTGGCCTGCAGGATTGCCTCCCGTGTTGCTGCGAGCCCTGCGCTTCTCCCTTAAGCAGCTGGCAGCACGTCCCTTCGGGCTAGAGTAGGGCGGGGGGAAGGAGGCAGAGGGTTCCTGTGTTGCCTCGCTTCAAGGTACTGCCCCTACAGCTCCCATTGGCCAGGAACAGGGAACCGCAGCCAATGGGAGCTTCATGGGAGGTACCTGGAGGAGCAGCAGCGGAGCCCTGTGCCCACCCCCGCTCCCCCAGTGGCCGTGGTTCCGGCTGCTTCCTGGAGCGGCACGGGGCCAGAATCCTGCCCTGGCCCCCAATGCGTGCCGCTGCCACCCCGGAGCCACTCTAGGTAAGTGGCACTGGGTTGCAGCTTGCACCCCACACCCTTCCTGCACCCCAACTTCCTGCATTGAGCCCTCTGCTGCCCCCCACACTCCTCCTGCACCCAACTCCCTGCCCTGAGCCTCCTGCTGTATCCTGCACCCCAACTCCTTGCTGCACCCCTCACCCCTCTTGCACCCCACACACCAACTCCCTGCCCTGAGCCCCCTGATGCACCCCACATCCCTCCTGCACCCAGCTCCCTGCCCTGAGCCCCCTGCCACACCCCACACTTGTCCTGCACTCCCTGCCGAGTCACCTGCTGCACCCCGACCCTCTGCCATACCCCTCACTTCTCTTTCACCCCACATGCCAACTCCCTGCCCTGAGCCCCTGCCACACCCTGCACCCCTCTTGCACCCCCTGGTGACAGGGAAGGGGCAGCGCTGGGGTGGGGACTTTGGGGAAGGGGATGGAAAGGGGCGGGGAAGGAATGAGAAGAGGCGGGGCCTCATGGAAGGGGTGGAGTGGGGTGGGGCCAGGGGTAGCAAGAGTGGGGGTGTCGGTGATGTGGCCCCCAGGTCAGTGCACTAGACCTCATGTGGCCCTTGTGGTCATTTGAGTTTGAAACCCCTGGACTAGACGCCATTAGTAAAGGAGAAACCTTTTTCTGTCAGAGCAAAGTTGGTGGGGAAGCTGGGATGTTAAAACTATTCTAGGCCCTTTTTCAATACTTTTAATTCACATACAAAACCATAGCGTGCATGGCCTGGGGAAGGGAGAATACATGTAGATTCAAATTGCAGAGTTAGCTATGTATGCAAAACATCAGGAAAACTTTTGCTGAATCTTTTTTTCCATTACAAACGCTTTAGAATTTTTCAGTCATCTCCTATAAGTTGTTAAAAAATACAGTATCAATTATTTATCATAATGATGTTGGAAGAGCAGAGTGAAAAATGATATTTAGCATTCATTGCTAAGATCACGTGTCTAAAATTGTGGGGTTTGTTTTGGTGTGGGGCTGTGGGGTTTGGTCTGGGGATATTTTTGGGGGGTGGTATTGTTCAGGAAATCTTGCTTTAAATCAATTTTAATCTTGTTTTGCTTTTGTAATTTTTAGTTATTTTCCAAAAAAAAAAAAAAAAGGGTTGATTCTCATTGGTTGGTGACTATTAAATCTTGGTGATTTGCAAATAAACATAGCCTTTACACTGATTTGGTACACTGGTACACTGGTATGAGACAGACGACCCTTCAAATTCAAGCCCCATAGTTCCAAATGAGGAGTCTTGGGTGGAGCTTCAATCCAGGAATCCAAAACTTCGTGTCTCTTTGCATATGTTCTTTGTGCCATAATGTACCCCATCATACAGTTTCGTTTAACACTTACCCTATAACAGCAACTCATGTCAAACAGTCCAGGAAGTGAGGTTAGGATGAAGTGTCAGGAAAGCTGAACTCTGATATTACTAACTTGGGCATTTGTTGTCTGTACTTGATTTATTTTCTCACAATAGGCACACATTGAGCTACACTGTGATTGCAAAGAGGTACATTCTGATATGTGCTGAAAATTTATAGTGAACTTTTGACTAGCAGGATGTGGTTTGACTTACATCTTGCCTAAAAAAAACCCAACCCCAAAACAGACTTAACAAACATTGAGAGAGTACACAGAAGTCCCCTATTTCAGAAGGCTGAATTCAGTTGTAGACAGGAACGCTCTTAAGACACAAGCTGTTCTTTAATGCTGCATTCAGTTGTTTCATAACTCTTCAATTTCGCAGACCGTCGAAGTCTGAGGCCATTTCTACACTACCACTTACGTTGGCTAAACATACGTCGCTCGGGGGTGTGGAAATGCCCCCCCGCCCCCCGAGTGACATAAGTTTTGCCTGCATAAATGCCAGCTGTGCATAGTGCTAGGGAGCGGGAGAAGTTACCACCACTCATTGGGGGTGGTTTAATTATATTGATGGGAGAGCTCCCTCCCATTGGCATAGAAAGGCAACACAAGAGATCTTATAGCAGCGCCACTGCATGGATACCAAGGTCATTTGTACTGTAAGTTCTCTAATGTAGACATAGACAATATTGGTTTAGGTCTCTTAGGCTTTCTCAGGACAGTTAAAAAGAAAATGCCCTTTCCTTTGAAGTTGTCTTTGAAACGTGTTTGTAAAGAGGGGCTAGCAAGGGGATAAATTCTTTTCCTTTTGGGAATGAAATAGTCCTGAACTGTATTTGAAAAGTTGCACTGAGGGAAAAATCAAGCTCAAAGAACCCTGTGGAGCCAAGCCACACATACTATGTCTATTGCATGTACGTGGCCTATGTTACCATAGTATTTGAGCCCTTCACAATTCTTTAACATTTATTCTCACAACACTGCTGCGAGGGAGGGCACTGCTATTGGTCTTTCTGTATCTACTCCCCATCTGTAAAATTGGGATCAGGCACAGAGACTATGGCTATGTCTACACAGCACTTTTGTCATCAAAACTTTTGTTGTTCAGAGGTGTGAAACACGCCCCCCCCCCCCAAAAAAAAAAGTTTTAACAACAAAAAGTGCTGGTGTGGACAGTGCTTCTTTGGCAGCAGACACTTTCCCAGCAATGAAGCTACCGCCCCTTGTTGGCTAGTCCCAGAATGGTGGCTAGTCCTTGTCCTTTCCCCCTCCCTCCAACATTAGTCCAGCTGCAAAATTCAGCTAGGCTGCATTCCATCTCTGAGCAGTCCCCCCTCTTATGTCCTGGCCCCCATACTGCCAGTACAAGCTGTATGGGGTGACTGGGGGCTCGCCTGGACTCCTCTTTCTTCCTTTCCAGGCCCTTTCTGGGGGTGGGGGGTTTTCTCAGGGTCTTTTCTCCCACTCCATCTCCCAGCATGTCTGACCCTCCTTTTGGGGGAAGTCCGCCTCCGCATACTCCTTAATTAACTTAACTGCGGCCTCCATGGTGTCCGGCTGGTGTCGTCTGATCCAGACTCACAAGTTCTCAGGGAGGCCCTGTAAAAACTGCTCCAGGATCACTTGGTCCTGGATTTCCCCCACCATTTGGGTATCTGGCTGCAACCAACAAGTGGCCCAGTGGGTCAGCTTTTGGGCGAAGGCTTAGTGCCGCAAACTTCTGTCTGTATTTTGCCCTACACAGTCTAGGATGGCCTACACAGTCTAGGATGGCCACCTTCACTGCCTCATAATCTTTGGCCTGGTCGTTGCTCGGCACCATATAAGCCACTTGAGCCTCGCTGGTCAGATAGGGAGCCAACCGTAGGGCCAAGGTTACCCAGTCCCATCCGCATCCAGGGTTACCCTCTCAAAGGTACAGAGGAAGACATCCAGGTCATCTGCAGGGCCCATCTTACACAGATCCAATCCCATCGCGTAGGCATCATCACGCCTCATGGGACTCCCCAGTCTCTGGAAGAGCTGCTGCTGCACATTGGCCTGCTCCCTTATAAAGTCCTGCAGGGTTTTCGTCAGGGTGGATTTGATTTAAATCATTATTTAAATCACTAGTCAGTAAGACTTCATTTAATCATGGATTTCTACATAAAAGTGCATTCTTGTTGGTTGTTATAACCTTAATACATATTCTTCACAGGTAGAGGAACTTCATTAAAATATTCTCAAACTGTGTCTCATTTATGGCCTGCTGCCATTATAGATTTTCCCTTCTAGTGAGAGAATGGTATGGTAGATCTCAAGTGAATGAAGGCTATACTCAGAAAGACCTCAAGACTTCTGGGATATGCTGCTCAAACAGTTTCACTTTTGTTGCTACTGGAGATAAATGTGAGAAGGGAGGGACAGGCAGACTTCTCGTTGTCCAGATCTGTTCCGCCCCCAACAATCTTCTATTCATTGAACTTTTTGAAACTTTGCACTTTTAGAGAGAGGTAAGGGATTGACTGTGTACACAAATTTGCAGAGGGACAATAGGCTTGAGATCTATTATTTCTCACCTCTTATTTATTTCTTTAAAAATATTTTTGCTGTTAAAGCATGTTACCTCTGGAGACACAAATCCACAGTTTGAGAGCTGTAAAATTAAGCATCTCTGATGGTATCTTCTAGACTTAGCACTGAGTCCGATTGGGTAGCTAGATTATTTAGGTTAATCTTTCTATACAGAAGCCCCTGGAATCCCATAGGATTGGGTCCCTAATCCATGAGCTATTGGAACTCATTTACAAAACTTTCCTTAACTATTACATGAATATACTGTCTAATACTATAGAATTAATAATTCCTATTCCATGATGTATATTCATGTAATATTCTTTGAACTATAATGTATCTGAATTAAAGCTATCTTTAGATAGATTCTTCCTCAAAAAGCATTTTATCAAAATCTGATTTAAATTAAAAATTATTATTATTATTATTTTAAATAATTGATTTTTATCTACCTTGGTTTTCTGTTGCTCCACTTGCCAGGTGAGTGAGGCCTGCCTCTCTAGCTGGTGGGATTGCTAGAAGGCTTGCAGCACCTTTTGCATCTCCTGCTGCTGCTTCACTAGCCATTGCAGGGACACCTCCATCTCCAGGTCGCCAAACTCTTGTGCTGGCTTGAGATCGCAGACAAGCCCCCATATTTAGCGAGTCGTAGTGGGCCCCTCTGGTTTCTGCCCCTACTTCCCTCAGATTGGTGTAGACACCAGTGCTCTTTATTTATAGCTGTTTCCCACCACCACCTTGCTATCTATGTACAGGTTTTTCACAGTCAAACTTTGCCAGCAGCAGTCTAGAGGCCGAGGCCCCGGCACCTCTGTGCCTAGCCTTTCTCTTTTCTTCCTCTCTGGCTTCCCTCCTGCCAGCCTTTATAGCCCTTGGCTAATATGGCTGGCAGCTGTTTCTCATTGCCAGACAGGCATAAGGCTCTTCAACCAGCCCCAGTCAAGGGGAATGGATTGGGACTGGAGCAGTGAGCTGTAGGGACTTGCTGTCTGCTGCTTCTCTCAGCTCCTGTTGGGCAGGAACAGCGAACTGCAGCCACTGGGAGCTGCGGGGAGCCATGCCTGTGGAATGTCAATGTCTTACCCTGATGGCCATGTGCAGTCTGTGGGCCGCAGGCTGCCCACCATTGATGAATGGTGATTATCATTTGATAATGCTCTTAATATTCCCAAGTATCAGTAGTCTGGAGATACATGTTTGAATTATAAGGATGAAATACCTAAAATCTGTCACTAGGCTATCTTTGTACCATCAACATAATATTGCCAGATTGAGACCATTCTCAGTGAGATACTTGAAAATGCTGATGGGCCTCTGTGTTTTTTTCCATAATCTGATTTGACTGTCAATTTTCATCCTGACCACATTATATCTAAGGAGCAGTTTGTGTCCTTACAAGCATTCAGCAATTCCAGTATAACACCTATGTTTTTAAAGAGACACAATTAAAAATCACTCTTCTTTGAGTCTTTTTATTTAGTATTGCTTCAGATAACACTTCCTTAAATCAGAACTTAGACTGTGACTGAAAGCAATTAATGAAAAAGGCTTTATCCACTTTGATTACATTATGTGGGGACACTTTCAGGGTTTCCCCTGTATAGTCAGTCAGTTTTACATGTTTAAGAGGGCCTTTTACACAGCAACAAGGGGAGAGAACCTGTGGGAGAAGAAAATGGCTATAAAACCTCCACAATTGGCAGTGGCAGTTGGGAGCAAGTGTCGTACCTCAAAGTATTTCTAACTTTTTTAATATAAATGACTAGATTTCAAATTGGCCATTTCTTTAGCATCATGACATTGGCTTTCTGTAAAATCCTGCGCTGCTTTTTAAATCTGTATAGTGATTCAGTATACTTAGCTGACCGTAAATTCTTAGTTGCCCAGTGAGGTCTGAATTGGCTGGTTATCTAATATGTCCAAATTCTTGTCTTAAACTTGAGAGTTTTGTAGATATACCAATGGTCATTTATATGATGAATGGCCCAATTCGCAAAGATAAAAGGAACACTTATTGTGTAATACCAAGTGATGTGCTCAGTGCTCCACTTTGCTGGTAATCTAGGGTATTAAATACATTTCAGTACTTTTCGTTCATCTTTTAAATGAGCTGTTCTAAAGCACCCTATGCTATTTTGTGGAAGATGCTAAATATTTTGATGTCTTGTTTTGTGCTGTCCCTAGAATTAAAACTGTACTCTTTATGGTGTGAATTGGCTTTCTTTGAAGGGCTTCTAGGGGGAAAAAAATAGATAATTTGTTATCTGTTTTCTCTTTATATATGCTTTTGTAAGGTCTAATAAAGTATATTACATCTTGTAAAAAAAATTAAATCTGTCTGATTTAGTGGCAAGAATGAGGACTATTAGAATTGGAGATTCATAGCTGCTTCATAGGTTTTCTTTAATTGTAAAATTCTGAGTTTCATTCTTGTATATTAAATGTATATGAAAATAGAAAACTAGTAGCAATGAGTACAGTTTTAATCCTAGCAATATGTATATTGCTGTTAATTTTCTGTTTCCATTTGACACACTTAGTGTTCTCTCTCTCTCTCTCTCTCCCCCCCTCCCCTGTGAGTAAAAACTAACATGCGTTTGCATTGTTTGATTGCTTTTCTATAAGAATTGGGCTAGTGAGGGAAATAGGATTTAACTACAGAGTCTGTAGAGCCAGTTGTGGTATGCATGATCTTAGGGCACAAAAAATAATCTTTTTAAAATCTACCTTTTCAGAGAGAGAGAGAGAGAACTATCATCTTTCACAGTCACTGTTTCTCTAGATGTCTGTGTATTGTTGTCATCTTCCTTGATGACTCTTGTGTTATTGTCCACGTTTAAAGGATGTCTATTATCATTCTCTGGTGACACCTAAAATAAATAATCAGGACTGGTTCCGCTAGTTCTGGGCAAACAAGATTTTTAAAGGTAATTAAAATTCATATAGGCCAGTGACTTGAATTTGGAATTGACAGGATTTTCCCAGTTTATGACAGGAGTCAAAGTATTAATGATTAACTCTAAGCAGGATAAACTAACATTTCTAATATAACAAATAACACTTTTCTATAGCATAATTTTTCAAACCAGTGTCCATAACGTTTACTAAAAATACCTCCTGACTAAAACTTGGGGGTGGGTGGGACTGGGGGAGGGCGGCCCGTGTGCTTGTGGGGGTGAGTTGGCGGGGCCAGAATGCTCCCTACCTGGTTCTGCACCTCCCCAGCAGCAGCAGAGTTTGCGTGTGGCAGGAGGCAGGAGACTGAGGCAGCCTCTGCCCAGAGCGCTGGCTTCGCAGCTCCTGTAGGCTGGGAACTGCGGCCAATGGGAGCTGCGAGGGTGGTGCCTGCAGGCAGAGGCAGCACGCAGAGCTGCCTGGCCATGCCTCTGCCTAGCAGCTGAGCCAGGGGAAGGTTGCTGCTTCCGGGAAGCCCCCCAGGTAAGGGCTGCCCAGAGCCCGCCTCACCCCGTCCCGTGCCCCACCCCCGTCCCACACCCAAACTCTTCTGCTGCGGGTGGGGCGGTCTCCTGAGACTGCCCCAGCAACTGCCGGTATGACTGCCACAAGGGCTACCTGAGCTACCCCGGAGCCAGGTGTACTGACTGCTGCAGAATTCACGGCGGTCATGGAAAGTCACGGAATCCATGACTTCTGTGACCTCTGACAAACTTGCAGCCTTAATTATGATGGTAGCATTTAAGAGTCCCAGTCATTGGGGCCCCATTGTTCTGGACACTTTGCAAATGCATAACAAAGAGACAGTCACTTCCTCAGAGAGCTTGCAATTGAAGTATATGAATAGAGACAAGATAATGGGTAGATTGGGGATAGGCTGTGCAGGGCATTAAAAATGAAGACTTGCTACTGTAAAGTGGTGTTCTGATTAAACAGCACATGTTTTAAATTGCCTTTTATAGTCCCTTCCCTGTATATGGAGGTGGGGGTGGGAGGAGCTGTGCAATACTAAATTGTGTTCCCTGATCATTTTAACTTTTCTGTAATGGAATCTTGGAAGGGTAAATGAGGTAGTACCTTATTTAAGCAAGACTTTTGAACTGAAGAGATCACCTCTTCCAGTTGAAGTATCACTTCAGAATATTTTTGAGTGCTAGAAGAATGAAAACCTTGTCAATCTGATTCTAGAACAGAGCTGTGCTTTATACTAAATCTAAATTCTAGTTTATTTATTGAGTGAGCAAGTTTAGGCTGGAAATGCTTGGCGTATCTTTTTACAATGAAAAAGCACCATGGTCAGTCAAGAAAGGAGAAGGAACCTCATTTTAACACTCAAAGGATGATACCCATAATTGTGCAATATTCATTACCCCCTCTTGCTATGCTGACATATTAACATTCATAGGGAGATCAAATCCTAATCTGGAATTTGAACTTGGCCTCTTCTGGTCCAGAGACAAAGGTTCTACCAGTTGAATCAAATTGAGAACTGTAGATCACTTTAAAATGTTTGGAAAGGGGTAATCCTTTTCTGAGTGCTGGTAAGCTGTTGATGAATGCACTTTTTGTAGCCTGAGTTTTTGTATGTTCGAAAAATTATTGTATAACAAACAAGTAACTTTGTTTTTTGTCTCCCATAGGTTGGTATGTGGTGTGGCAACTGTTTTTATCTAAATTCAAGTTCCTGAGAGAGTTGATAGGAGACACAGGATCCCAGCAGGGGGATAATGAGCCTTCAGAGTCTGAAGCTGAACAGGAGACTCCACCCACTCCACAGAGAGGTAGACAGAAATCAGCACGGCAAAGAAGGGCACCAGCAGAAGAAGCAACTTAAAAAGAGTCCTCTGGGCATTCATTAGTGACCTATGAACAGATTAAACACTTCTGCTGCACTGTGTGATTCAGCAGTTTGGTTTTACTGAAAACAATGGACTCCAAAAAACCAAATATCTGTGAACCTTTTACTTTTGGATTTCAGATATACACTACTTTAGTGGCGGTTCAGGAAGGGCTTTAATGGTAAGCCATATAGAACTAGAAAAAATAAGGTAGGGGGAGAATCTCTCAGCCTGAAAAAGGCTGAGCTGCTGTAGCTCTCACCCTTGCAAACGGATTCTGTTTCCTGGTCCATAGGCCTAGCCTTTCCATTAGTCTGAACATGGTAAGCATCTCAGACTTGAAATGGTTGCTAACTTATTTTTATTTCACAGCACTGCAACTAGTTGTAGTAAAATTTAATTTTATTTCTGTATTTCATTCAGCTGTATAAATATATATATTCTTCAATTTGTCAGTGCATGTAAACTTGAAAGATGTTCAAAGGATATCCTGCTTGCACGGTATTCTAAAATGAGGTTTAGTAACCTTTTCTATACGTGAGAGAATTAGTACTAGATACACATGTGGAGGTTGTAACTATCTCCTTAAAGAAAAACATAATCAGGTGACCGTACCCGGTTTCCTGGTTTTGACACAAGAAGGGTTACAGGTAAAACTGTTCTGCTAGGCTTCTGTGTTTTTGTCATCTGAACCTCTAACTCCATTTTTACTGGAGATGGGAAGGTGCAGTGTGGGTTAAGTATCTTCACTGTTCAGTATCCTAAAGTGGCAAGCACAGTTCTAACTCAGTTTAGAATGTAAACGTTTTTACATCAGGTATTTGGTACCAGATTTTTTTTCTGATGCCACTTATTATGAAGAAATTGTGACCAATTTGGTGGACACCACTTTAATAGTGTTGTAGCAATGTGTTTAGTACCTCATGTTTGGTGGTGGTTACTTGTTTTATCAGCAGTTTAGCAGATTCTCCCAGTTCTTCATTACCTGAATTGTACTCCAGGTGAACATCCTTTAATTTATTATTATTTTTTTTTGCATTATACTTCAAGCAAAATTAAATCCCACATTGCAGCAATCTTGCAACTTTAAACTAGTGTTTGATATGTGTCAAAAAAGGAAGAATAAGCAGGTGCTGCCTCTGAAGTGGTATGTAGGGGGATGAAGCTACAAAAAGAACAGTGTCTGTGTCTGTCTGTTTTGGGACAAGCTCATCTGACTTCCTTTCATAAACTTTGGATGCATTTGTTGATTTGTTTAGTTTCTTCTTAATGGTTTTCCCTGCATTCAGATTCTGCTGTACAGGAAAATGTCTTAAAACTACCAACTATGAAACCTACATTGGTGGATAAACTCTCTTGAACCTCTAGTGACAATAGCAATGCTTAGCTCTTTGCTAGAATAGACTCCTATGTCTGGGAGAAGAGCACATTTTTACTACCTTTATATTCTAATTTACCTGTGGATATTGTTTGAAAGCTAATGTGTTAGGATTTGAAGATGACAGTATTCACTGAAATGTATGACAAACAGCTGACAAACATTCTTCCTGATGTGTCAGTGTTAAAATATGTAATAGATGTCCTGACCCTTCCCTGCAAGTTCTATATTCTTTCTTTGTTTACCAGCATGTATGTATAAGCATGCTTTATTATGGGATTACACTTTCAAGCATGGTTACACATCAGTTTGCACATATCCTCTAAACACATGTAAAACTTATTAATAGTTTTTCCTATTCCATACTTCTGGTGAGAATGGGAACTGGAAATGGCTATTGATTAAGGTAATAAAATCCCCATTGTATTCAAACTGATCAACAACATTGTTTCCTTTTCCTGCTTGTTTCAAGTGTTTGCCTTTAAGACATACTCAGCAGTATAGTCCAGTTGATGTACAGTTTACCTTCAACCTAATCTTTTAATTAAGAACATACATTTTGTACACTCTCATTAATTTTAGTCTGCAAAGGACTATAATCTTGATATAAAGCATTCATACTATATGTACATTTCAGTTCTAAGTGAAATATAAGTACACATAGGAAATACACATACAGCAAAAAGCTGACATTTCTAATTTCGCCTGCTGAAAGAGGTAATGGAAACCCACAGGCAGTCTTTAATTTCAACAGCTGTGAAGAAATGTGAAATTACAGCAATACAGATAACCAGCAATGTAGCACTCAAAAGTCCTTGTGCCTCATGCCTTGAGTAAGTTGATGTGGGAAACTCAAGTAAGTTTCAGTGCTGACACTTTTATCTGGAAGTATGCAATAAAATGGAAATTAAAACTAATGAATACACAAATCTGGGAAGCAAGTTTGTCCTGCCTTTCTGACCAACCTTTTTTCCCTCACCAAATGTACATTTCCCCGACATGGAGTTCATCTATTCTGTCATTTTGTGAAAAATAGTCAACACTATTGTAGTAATAATGCTGATGTGACCTACTTGCCAGTAACACTAAATCCACCTGTAACATTATATTCATGCTCCTAGTAGCAGCATGACAACAAGGTTTGTATTATAAAGATAGTATGAGTTGTGTAGCTGTGGTAATGAAGATGTCAGTGTGTAATATGAACAGGAGAAAATAAAGGTTTTCTGCACATGTCCCATGTGGAAACTTCTGCGTATTGGGGTTTTACACACACCTGTAAAACAAGGGCGTATTTATGTGAAAGTGTGCATGTGACGAGGCCGAAGGTATTAAGTTTTAGCAGTCCAATAGAATTCATGTTCTTGTCTTCAAAATATTTTGTGTTGGACCTTTTTTAACAATATACATCTAAAGTATTTTAGTGGTAGCTGAGCACTTAGTTTTTAATTAAGTAATACAATTCTAAAAAACCTTTTTGTAAGGCAAAAATATAAATGACTGATTTCATCTTTGTTTTAATTAGATTTATTTTTAAATATATATGCCTTATTACAACCATTCTATTGAATGTACTTGTTGGTTTTGGTCAATTTAATTTAAAGTATATTCATATCACTTTTGTGGCAATGGTTGAGTGAGCAGCAGCAATCTGCTTTGTTTGTTAAACACTTTATTTGAAAAGGCTACTGCCAGGGATTGTAGAACAAGCACATAATATAGGCTGGTTGAAAAGAGTAGGTAAATAATGGTTACAAATTCAGGAGAAAACTGAAGATAGTTGCATTCTTGTAGGATTTTTTTATGAATATAGCATAATTCAGACCTGTTGGAAAGCCATTCTGATTTTTATCATGGTTATTTAACACGTGCCCACAAGGCTAAGTCTATGCAGTTCATTCATTCAGCACTGCTGCTGTAGCTATTTGCAGTAAATGCTATATACTGTGCTGCAACCAGTGAGCAATTTGCTGCTTAACGTTAGGTTTACACTGACCTAGACCTGTGTGTGTTTCAACTTCAGTTTGTTTGGAAACAACCAGAATAAAGAATGAGTTTAATGTAGTTATTTGCGTCTTCAGTGTTAACTGTTAAAAGATACTGTACCTAATGCTTATGTGGTTTGTCTGTATTCATCATGTTATCTGTTCTTTTAAACTGACTGCACAGATAACTTAACAAAAACAAAATAAAATAGACTTGATATGAGAACTCTTTTGGTATGAGTTAATATTTTTGGAGGAATGTTGGTATCTCATTTGCAAAGTATTATGGTGGCTCTTTAGTTTGAGTGCAGAACACTATGTGATCAAACCCAACGGTCAGATTTCAGCTGTTATAATGGATGCAAATACTTTGAATCTATAAAAATAGCCAACTGCTTAATTAAAAAAATGAATCTCTAACTTTTAAAACAATAAATATTCCCTCAGATTAGAAATTGACACTTCACTTATCTGCAAAAATGGACTAATGCAATGCAGTGACATTGCACTTTTGAGGAAAGATGGTTGTGCCAGAGCAACTCTGATACTTGGATTCTTGGATTTCCTTGCCCTCAGTCACCTATTTTCAAGTCTAAGTGTCAGGAGAAACTCCACTGGTGCCGCTGATATGTGACCTACTCCCAGCAGTGGAAGAGCATAAAATATCCATAGTGATTCCTTTGAATTTGTTAGCAGTCTTTGACACTGACCATGAAAGATACGGTGACTTTTCTTCAGTCTCTTGCAGGATGCATAGAAAGATTCTTGAGTTAACTCTACTACTTTATCTGAGCAGCCCCATGAAGGGGATGGACAGTTTTTCTTCCCTACAGGCGCTCTTGAGTGGGGTGCACTGGTTTACAACGTGTCTTCTGTGCTGTCCAGTGTGTGTGGAGAATCCAGTTAAAGTACTGTGTGAGGTTCCGGGGGGAGGTTTCTTTTGGCTTTGTTTTGCTCAGTATACAAATTCATTTGTCAGCTTTGTCTTACTCCATATTAGTGTGGAGAGTTGTGTGTGTTTATTATAAAGAACAGATAATACTAAATCTAAAAGTTTGAAAATATTTTTTTAAATTGCTTAGTGTATATGGGCCAAGACATTCATGTATTTTGCAACTTCTGAATTGGCTGCACAATTCATTCCTTCTCATGGAATTGTTGCTTCAGAATCTAAACTGTCATTTTAAAAAACTTGTTTTGTTGTAATGATTGTGAATTAAAACTTTCCAATTGAAAACAGAGTGTAAATTGATACTATATTGTCTTCCTGAGTCTGCAGGCAGCCTGAAACAATTTACGAGAAAGGAGGTGTGATGTGACCTTTTTTCCATTCCCAGTGGGTTGTTAATTCTGAAACCTAGGTCTTGAAAGCTAAGCACAATTGGTGGTTTTCAGGTGCTGTGTATGTGGATACACTGACTTCCAAGCATAAGAGGTGGCAATAATTGACTTGGGCTTGGTCTACATTTAGTTTAGGTTTGACTATGGCACTCAGGAGTGTGGATTTTTTTTATACCCCTGAGTGCTGTAGCTATGTCAACCTAACCCCAGGTGTAGACACAACTAGGTCGACCGAAGCATTCTTCTGTTGACCTACCTGTTACCTCTCACTTACTTCTTCGTAGGCTACATCTATGTTATTCAGTTAGGCAGCCATAGCTGCGCCATGATAGCTATGTGGCTATATTCCCCATGGTGTAGACATAATCTGGGCTTCAAACAAAAGGCAGTTGACAGGACAGAGGTTTAGGTAGACCTGAGGAAGGAGCAGAAATGGCCAAGATGTAGTCAGGTGAGGTGCCTTGAAAATGAAGAAAACTCTGGCGAAATAGAGAAGCTAATGTAGGAATCCTAGGTTGTGGGATATAGGTTTGATTCTTCTGCAGAGAGCTGAACCCACAGGAGTGAATAAGGTTACCAAAAGGGAGCTGGCTGATGTGTGTATCCTGAAGGTCATAGATGAGGATGAGGAGTTGAAGTGACCTGAGGAGCAACAGGAGAGCTTAAAAAGCAAAATAAGAAACTATAGTCTTGGAAGCCCAGGAATTAGAGAACACAGATGAGTAGGAAGTGGGCCAAGGTACTAAAGGCAGCAGATTAAGGAGACAAAAACCTGTTGAATGTGCAGGAGTAGTAATTTGAGACCTGAGCGAGAGGAATTTTAGTGCAGTAAGAGTACACATTCAGAAGCTAGGCCTTTTGAAATTTCAGACTTCTGGCATGACCAGCTAACACCTAGCTCTTACATAGTGCTTTTCATCAGTGGATCTCCCTATAAAAGAGGTTAAGCATCATTATCCCTGTTTTCCAGATAGAGAAATGGAGGCAGAGGTGAAGCAATTTGCCTAAGGTTACCCAGCAGGCCAGTGGCAAATCCAAGAAGAGAAACTGTTTCCTGAGTCCCAGTCCAGTGATCTATCAAGTGGGCTACACTGCCTCCAAAGTGCAAAATGGATGCTGTGTAAACATTAGCCATATGGGGGAACTCAGCTCAGTAAAGATGGCCTATCTAAAATGTATGGTCTGTGTTTTGTAGTGCACAGGTCATATCTTTTTTTAAAAAAATTCACACTTGCTGTTTGGCTGTTATATGCTCCTTAGGCTGTAGACATCTGTGGTATGTCTTTCATTTCTAACAGGCATGCACATTGCAACCAGGACTGCTTGCTTTAGGTTATTTGAGTGCTGTCAGCTGTCTCAGCTTTACAGAACAGAGAAGAGACATGGGTCCTACATCATAGTCCTATCTGAACTGTGTGTATCTGTGACCACTTCCACAGCCAGTTTTGCATATCAAGATTTATTGCTGCACTCAGAACAAGATGGATTGTATTTATTTTATTTGTATGCATAGATCTGCACCTAAAAGTCCATGACTGTCAAAGCTCCTTAGCTATGTTAATGGAATAATGTAGTGAACCAGAAATTATGTACAGTATGTACTATTTATGTGTTGCATTCTTGATGTGGCTAATCAGAACAGATAGAAATTGTCAGGGCACTTTCTGTAGGGATCAATTTTCTGTTGGCTACACTAGAGGATTCTGGCAGGGCAAGAGGCTGCTGTGCTGTGTTACACACCTCACAAGAGTTTGCAAGTATTGCTAGCTTTTGTTTGGGGCAAAGTTCACTTCCTCTGTGTTCTCTATTGTTTCATTGTTTGCTTTTTCAGTGTTAAATAATGTTGCAGCTGTGCAGTTGCAATAGGTCTTTGTCCTCCCAACACAGTGCTGTTCAGTGATCGCTCTGGGCAATGTCTTCTGTACTCTTGATTGCTTTCTTATAGTTACAGAAGCTGCAATAACTAAAAATATGTACTCAGTTTTTTTATATGGGACAATGTATTCAGTCGTCAGGCTTTTTCATGTTGAAAATAAATTAAATGGTGTAGCCATTGCATAATATTGCTGACACACATGCTGTTTCATACATTGATATGCCATAATTTGGATGGCTTCCATTTTTGAAAAGGTATCGCACCTTTCCACCTGTAAACTGGTACTCCCACACACCTCCACTTTGAAGATCTATGGTAGGAACACTAGAATGTCTACCCACAGTGCTCTGGTACTGCAGTGATTGCAGGCAATGTTGTATATGGTGTAGAGCAGTGGTGTATCAGAAACAAAATGGCTAACATGGACATACTGCACCATGACAAATAACCATGGTTCAAATGTCCCAAGGTTACTACAAAAGGGTAAAATTCTCTGGCACTGACAAAACTTCTAAGACTCATTCTGTTACATAGCACAGTGCTACTGAGTTTAGCCTGCCACAACTGCGTCTTGAGATTCTTTCAGAAAAGATATGGCATCAGATTTGTGTCTAAGAATTAAAGTCTGAGTACAGATGCTGCACACACAAAATACTCAGTAATTAGATACTGAACAGTGAGGGAATTTGAATAGATAACTTCTGGTACCCTGAGCAAAGCAGCTGTGGGGAGGGCGTTTTCAACATTACCCTTGAAATGGCTTCCTGGGATTGAGATGACCATCACTGATTTCTTCCTCCCCATGTTAATGTAATACAAATAGGCCAAGGAGTATAGTTCAGCGGTTCTCAAACTGTGGGTTGGGACCCTAGAGTGAGTTGCGATCCCATTTCAATGGGGTCACTAGGGCTGGCGTTAGATTTGCTGGAGCTCGGGGCTGAAGCCCAAGCCCAGTGGGCTTCAGCCGCAGGTGGTGGGGCTCAGTTTACAGGCCCTCCTGCCCAGGGCTGAATCCCTTGGGCTTTGATTTTGGTCCTGGCCTCCTACCGAGGGGAGTGGGGCTCGGGTAGGCTCAGGCTTCATTCCCTTCTCCTGGGGTCATGTAGTAATTTTTGTTGTCAGAAGGAGGTTGCGGTGCAATGAAGTTTGAGAACCCCGGTCTAGTTATTAAACCACAAAGGTGAGAATTTGGACTCTTGGATTGTCTTCCCAGTTTCACAGTTGACTTTCAATGTAATCTTTACAGCATTATTCGAACTATATTACAATACAGTCATGAACCTTGATTCATATTTGTACAACATGTAGATGCTGGAGAAGTATTAAACATATAGTGCGATATAGCTTCTACTTAGACTCTTCTGTAGAATCCAGTACTACTGAGGTGAGGTGGTTCTTGTTTTTCCAGTGGCCCTGACCCAAGAAATGATCAAAATTCTCCTAAGACCAAATAAATCATGTGGTCAAAATCCAAGGAAATCTGCTATACTCATTGAACTGACTCTGCTCAAGAAAACAGGACTCTAGAAGAACCACAAACAGTGCTATACAGCTCACTTTTCCATCCATTGGGATCCTAGTTTTTCAGCTTGAAAGTCCGTTCAAAGAGCAATTTTGGGCCTGATTTTTTTCACCACAAGGTGGCACCCGGCTTCAAGATTTAAATTTAGAGCGGCTGATACTTCAGCACAATTGCAAAGTCCTCTGAGCATAGGGAGGCAGAACACATAGTTGTAGCACTTATTACTGTTTTTAATAATGGATGTGTGATAGTTTAGATTTGGGTGGACGTTCAAGGACAACACCATGCAGGGGATCAGTCTGAGTCTTGCCTTCTCCTTTATTCTGGGGACTAGAGAGTGCTGATGAAGCGGTGTTCTGAGGATGAGTATATTGCTTCCCTGGTAGCCCAAGAATAGCATCTGGCTGTCCTTGTAATAGGGAAGGCTATTGTACTGATGGTCTTCATCTGTTGTGCACTCCCCTAACTTAAAAAAGTGCAGCAGAAAAGGGAGGACTAGGACACTAGATCTGATTTCCATACCTCTCACTATTCAAAACAAGTATCATTTCTTTATATCCTAGAGGCATATTCTGCAATCACAACAATGTTTGTCAATTACTTCTAGAAATGCTTTTTCCCTTAGCCTGATCACAAGCATAGGATAGTGATGACTCTAGCACATTTAAAAGTTATATGATGTAATAACATCAGAATCTCCTCTCTTATGATGACCTCACTGTAGAGACACGTGAAAAACTGTCACACAGTGGGATGACCCTTTAAGGGCTTAGTCTTCCCCCAGTGACTATTCAGCTGGTGAAATAAAAGGTCAGCAAGCAGCTCCTTTAAGGTTGAGTGCAGGGAGGCAGCTGCAGGGGATCTTGGGTCAGGTCCTGAGCCCAACAGCTGGTTAATACCTGTTTTCCTAGGGCAAGAGGCTAGGTGGCAGGATCTGGTTTAGCTGCCTTGCTTGAGGTTGTTGTTAATCAATACATTGACAGAAAAGGGAATGAAATACTGACAGCAGTGGGAGCATCACTGATGCACTGACTGGTGAAATGATCTGCTGGTTTACATGAGTGGGGAAACTGAGGTAGCAGCAGGATTGGACAGGGGGGTAGGGCTGCCAACTTTCTAACTGCACAAACGTGAACCCTCTTGCCCCACCCCTTCTTCAAGGCCTTGTCCCCTGCTCACTCCATCCCCACTCCCTCCATGGCTTACTCTCCCCACCCCACCCCTCACATTTGCTGGGCTGGGGCAGGGGATTGGGGCATGGGAGGGGAGGAGGGCTGTGTCTAGGTGTGTGGGCTCTGGGGTGGGGTCATGGATGAGGGGTTCAGTGTGTGGGAGGAGGCTCCAGGCTGAGGCAGGGAGTTGGGGTGGCGGAGGGGTTTGGGGTACAGGCTCTGGGAGGGAGTTGGGTGCAGGAGGGGGTTCCGACCTGGGTTAGGAGTTGGGGTGCAGGCTCCAGTTGGGCAGCGCTTACTTCAGGCAGCTCCTAGAAGTGGCTGGCATGTCCAGCTCCTAGGTTTGGGGCAGTCAGGTGACTCTGTGCACTGCCCCTGCAGTTCTCATTGGCTGCAGCTTCTGGTCAATGGGAGCTCCAGAGCTGGCACTCAGGCTGGGAGCATCATACAGAGACCCTCTGGCTTCCCCTGCACCTAGGAGCTGGACATGCCAGCCACTTCCAGGAGCCACGTGGAGCCTGGGCAGGTAAGGAGCCTGCCTTAGTCCCACTACCCTGCCAACTGGACTTTGGCCTATTAAAACCTCCCTGATTGCCTTTAAGAGTCACCAGGACATTGAAGCCAATTATGGGAGATTCCCAGCCAATCTCAGAGGACTGGAAACCCCTAAGGGGTTTGACAGGGTAGCCCAGAGGATTCAGGGTGCCTGGGGCAAAGCAGGGGAGCTGTGGCGCTTGCACTCACCCGGCGGCGGTCCGGGTCTTTGGCGACATTTCGGCGGTGAGGAACCCTTCAGTCGCTCCACATCTTGGCAGCCCTGAAGGGCCCCCCGCCGCCAAAATGCTGCTGAAGACCTGGACTGCAGCCGGACCAGGGCTTGCAGGGCCCCGGGCCTGGAGCAGATTGCCCCACTTGCTCCCCGCCCCCCGGGCAGCCCTGAGGTTTGAGGAGACACTGTTACATAAACCTCTTAAGAAAGTTGCTTTTCTCCTTTAATTTCAGCCATTTATTACCTGGAAAAGGTTAAGGTCAGCTCTGTAATAAAGGCTCACATTTACACCTTATGAAAGAGAACTGCTGCTTTTTTTTTTTTCTTTTAAGTTTCTTTGCTAAGATTAAACTAATTTATATTTTAGGCTGACTCACTGGGATTAAAAAGATCATGTGGAGTGCTGAAGTGGTTGGGCTCCACTTCCTGTAGCAGGATCCTGTATGAGAAGAAAAATAAGGCCCTAGAGATCTCACTTTCCAAACACACAACTGAATCGTTTTATGGAGAAGGTCTGTGTTTGGAATGCATCCCAAGGAGTCATTTCACTTACTCATCCCAGAATCCTCAGGTAGGCCCTGAGCTTTGATCATGCTGCACAGTAATCAGCTTTTAGGAGGAGGGAGAAGCAGAGAGTTGTTTTACAGGCCTGACCTAAAGCTGGGGCCAGCTCTGCTTATTAACACTTTCAGCTCCCTGCCCATTGTAGCAGCAACGGAATCAGATGGTGTTTGCTCATGGTCAGCTTGTGAGCCCATTACTCACGCTGGTGAGCAGCCATTTCCATGACTAGTTGCATGGGATGTAAAAGCTCACCCATACAAGCTGGCTCTCAAGCAGCTGCAGTGCTGTAGGTGTGCTTACTGTTACAGGATGAGCTTCCTTCCTGCATGACTAGGACGGCACCACGGACACTGCAGATAGTCACCAGCTCTAGCACTTTTTGCGCCTCCCCACATCTAAAGGCCCTCACCAGCTCTAGCAGTAGAGCAGAAACAAGCAAACTGTTTCTATTGGTGCTGCACTGAGTGTGAGTCTAGTAACTATAGTGTTCTCTCTCCTTGCTGACTTCTACCTAGAGTTTGAAGAATTGGAGTCTTTTTTTCTGCCTTCTTGATTCTATCAGAAACCTGTTTTCCCTCCAAAATCCCTGCACCAATTGGTAGATTTGCTCTCCTAAATAACTGCCCACACCAAGTAGTTGAGAACACTAGTGGCTGAAGGGACTCACTCACCTCAAGAACCAATAAGAACCCATTCTCCAAATGACTAAACTGATTTGTATGCTAACTTCCTCTCCACCCATGCTCTAGATGTTGGAGGAAACATGCTCGTTACCAGTACTGCTACTAGAGGCTTCAATCAAAGTAGTTGCTGCCCGTGAGGGACAGCTGCTAAGTAGGAAAGCCCCTGTGAGGAGCAAGAGTGAGTTGAAAGAAATGGAAGTAGAGTTTGAAATTGGAGGTTTAGGTCTGTGCTTGGGATAGGGTGAAGAGTATGAAATTGATCGGCTATTGGAGTTTTGGGGGGACAGGAGGGGAAGAAATACTTTATCCAAGGAATGTCACCTGTATTGGTGACAGAAGCAGAACGTTTTTGAATGAGCCTCTTGTTTAAAAGATGGCAGCATATCATGTGAAGTGCTGAAAAGAGTGATGCACAAAATACATAAATGATTGCTATAGAGGGCTGAAAATTTTTCAGCTAAATAAAACCTTGATCAAAATGAAAAAATTTGGTGCAAAACCAAAAAATCATGATCGTCTTTCCTTTTCCCAACCATGTTAATAAAAATGACCATCGTTCTTGCAAGAGAAGTTGCTTTATTTTCTACATGAAATAATGTTCTTTACTTTGTTCACATTTTTCTGTCCACCTTCTTTACACCAGTGACACTGATCAGTAGCCTAAGAAATGGATATATAAATGAGCAGAGGGATGATAGCTACAGTGTTCTGAGAGAAGAAAAGCTACCACAGCTGCTAAATCTGTCCTTGTTTGCTGGGAGTGATCTGCCCTATTATTGGCCATTTTCTGATTAAATCAACAGGAGTTTTTCTACTACTTTGAGTAGTCATTTCCACCTGTGGGAAAGTAGTGTGAAATGTTACCAAATCTGAATTCTCCCCTCACGTGCACCACTGGTAGCATTTTACATTCTTTTTCACACTCACTGTTCAAAGTGCCTGGCGCTAGAGAATCACACCCACAAGGTTTGCAGCTGTACACTTGGCTTGGGGGAATGAGGAGAACCTTAATTAGTGAAAAACAAAACAGCTATGGCTCTTCTGTAAATGAGATTAACTCTCTTCTTCATCTTCATTTTTTTCTAAGAAATGAAGAGGAGGAGAGAAATAAGGTTGTACATACCATTCTGTGTAGTCTGATGGAACACTTTTCAGAGGACCTATCTCAATATTTTCTCTTGAGAAACAATGAAATGCATTTTGGTATAAAACATGATACTTCTCTTTCCTTTTGTAATAGGGTTTTTTACTGAATGGAAAATGGGCAGTGTTTGCAGACAATGTGCAGTGAATTCCTCACCCCTATCCCTCTTCCCTTGCTTGGAAAGTTAGATTAGTATTTGTTCGTGAATGTACTACTTGCGAAATGTGTTGGCTGGATAACTCTGGAGGCTGAAGTGTTCTTTCTTGTGTATCATGATGCTAAATATTGTCTCATTGGCTACATCTACGCTGCAATTAACTGTGGTGTAGACACTTGGGCTCAGAATGCAGCCTGGACTCTAGGATTCTGCGAGGTGGGAGGGTCCCAGAGCTCTGGCTGCAGCCTGAGCCCAAATGTCTACACCACAGCTAAACAGCCCCTTAGCCTAAGCCTGTGAGCCTGAGTCAGCTGGCACGGGCCTGCCGCGGGTCTCTAATGGCAGTGTAGACATACCTAGTATTACCTTGCACTCCTCCATCTGTTTGTATCCATCTGTTGTCTCTTGTCTTTTATATTTAGTTTGTAAGCTCTTGAGGCATGGACTATCTTTTTCATAGATGCGAAGGCCAGTAGGGACCATTGTGATCATCTAGTGTGACCTGCTGTCCAAACACAGGACATAGAACTTCCCCCAAAATAATTCCTAGAACATATATTTTAGAAAAACACCCAATCTTGATTTTAAAATTGCCAGTGAAGGAGAATCCACCACAACCCTTGGTGAATTGTTCCAATGGTTTATTCCCTCACTGTTAAAAATGTACATCTTCTTTCCAGTCTGAAGTTGTGTAGCTTCAGTTTCTAGCCACTGGATTGGGTACAGCAGCAGCTCCAGGCACCAATGCTCCAAGCGTGTGGCTGAGGGCGGCAGTCAGGCTGCCTTTGGTGGTGTTCCTGTGGGAAGTCCCCCGGTCCCGCGGCTTTGGCAGCGATTCGGCAGCAGGGACGCCGAAGGCATGGGGCTGGTGCACCTCCCGCAGGCATGCCACCAAATCCACAGGACCGGGGACCTCCCATAGGCATGCCACCGAAGGCTGCCTGCCCACCGTTCTTGGGGTGGCAAAAAAGCTAGAGCTGCCCCTGACTGAGTAACAACCTTCTCTGCTAGACTGAAGAGCCTACTTTCAAATATTTGATCCGTATGTAGATAAGCATAGGCTGTAATCAACACACACCTTAACCTCCTCTTTGTTAAGCTAAATAGATAGACTCAAGGAACTCAGTCACTCTAGAGCATATTTTCTAATTTTTTAATCATTCCTGTGGTTCTCCGCTGAATCCTCGCCAATTAATCAACATCCTTCTTGAATTGTGAACACTAGAACTGGACGCAGTATTCCAGCAGTGGTTGCGCCAGTGCCAATTACAGATGTAAAGTAACCTCTCTGCTCCTATTCTAGATTTCCCTGTTTATGCAGCCCATGATCCCATTAGCTTTTTTGGCCACAGTGTCACACTGGAAACTCATATACAGCTGATTATCCACCATGATCCCCAAATCTTTTTCAGAGTCACTGTTTCCCAGAATAGAGTCCTCCATCCTATAAGTGAGGCCTACTTTCTTTGTTCCGCAATGTCAAAATGCACATTGCATGCTTGCACCCAGTTTACCAAGTGATCCAGATTGCTCTGAATCAGTCACCTGTCTCTTACATTATTTACCACTCTCCTAAGTTTTGTGTTGTCTGCAAACTTATCAGTGATGCTTTTATGTTTTCTTCCAGGTTATTGATAAAAATGTTAAATAGCCTAGAGCCAAGAACCAATCGCTGTGGGACACCATTGGAAGCACACCCACTCGATGATGATTCCCCATTTAGTTACATTTTGAGATGTATCCGTGAGCCAGTTTTTTTAATCTATTTAATGTGTGTCATGTTAAATTTATATCATTCTAGCTTTTTAATCAAAATTTAGTGTGGTAGCAACTCAAATGCCTTTCAGAAGTGAATTGTATCAACACAACTACCTCTGTCAACCAAACTTACTATTTCATCAACGAAAGATATCAAATCAGTTTGACAGAATCTGTTTTCCACAAACCACATGTTGATTAGCATTAATTACATTACCCTGCTTTAGTTCTTTATTAGCGGAGTATCAGCTGTTCCATTATCTTGCTTGGAATTGATACCAGACTGATAGGTGTATAATTGCCTGGATCATCTCATTTACCATTTTAAAAAAATAGCGCAAATTAACTTTTTTCCAGTCTTCTACTACTTTCCCAATGAGCCAAGATTTATAGAAAATCAACATTAATGGTCCAATGAGTTCCTCAGCCAGCTCTTTTAAAACTCTTGGATGCAAGTTATCTGGATCTGCTGGTTTAAAAGTGTCTAACTTTAGTAGCTGCTGTTTAACATCCTCCAGAGATACTAGTAGAATGGAAAGGATGGTATCATTATATGATGAGACTATATCATCTGTTTTTTCCCCAAATACAGAACAGAAATATTCATTGAACACTTCTGTCTTTTCTGCATTATTATTGATCATTCCACGATTTCCATCTAGTAATGGACCAATACCATTGTCAAGATTCTTTTTGGTCCCAATATATTTTAAAAACTCCTTATTGTCCCTAAGTCTGCTGGCTGTAGATTTCTCCTTGTCCCTTGACTTCCTTTATCAGTTTTCTACAATTCCTAACTTCTGATTTGTATTAATTTCTATCAACATCCCCTTTCTTTCATGTGTTGTATATTATTATTCTTTATTTATTTTCTATGGCTGCCTTCACTTCCCCTCTAAACTAGTTCATATTTTAAACCAGCAGAGCCTTTTAACTCAGTTGTGAGATTGTGGCTTTTTTTGGGCATCTAGTAAGGTGTTCTTAGAATATTCTCAATTATCATTTACATTTTTATGATTAAATTATCTCTCCCAGCTGATTTGACTCATAATAGTTTTTAGCTTTCTGAAATTGGTCCTATTAAAGCACCAAGTACAGTATACTCACATTTATCCAAACCTCTGCATTCTCTGATCCTCTGCATTCTCTGAATCTTTTCTTTGGGCACAAGGAAGGGATTTGAATAATGCAGAGGTTTGGAAAATAAAGAGGAAACCTCTGGATAGGACTGTGAGGTGGAGAAGGACAATGAGTGTTTAAGGCACCCTGCTGCTGAATGGATCCTGCCCCCTCAATTTATCCAAACTCCCAATTAGCTGAATAAAATCCAGACCCTTTGTGCAATTAGGATAATCAGCAGTATGCTGTATATATATTACTGGTCTGGACTTTGTTCTATGTGCACCTTATAAATGTGATCAAGTCATGAACACTTGTATCTAAGCTACAATTAATTTTTAGTTCTGTGATCAGTTTCTTCTTTATCTGTTAAGATAAGGTCTAATGTAGAATTCCCCCATGTTGGCTGCAACACTTTTTAGTTATGAAATTATCTATTATGTTTAGAAATTCCAAGGATGTTTTAGGACTAGCAGCATGAGACCTCCAGCATGTGTCACTCAAATTGAGGTCCCCCGTGATCACACAGCTTTTTTTTTACCTACGCGTTATAGATGGGTGCATAAAGAGATGGTCATCTTGTTCCCTAGTGTGATTTGGTGGTCTGTAGGAGGCACCAACAATACGTAGTACTCCATCTAGTCATTCCTATGCTACTAAGGCATCTTGGGCATTATCTGTTAGGACATTGATTCATAAGCATTCAGGATCAATTTGTTCCAAGTTATCAGTAATTCGGAAACAGTTAATGCCATTTTGGCACAGAGTGCCACTCCTCCTCCCCTTTTGCTCATTCGATCCTTCCTAAATAAGTTGTAAAGATTGATTTTAATAGTCTAACCATACATATCATCCTACCAGGTTTCAGTAACACCAATCTGCAGTTGCATAATTAGAGGAAGCGTTGAGATTGAGAATAAGGATAATTTTTCAATGACTGCATCAATCTTATTCCCAAACATTGTGTCCTGCAAAGAGAGATGGAAGTGCCACCACTGGTGTATTGTACAAGGTTATGGTCTTAGATATCTTTAGTCTAAAATTTGAACTATTTTATGCTCTTTCCATTTGATGATATCTTGACCCAAAAGCGGGGCTGCAGGGAGGGCTCTAATCTCGTAATAGGGATAAATTTGGGGTAGGCATTTCTTTCATCCATCAAATGTTTCTGTATCATAAAACGAATTGTAACTGGTTTACTTTTTCACAGTTTTAAAACTAAATGCTGTGCAATTATATGCAGTTCCTTACCCAAAATTACCTGAAACATTTAGCAAGGTTATGTCTGCACTGTAATTAAGCTCTCATGTCATGGCCTGTGCCAGCTATCTCTGGCTAAGGGACTGTTTCACTGAAGTATAGACGTTCAGGCTCGGGCTGGAGTGTGTGCTCGAGGACCCTGTGAGATGGGAGGGTGACAGAGCCCAGGCTGCAGCCTGAGCCGGAATGTCTACACCGCAATTAAACAGCTCCTTAGCTCAAGTCCGAGTCAGCTGCACAGGCCAGCGGTGGGTTCCTAACTGCAGTGTAGACATACCCTCAGATTGTTCTTTTGCCAGCTAATAAATTTCCAAATGCTGCGCAGAGATTTAGCTGTGTATCTCTGATTTATTTGAGTAGGAGCTGACTGGCTGCATGCTGCTTTGAAAATGTAAGGCAATGACTTTTTATCTAGTGCTGCTTACCAAAGCAAAGTTAAAATCAGCCCCTTTCAACATGCTCGGTGTGAGCCCTGGAAATAGCAGCTGCTTGATGTTCTGAGCCAACCTGCCTCAATACAGCTGTTTGCACAGGCATGAAAAAATGATTGTTGGGAATGAGTCTTAGGCTGACAGCAGCCTGGAAACAGCAAACACTCAGCCAACTTCACTCCATACTCCATACTAGCATAGGAATGGCAAGAAAACTTCTCACACAGTGAGGGAGCAGCTTTCCCCTGAGTACACATATGATTCCTCCCATCCAGTGCAGAGAATATTTTGGTCAATGTGATTTTGAAGGGAAGGCCTGACCTTGAGTGTTGATGAGAACCTTGAAGTCAGTGGAAGCTGTTGTGCACAGCTGCTCTCAGCATTAGGTCCTAATACTGGGTCAGTAAATCATAACTGTGATCACAGCTTGGTACCAGAGTTCAAGGTTAATTATTTAAATGTCATGGTTATCTGGGGGAAGAGAGAGTCCAAATGTGTAGAGGTTTGCCAATTCTGCGCCCAAATTGCAGCACCTTGTGCTTGACTTTCAGATGGGCTGGGGGTGTGCTGCAGTGCTTAATGTGTAATGAAAGAGGTGCCGGGGCTGTGAACAACCAAGCCTAGAAGTGCTGGGGCTCAGTTTTGGCACAAATTAAGCACTGATGTGCTGATCCCATTGACTTCACTAGGTGCTGAGAGAGCTCGCACCTCTGAAATTCAGACACTCGATGTCTTAAGTGGAACACAGGGAACACTTTTAAAAATCAGAAACCAAACACAGCTTTATTGCTGATGTATCCCCACTGGCTTCAGTGCATTTACACCAAGGATGAATTTGATCCTTTTGTTTTCATGTTTGCAACTGAATAAAGTTCAGTTTTCCACTTTTTACTATAAATATACAATTCTACATGCTCTTAGAACATTTAGACTGCTATTTGAATAAACCTCAGTAGGGTTCTTATAAAGAAAAAAACCTGTATCTCCCAGAGTTGCAGATCTAAAATTCCACACACTTTATTTGTTACCTGTGTAATTATGGAGACTGAAAAAGTAACTCCATTATTATTAGACAACTGGAGGAGATGCCTGGTACCAAGCACCAGATTTGACGAGAGTAGAATGTCAGACATTGGAAAATCCAAATGCTCATTTTCCTTTAAATTTATCAAAGATTAGTTTATCTGATTTTGCTGTTTTCCATACCAAAATTTTTATGTTCAACCCTAGTGGAATGCAGGTTAATTATAGCTGCTATTGGTATCTGGCTTAAATCAGTTTGTTTGATAAAAGGCTTTGTGTAGGCTGCACTTAGGAATTTTAACATCTTTCATAAGGAAACCCTGTATCACAGGATGAAAAGACACTGAAAATCCGTCTTTCTCTTTCATGTTCAGAACAACTCACCCTTGTGGCTTTTTCCATTGCCATGTAGCTGGGGGCAAAACCAGAACTGAGTCACTGCATGGGAAAATTACCTAGTTTGTTCTACATCTACAAGCAGAAACAAGATGTCTCCAGACCCCTTTCTGAAGGGCATTTGGGGTTGATTTTTTTCCCTTTCTTTTCATAGTGTCATCTCAGTGAAATTTTAAATTCAACCTTCACTTAATGCTGTGCTGATTTGCCCCTCATATACAATATAAAGCAGTAGATGCTTCTGGATGTTCACAGTGGTGCTTTCCTGATTGCAAGCATCTTGTGTAGCCTTGGTCAAAATGGTGAACAAGACAAAAGCTGAAGCAGAGAACAAAGAAATATCAGTTTTGTTTCAACCTCCTGCGGCCTTGCACTGAAGAGGGAACTGTTTGTTATGTAGTTAAGAGAGCTTTAAAAAACCAGTTCTGACCTGTATTTAAAGATTCCATTACCAGTCCTCAGGGATCCATTTTTGACTGTAGAGTCCTATCCTTGGCTCTTAAGAGCTGATATTGTGGTATATATAGCCAAAGGCAGATTACGGTTTTGTGGTGCCCTGGGCCAGAACAAATGGGTGCCCCTCCCCATCACTTCTGCCTGCGGTCTCTTCCCCTCCACCCTCTCCCAGTGTTTCTACTGGGGAGTGGGGTCAGGATGCAGGGGTTTCTCCTGCTCCCCAGCAGGAGTGCTGGGTTTGCAGAGAGGGGCAAGCCCCCATGCCCTGACCCTGCTCCCTGGCAGGAGCGCCAGGCAGAGCAGGTTGGGGCGCAGGGGTGCCCATTTTTCTGGGACACCTCAGTTGGCCAGGGCCCCTGGACACGGGCCCCGTTGGCCCAGTGGCTAATCCGCCACTGTATATAGCCCATAACTGTTGTGATTTTAGTTTTGGTATACTACACCTTTAAACTTTTAGGAAACTACTGTCTGCAGAGGCAACTACCATTTTGTGAAGCAAAGCTAATGCAGTATGTTATAGATGAGACGTGCCATGCACTTTCATGGAGACTTAATTTTTGTTCTGTCTTGTTTAGTTTGTTTCCTTAAATCTAAACAGAACCATTCAGGCTGATATATCACATTGGTGCTCTTTGCGTGGAAAAACATATCTCGCCTCTTCATGCTCTGCAGAATAAAGAAAGCTTTGATATGGAAATGTCTTATTCTGAATCTATTACAGATGTAGCAGCATTTTTTGTGGGGTGGTTTTCCTAGATGGTAGGCTAATCCTGGACAGTGACTCACAGAAGATGGGACAATCTGTAGTAAGGAACAATGGAGCTGAATAATCAGAGAGGAGACATTTTCAGAAGAACATACATTTGTCAATTTTTGCCTTTAAAGGTCTCTCTGTCCTTAATTGCTATGGATTTCAATTTTTCCTACTTTGATATGCTCCTGAAAGAATTATGAAACAGCAAAGATAGATAGGTTCATGAGTTTTAGAGCACTCCTACCTTGAGGAAACTGAGACATTCCATAGTAATCTCTTGACATGTGATTGAGAAAACAACGATTGTTGTAGGAAGGCATAATGCCCTAATGTGCAACTAAGGTAGCCTGGCTATTTTCTATCAGGCCAGAATTTGGCATCATTTACTCTATATGAACTTGCTGCTTTTCCCCACTCACACCCTTTCCCTTTTCCATGGTTTTGGTATCCAGTCATGACCTGATTTTCTCTTTTCTCACCTCAACTTTCATGCGATAAACTGTTAGGGCTCATTCACTTCAAGAGATCCAGTCATTTCCCTTGAGACCTAAATTATCAGAATCATCCTATCTAATGAATTGGATAGACAACAGGACAAAGAGCACTCTGCTTCTAACACAACAGCTGGAACAAAAGGAGGTAGCGACTGATGTTGTGGAGAGAAGGTTGTTGAAACAAGTTTAAGTGGCTCAGAGTACTTTGTTTGCTTTCTGCTGAACAAATCTCTTGATAGCACATTCAGGTATCTGGTATGAGGGCAGCATGTTTGAATTTTCAGTGCAATACCAATGGGCCTTAACATGCCCAGAATAATCAGACATTGTTAATGATGCCACCCACAGTCAAATATAGCTCTAGTTTAATTAAAAGTAAAGGAAATGTGTTGGGGGCAGTTCGGTGAGCAACTCTTAATGGATTGAAATTACCCAAAGTGCCAGTTAATAGGTTTTGGGAATCCATATGGAAAATCACCTCTTTTTAAGGCCTTTTGCTCACAAGAGAGGCAAGACCAGAAAGTTACTGTTTTTGAGATGAGACAATGTATGTGTTCCTTATCTTATACTTCAGGCCAGCCAAACCAGCAGACTCATGACCTGCATTCTTCTTTCTCTGTGAGCCACAGACACTTCTGTGAGGACACTAAGGTGGCAGTTGCACCTCTTGCTGCACTACTCATGGTACAGATTGGCTCTGAAGAGCAACATCTAGGCCTCTCAACCATGGCATGGAAGAATGCTCTGACATGGGTCCTTGGTGGAATCTGGTGTAAATGGCTAAATGAGAATCCCTTCAAGGCTTTAAAATAAATAAATAAAAATCCCCAAGTACTATCTGGGGAACTCTGCTTCAAGATATCAAATATCCATTATTTTGGACAAAATAATAATTTAACACATCAAAGATAGTGCATAGTTCAGTCACCTTTGCACTAGTTCCTTAAGCATTAGCGGGACAGGACATTAAGGAGGAACTTCAGGGATCTGTGTTGCCCCTTTGCGTGGCCCTATTTAAAGAATGGAGAAAAAACAATCTCTGCCCTTACAATTGCAATCTAATTTACTATTTAAATGTAACCAAAGATAATATAACAGACACAGAAAGGGGCTAAAACCTATTAAAATGTGAATTGGATGGTGAGGGAATCTTACAAACTTAAGATTATAAAAGTTCAGATGGAGGAAGAGAAAGTTGTGGAGGAGTAGACTGGGAAACTGGATGAAAGCAGTATTTGGGCAGGACTGTAAGGATGTTTGGCTCACAAGAAGGAGGTGTGACTAACTATACCACGGGTTCTCAAACTTCATTGCACCGCGACCCCCGCTTCTGACAATAAATTACTACATGATCCCTGGGTGTGGGGAGAGGGGGCTGCAGTCTGAACCCCATTGCCTCATTGTCGCCTTCGTAACCTTAGCATTCGACTTGCTGGGACCCAAGGCTGAAGGGGTAGCCATAGCATCCGTGCAGGCAGCTGGAGCAGCCCCCATAAAAGTCACACACCCTTATTCCCACCACCTAGACATTGGTGCAATACGCAGGGAAACTGAGACACACACAGCATTCATGAAAAACAGTAAGACTCACATAGGCTCACATAAAACATAACAAGGGGAAATCCTCACTACGTCACAGTGAGATTTGAGATAACAAGGCTGGTGCATACAGGGATGTCCCTAGTTATTCTGGGGCCCTATGCAGCCATCCCTGTGGGGGTGTATGTGAGGCCCCAAGCCTCTGTGGTGGGACTGGCTTGGAGGGCAAGCGGGAACCACCCCACAGCACTCACTGGCAGTGCGGCTGGTGCTGGACTGCTGCACTTGTCGCTGTTGGGGAGTGCAGGCCTGGCCTTGCTTCAGTCCTCAGAGGAGTGGGGGCAGGGCTGGTGTGGAGCTGGGGTGGGAAGAGGTGGGGTGGGGCAGAGCAGGGGCGGGGGCTTTGGAGAAGGGGTGGTGTGGGGGCAGGGCTGGGGAGGAGCAGGGGCGGAAAGAGGTGGGGCAGGGGCTGGAGCAGCACGCAGCTGCGCAGGGACCAGGAAATTTCCTGGTGCCCTACACAGACGCGTACTTTGCATATGGGTAAGATGGCCCTGGGTGCATATATCATTTTCCGTTGATAAAATGAGCTTGTACTGTTCAGTAGTGTGCTGGACAGTACAAGATGCACATTTCTGGGGGAAAGTCTGGGACTAAGAATTTGTGGGTGTCTCTCTGTATGCAAATCATGAGTGACTGGCTTGTGTATTTAGCTGGGAGTGAATTTGCATCCTGAAGGTTGCGTGGACAGGCCAGGAGAACAGCAAAGCAGTGTTACAGGCACCCCAGGCTACAGAGTTAAGGGGATATCACTGTTCAACAGTCCAGATTGTACCCTGAGTACTGTCACAGAGTGATGATGTTCCAGGCAAAGAAAGAAATATGGGGAACAGGCATGAAGATGAGATTAGGAGTAGGAGACAAGCTGAGGACCAAGGTGTGAGAGATGTGCAGAATACATATGGGAAGAGGGGTGAGATGCACAGAGAGGCAGTGCCTTAACTGGTGTCAGCACTTATTGTGGGAAACTGAGTGGTGAGAATGATGCAGTCAGAGCAATGGGAAAAGCTGGTGAATGCTGGATAGAGAGATGAGTTGAGAGAGTCTAGAGAACAGAAGGCTACAGCCCACCCGAGAGAAAACCTTGACATGAAGCAGAACATCAATATGGGGGTGTACAAGGCATTCACAAAGATATGGCCACTCTTTTATTGCTTCTTCAGGGAAAATAATTTTTAAAACAGCCAGCAAAGATGCTAGATTGACAACGAAGTTTGCAACAAGTTCACCTTCAGCATGGGCAGCAGAGGTCACCAAAGCTGCCTCACAAACAAGATCATGTCTAATATTGAAGGTGTGATTGAGCCTCTGGGTCCATTTAACCCTCAGTGCCTATGCTGCAATTGCCAGCCAGCGGGCCATTCAGAGGTCCAACGATCTAAAATATTGCTAGCAGTATCCTCCATTTTAAAAATAAAGAATATCCTTGGAGCTGGTGACATCTCTAAACCTACTCCTTATTCCTCCAGTAGCTGAACTTAAGAGGTGAGTAATGCCAAATGTTTTTTTGTGAATTAATGTTTATACAGGGCTCTGAGGAAAAGAGCTAGATATGCTTAAGCTTTTTCTTTTTCTTTTTCTTTTTTTTGTGATGTGGCATCTATTCATTAGAAACCAGAAACCATTTCATGTTGGCCACCAAGTTGTTGTCACATGGCAGCAGCTTAATCTGCTGCTGTCTTGGGACACAGTGACTCAGACATAAAAGCTGTGGTTCCCATTTCCAATTCCTTCAGTTATTCAATCCCTTTATTATTAGGTTTTTTTAAATTTAGAAGCAGAATACGGTGGAGCCGTTTTATAGATTGTGATCAAAGCAGACATTGCCTGCACCAATCACGGAGTTCAAATCCACCAAACCCAGAGGTTTCTAAGTCAAATGTGCATAGAAGCAGCCTCTTCATTTTGCAAGGAATGGAGTAAGCTGCAGTAGGCATTCATTTGCACTCACACAAGATGGGACTTTCTTTACTGACAGTCAGCTGTTGTCACACTCCAGAGAGTAGCTCTCAGAATGGTGCAAAATTCTTTCCTAACTTTGGAAACAAAGACACTGCTTCTGCTTTCATCCTTATGATCAATGAAGCTCAATAGGATGTAAGTGAGAGACAAGCCCGTCAGCACCAATAGGGCATAACTTTTGGAGAGGAATTTTTGATCCTTAAAGCTACATAGTCTGTTGGGATCTTAACCTCTCACCCCAGACATGCAAGGCCTGAACCACAGCTGAACTGCTATGGTTCCACTTGCGTGGGTCTGGGGAAATACAGACTGTGAGGAGTAGCTCTTCAGCCTCCCATGTGGCATAGAGCATAGATGTAGTCACAGAAGTCAGATTGGAGGGCAGGGATAGAATTGGGCATGAGATGGAATGAGTCCTGCGCTTGCGTTGATGGGTACGTTAACAGGATAATATAAAGCTGAGAGGACATGACTGCTCCATCTGATTATACCTGTTCCATAGAACAGCGCTAAACATCAGCAGTCTCTGTGGGATGATACACCAGGGCTTCATGAATGAGATAGGGAAGTGGCCAAATGGGCCCATAAATATTGTGCATCCGCTGACCATAAACCCTGCAGGGAGATGAGGAAAGCAGCAGCCTGTAACTGTTTTTATAATCTATGAGGCATGGTAGCCGCTGCAGGCCAGTTGCACAAGTGCTCCACCAACTTCCTTTGGACTAGTAGAGATTTTCATTACCCTCTCAAGCTCCACACTGGTTACTCATACAAAGCCAGTCTACTTGGGTTTTCTATGGATGATTTGAACTTCACCCATCACTACAGACCAAATTCCCCTAAACCCTTTCTAGTTAGTTTCTTCCTTCTTGATAGCTTGTTTAATTACTGTTTCATCAACTTTTCTACATTCTTTAGTGGCAGGAACATAAGCACTCTGCCTCACAACAGCTTTAGCCTGGAACATTTGCTTCCACAGTTCATAGAGAATTGCAAAAGAGGAATAAAACCAGTTAACATAATTTTAAAAAAAAAGCTTTGTATATTTAATGATTTTAAAAATACTCACTACACGATAATAAGTAAACAATTATATAAGTTCGCCATAAAAGGAATCCCCCTTTTGAAAACTCAAAAGCGATTGACATGATAGCTAAAGTTTAAAACACTCTGTCACTTTCTAAAAATATTACAATGGAAAAAAAATAGAAAAATCCCAAATAACACAAATACAAAACAGGTTCAAGTGGATTCTTTGGTATTTTTTGGCAATCCTATTTTGTTGACACTGGGATAATTATTCCTCTCCTCTTGTAAAACAGAGAAGAGCTTTCAATATTATATCTGATGCAAGTGCTGGGTATGATTCTGTTGCTGCTGAAGTCTCTCGGAACTCCCACTGGCTTTAATGGGAGCCCTCTGGAAGCAACATTATGGTAACTCTTAGTGATGAGCAGTCATCACTCTGAGGCAATGTATTAGGAAAGCATAACTTCATTTGCTCATTAACCAGTTCTGTTATCCAAGATAAACAAATGCACTGCAATGAGGCATGCACTGGAGAATGTGTTTAGACATAGGCTGGAACAAAAATACCAGACATCCTTTTGTGAAGAAAGACTTTACTTAAGTGCCTCCTGACTAGGTATTCTACAAGGTGTGATTTTGTATTTATCACCAGGCTGGTCTCTTTGCAAAAACTCAGAACACATAAAGATTTGGGACTGTAGCCTAAATTATCACAAAGAAAATTGGGTAACAATATTTTTGTTTTAAATCACAAGTCCACTGAGCATCACCTGGACCTCATTCCCTGGATCCTGATTGCCACAACTCCACAGTTAGGAGTGGTCATGTAATGTGACCTGTGATCAAGTCATTGTTGGTCTGCTACATATGGAAATACTCCTTTAAATATAGGGTGTTGCTCTGGTGACTATGTAGCCCAGGAGACCCATAGTGTGTCCGTAGGTCAGGAAGGAAAAAGTCCAAAATCTGAGTGAAGCTCAGAGCTGCAAAAGTGCAAATGATTCATAAGAATTTGTCATAGAGATAAGTGCTATTTTCTCCTGTAAAATTACAGATGTTCTAATCAGATGTTCCAAAATTGGCAAATTAAGCCTTTTCATGGGGAATTATGATGCCATGCATTTTCATCAAGCCTGATCTTGTGAGATGTTGTGTACCTTCAGAATCCACTGATGTCAGCAAGATTTAGGGACATTCAGCAACTCTAAGTCCCTAGGTCTGCAAAAAAAAAAAAATCTTTAAAGTCTGACAGATATAATTATTTGCAAATGCAGGGAAAGGTGGGATAAACATATGTGAATTTATATTGTTGGGAATTCTTCCAGGTTTTTTAAATATTTTGTGGCATTAAGATGTTATTTTAAAATATATACAATCCTTCCTGCTCCTCGTAAGGAGGTTCTGTCTATCATGCTATCGGAGGATGATTTTTGCCCTACTGGTTTGAGCCTTGGTTTATTGTCTGTTATGTAACTTTTATATATACACTGCTCAAAATGACTGACTCCTGTATGCAAAATGAAATTAAGGGTACAGTTAATTTTTTACTAAATTAATTCAAATCGAGTAGGTTCTGGGAAGGGATTGGGGTTCCATTAGAACTATTACATCTACATCATGAATTGCTACAAATAAGATTTGACAGCTTTGTCCATGTGCCACATTTAAGTTGAAGCAAAATACATAGTATGCCCCCCAAAAAGAGAGTGCAGCATCCAATTAACGGATATATTGAAAAACAGACAATATATACAGTGATATGCACCACTTAACTGATGCATACTTTTAAGGTGCTTACATAATGGTGTCGTATGGAATGTAGCAACATATACATATATGCAGTGTATACATATATATATGTATATTAAAAACATAATAGGGAAACAGATATACTCCCAGATCCCTGAATTTTAGATTTTCTAATCCATAAAAATGTATTTAAAATATTTCATATAAAATATTTACAAAAACTGATAATATTTACATAAACTAGGACATATTTCCAGTTTTTTAAAATCATTTTATTGTCCATTGATTGGATTCCATTTTGTTTGTTTCAGAATGATGCCATCTGTACCAGAGAGCGTTTAAACAGCTGTGCGTGATGAGACAGTTCTGTTACTCGGTCGACCATCTCCTGCAGGGCAGCTGGGTTGGGATAATACAAGGCAGCCATCTTGGTTGCCATAACAATGTTCTTTAGCAATTCACACAGCTGGTTGCTGGAGTTCATCACTTTGCTGCGGATATCCTGAGTAGTCACTTGCCTTGTGAGTGTGTCCCCAATGAACACCAGTTTGTGAGCGCTTAAAATGACAAACTTGCTGTGAGCGACGAACATCCTTGGTGGCTGAGCAGCACTGACACAGTTAAAAAGGGCATCGATGGCATTTAGGAGAGAAACGAAATGAGTCTCGCACTGGTCAGAATAAAAGAAGAGCAGCTCTCTGTCTTGAGAGCCCACAGTGCTGCTTGCAGTTTGAAGACTCTGAGGAGGCTTCCATTTGGAGATGTCATTCTCCACAGGCTTTGTGATCTCTTGCTCCAGTTGCTGGAACTGATCGATCTGAATGGCAAAGAGAAGAGTCTCTTCAAAGAACTATGAACACATCACATCACCTCGTTATAATTCACAAACCTATTCTGCCTTTGATAAACTCAAATACATTTCACACTGATATCTTAATACACTGTACACTAGCTGCAAGCACAGTTTCTAAATACTATCCCCATAGTGTGTGATTTGGTTTGGGTATGTTACTCACAAGTAACTTACATAGCTCATCTAAATGGGAGTCAATTAATCCTTTATACCAGAGTGTACCATCATGTATATTTGTATATGCCACATATAGGAAAGACATACTGTAGACATTTTTGAAGACTTTTAAAAACTTATTGGGACATCTTTGGACCCCAATTCCTGAAAAATCAGGTGCTTTAGTTACCATGAGTCCAACTACACAGAACCAGAGAAGTCATACCAATCTAAAATAGCTTTGCTATATTTAAAAAGCTAATGATTTTAAGAACTGATATATTGGGACACTACAGAGTCAGAAACAGTTGCTGTCCATCCAGTTAAGAATCTCTCCAATAATAAATAGCTGACACTTCTATCTATGCATGATCGTGAGCTATCAAACCTTAATCTTTGAGTTCCTCATTGCTCTTCAAGCAAACAAAAACACACAGGGAAATTTAAATACAAAACCTTACATGAATGTAATGTTAAGATTACAGCTTTAAATGCTCACAAGTCAGGAAATACAAAAATCAAGGTTACCACTTGCACATTGCACATATGGAGTATTCTTGGTTACTAAATTTGTTAATATTTTATATTTATGAAAATTGTACATTTTATGTCAGCATGTTGTTGGGTTACTATTACTATGACAGCTTTAACATTTTGTTTCCTGATCTTTTTAGTGTTTAAAATCACAACTTTATAGTTATACTAAGATTTTTTTTTAAATTTAGCGATGTACATATTTAGACAGTAGGTGTGCATAATCTATACTTGTATTCCATGTGGGCCAGTGGATATGGCACTGGACTAGGACTCAAGAGACCAAGGTTCAGTTTCTGGCTCTGCCACTGCCCTGCTGTGTGACCTTGGAAAAGTCACTTCACCGCTCTGTGCCTCTATTTCCCCTCCTATATAAACTCTGCGGAAGAGGACTTGTTTCTTACTATGGGTATGTCTAAGCTGCATGCTTCTTTTTGGTGGTGGGTAGAGTATATATGTGTGTAGCCCCAGGGCCAGTGCTCCTGGCACCAACCCCCCCAGCTAACCCCGCTCCCCCATGGCAGCTAACCCACCTCGCCACCCAGGGAGCTCCCCCACCCCCCGCAGCAGCTACCCCCTCCCCGCAGCAGCTAACGCCACCCGGGGAGACCCCCCCACCCATGGTAGCTAACCCCGCCCAGGAAGCCCACCTCCACAGCAGCTAACCCCACCTGGGGAGCCCGCCCCAGCTGACCTTGGCTCCGCCTCAGCCGCTGAGCATCCCAGCGCCGCTCTAATTTTCCTCCCCTCCCAGGCTTGTGGCGCCAATTGGAGGAGACTTAGAGCAGGGGCTCTGTGCTCAGCGAAGGAGGCAGAGTGGAGGTGATCTGGTGCGGGGAATGGTTCCCCTGTTACTGTGGGCGGTCCTCCCCACGCCTGCCCCACCCCAGCTCTCCTCCACTCCACCTCCTCGCCTGAGCGGGCTTTTAGGCGCCCCCAACCACTAGGCGCCCTAGGTGGCCACCTAGTTTGCCTAAATGGTTGCACCGGTCCTGTGTAGCCCCCAGCACAGGTATAAATAGCAGAGTAGACCATGAGGCCTGGGCTTTGGCAAGTAGAGTAAAGACACACCTGAAGGGTGTGGGTATGTATACAAGTGCACACCCTATACGCTCTCTACTTGCCCAGGCTGTGCCTCCCTGTCTACACTGCTGTTTTTAGCAGTGCAGTATCCCACTGCCTGCTCACGACTGGAGCCTTCCCCTCCCACTTCTGCTGGGAAAAGCTCTACCAGCTCCCCACTGCTGGAGCCCTTCCCCACCTCAGGGAAAGATGCCTGCAGCCAGGAGGCAGTGGGGAAAGGTGGTGCCATCTCCCAGCTGCTAGAGCCTTTCCCCACCACATGGAAAGACTCGGGTGGAGGGAGACAGCAGGGAAAGATGCCAGCAAGGGAGGAGACAGCTGGGAAAGGCTCAGCCAGTGTGGATGGAGCCTGCTTTTCATATACCCTACATGCTATCATCAGTGGTGTGTAGTGTAGACGCAGCCTGTGTGTCTAAAATGTGTCTAGTACAGAGGGGCTTCTAGGTGCTATAAAAAGAATTAACCTCTTGAACAGACATGTTTGAATGTGCTTTCAGGGGACAGATCTCTTCCCAGCAGAGGAGATCTCTCTCAAATACACAGGAAGAGCTGCAGTTCTGCTATCTAATGGTAATAAGGTAATCAACGAGATGACGATGCTGACTCCCAGGCTATCTCCAAGAGTCTGAAAGGGCTAAATTGCCATAGAGGTTCCTGTCTTTAGTGCCTCCAGGGATGAAGAAGATCTACAAGAGAGGATGGTGGGAAACTCTCTCACGTGCTAACCACTTCAGATTCTGAGGGGAGAATGGACTCCCTCGCCTCCTTTGTTGCTAAGCTGCCATTAAGTGGCTCAGAGATGAGTTCCTTCTCTTTTATTTGGCTGACACATCTCGTGGTACAAAATGGCCTGCATGCTGCCTTCCAAGTCTGACAGTTGTGTCTGACTGGACATACCTGATGATGTTCCAGCTGCATCTTGTTCTGCTTGATGATATTTTCTTTTTCTAGAAGCTCTTTCTGTTGTCTTTCAAACTCCTCCTTTCCCTGTTTGTCACAAGATAAAAATAGACATTGTGTCAAATGGTAATTCTCTAGAGTTAATAATTAAATGCCTGTGGACAGTGTGGCAAACATACCTTCTTGTATTGCCACCTTAATTTGTAGCACACCCACAAGAGGATAAAGAGGACATGGACAATGTTGGTGATAGGCTACAGCCATTATGTAGAGTAGTCCCATTTGAACCCCATTCTTGGGATTCAAACAAATTTTTAAAATCTGTACCCACTGTGCAGTCTGGGCTGAATGAAGTTTCTTAGGCAACTTTTGATATACATCCATTAAAAAAAAAAGAAAAAGAATTTCATGTATCTTGGTGTGACAGTCTGCTTCCTGTCTTGCCATGAACAGTTCTTACAGAAAGGAGCATGCAACAAATCTTAATCTGCATTGAGCAGAACAGTGTATCTGGCTCGCTTACCTGTAGGTGAACGTAATCATAATCATCCATCCAGCTCTTCTCAGAGCCCTCATTAGTGATACCAGGGGGATGCTGGTCTTTATTCAGAAGTGGGGGCAAAGAACTGCTGTGGTCCTGAGTTTTCTCCCTCTGATGTAACAGCTGATTCTGGGGGCTGTTATATGCATAGTCAGTTGTATTTATATTGTTCTCTGAAACATTCTTTAAATGTGAGCTGCCGGATACCTGTTTGAATAGCATCTCTGCATTGATGCTGATAGTGGTGGTCAATTGCTTGGCATCATCTGGGACTGTCCTTGCCACCATAACAAATCGGTCTAGATCATCACATTTGTTTTGGGGTTTGTTGACTGCCAAGATGTTCAATGACCAGTTGTAGCTACTCAGGTCATGGCTAGTCTGGGTTAAGATCTGGTGAGAATCCTCCAGTCTCTGCAGCTCCCTCCTCATTTTGTTATAGAGATTGATTTCTGAGAGACAGGAAGCATTGGCTGTTGCTCCTTTTGCAAACTGAAGATACTCCACCAATGACTGCTCTACTTTTTCCACGGCAGTGTGGATTTCACTGATATTTTTCTCCATGTACCCATAAGACCGCCAGTCTGTGTTAACAAAGGCCATGAGATTAGAGACAACAGTCTCCACTGTCTGCTGAAGCCAATAAAGTCTCTCTATGGCTGTGTCTGGATCCAGTATTAATCGTTTGTCCTGTGAAGGTGAGGCTGAAAAAGAAGACTCCTTTGAAGTTGTGGAAGATGTAGACATGTTACTCCTGGTGCTGCCTGTACTGGAGAAAGACAATCTATTTATCCCATCTGTCACATCTTTCAATCCTTTAGTGTCTTGTGTAGTCTGTGGTGGCACATCATACACACCTTCCCTTCCCTCTGGATTTAGACTTTTGCTGAATCCCGACTGCTGTCCAGGAAATGGAACTCCACGAGGGGTGTCGTATACATCCTTCTGAGGAGCAATCTGCTGACCAAGAAATTGATTTTGATGGCTCACTGGAATGTCATAAAGGCTATGTTTGCATGACAAAAAATCATTAGGTAGAGGTACATCAGAGGTAAATTTCTTGCTAAGTTCTTTGGTAGTGGGAGGAGGGATGTCATAGACTCCTTCTAGTCTTGCATTATGGTTCACTGAAGAAGGGAAATCCAGCAAGTTTTCCCTCAGCCCTGTATCCTCTCTGCATGCAGATGCAGGAACATCATAGATCTGAAATGCAGAAAGCAAGCCATGAGTGCAAAGGTAAAATAGCAAAGACATCTCCAATGGAACTAGCATTAAATTAAAATTCAGGGGAAATGTAGGAAAGGTAGGGAATCCTGGCCTCAGTGAATTCAATGGAAGATTTGTCACTGACTTCAATGGGGCCAGACTTTCAGCCTGGATTTCATGAAGTCAATTTTCTTACTAATTAAACAATGTTCATTTCCATCAAAATGAACATTAAATCTTTTATAAGCGGTGGAATGAGAGGGGAAATTGGGTGACCAGATGTCCTGATTTTATAGGGACAGTCCCGATATTTGGGGCTATGTTTTATATAGGTGCCTATTACCCCCCATTCCCTGTCCCATGTTTTCACATTTGCTTTCTGGTCACCCTAAGGGTTCTCCTAAATGTAGCTTTAGCTCTAATTTACAGTTACCCTACATGAGGTTAGTAATTATGTTACAAAGTGTTAATGAATGTGTAAAAAGCCTGAGGGAATGTTTAAAGTATGAGAATTCAATACCCTTATTCAGTGTCATATGCACTTTTATGTCTAAACACGTCTTCAGTCTGACATGAAAATTCATGTATGATCTACTGAAATTGCATCAGACTTACCCCTTTTATAGGAGGTATATCATACACCCCTTGAGCTCTTGCATCTTCCATTGGGACTGGATGCACAGGCCCCTTAACTGATGCAGGGGGAACATCATATATCTGAAGAGAGAATAAACCTGTTACAGAAAATAGAGCCATCCCATGATAGCTGTGATTTCAGATGAGTTCTCTCACATTTCATTTATTTTGAAACAGAAGGAAGAAGAAGAACAGGGTTTTAGCTTTTGTGTATGTGGAGGCTTGCAGGGTGGGCACGGAGAGACAAATATGCTTGTGATAGCTCCCTTTAGTGGGATTGTGTGTACTGTGGGCTGGCCAGATGAAGTTTCTGAATGGAAACACTTTCTTTGAATTCCACTCACAAAGTTAAATCAAGATCTGCACATAGGACCCTTTCATCCTCTCCTTATTTACAGATGCAGAGGGGACTGAATCATGACGGAGCTCTACTGGGGTGGAGACAGAAGAAGAGATTGACACAAGATTTGACGCATGCAGTGTGGAACTTGGCAGGGGGCACAGGGACCCAAGATCACCCTTTTTTGAGGGAGCTGTACTGGGAAATCTGTAAGAGTGCTCAGTATACAGCAGGGGCAGCTCTAGACATTTCGCTGCCCGAAGCATGGCGGCATGCCGTGGGGGGCGCTCTGCCGGTCGCCAGTCCCGCAGCTCCGGTGGACCTCCCACAGGTGTGCCTACGGAGGGTCCACTGGTACTGCGGCTTTGGTGGACCTCCTGCAGGCGTGCCTATGGAGGGTACGCTGGTCCCGTGGCTCCACCGAAGCCGCAGGACCAGCAGACCCTCTGCAGGCACGCCTGCGGGAGGCCCACTGGAGCCGCAGGACCAGCGGACGCTCCGCAAGGATGCCGCCGAAGGCAGCCTAGCTGCCGCCCTCCCGGCAACTGGCAGAGCGCCCCCCGTGGCTTGCCACCCCAAGCACGCGCTTGGCATGCTGGGGCCTGGAGCCGCCCCTGGTATACACTGCCAGCTGTCCAGCTTTAGGGGCTCAGGATCATTCCTGATATCCTGGGTTTTTGTATCTCCAAGATGGCAATGGTGGGAGGGATAACTGTGGCATCATTGTCACTCCCAAAACCTTTGAGACTTAATGCTTGACCTTCTCAGATTATGTACCCATTGCTCCACTTGGTGATGTGGGCCACCCTACTGAGAAGATTGCAGGGACCAGACCTTTTAAGTGTACTACATGGTGTGGTAGGTGCTGCATTACAGAGGATTCTGCCTCCCTGTCCTGCTGCACTGCATTCTCAGGTGATGCACTGCAAGGACAGGCAGCAACAGCAAGGGGTGGAGAAAGGAAAAGGAGACTCTCCTCTGGCAGCTCTCCGGCTCCTGCTCTTCATCCCTGACGAGCAGGAAAGTGGTCTCAGGAAAGAAGTGAGCCAAGGAACTAACAAGTTTTTTGGGATGGGGAGGGTGAATAGGGAGTGAGCAGACTACGCGCCTCCCCCCCCCCCCGGTCACACACTATTTAAAGAAGGGCTGGGGAGCAAGAAGTGGGTCAGACCCTGACCTGCTGGGTTCTTCAGAGGAGGGCGGGTTCTACTTGCTGTGAGAAGTGTGCTGGTCCAGCTTGCCCCCTCCAACTTACCCCTCCTCTAGTGGAAAACAATGGTCATCTCCTGGGCTTGCTTTCTCTGCTTCTTAGAGAGGAGCATGCCCCAGGGCTATCAATCAATGCAGCAAGGACCTCTGGGGGGGCAGGGCAGGAGCAATGGAATCTTGCAGAGTGGTTGAGTGACCTGAATTAATCTTTTTTAGGGACAGCTGGTGTTATGTTAATTGTATTGGGGGAGGGGTGGAGCAGAGACCTGGGCCTGCATTAATTTCTATGCGGCATCCAGAATTAATATTATTGGGAGAACCCTAATCAGGAACCACTCTTTCCCTTCCAAATCTCCCTCCCACTTGAGTGGGTGGACTCCATTTCTTACGCCAAACTCCCACGTCTTCGAGCCACCTGCGTTATAATCTCACAAAACCTGTTTACGTAATGCATACAGTGAGGAAACATACTTAAAACAAACACTGTAATCTGTCCATTATGGCATGATGATTGTTCCACATTTTGGTCATTTGTGACTCTGGTGCCTTGGCAGTTTTGAATGTTGAGGGGTATGCTGGGGCATCTGCGAAGTGGGAGCTTTAGCTTCACATTTCCTGCAGAAGCTGTGTTGTCAAGGGGCCCTGGTGAGCAGACAGGGAGTGCATAGCTCCTGGGTTTCTATATCCTGGAAATTCATAGGCTTTGGGGGCCAACTTCCCTGGTTGTTCACAGGAGCAGAGGCCCAATCCAGTGTCAGGAAAATAATCTAGTGGACATTTGGTAAAAACAACCTCCTCGATGGAAGTAGCTAGTACAGGGGACAACTCTGCTCTTACTAAGTAAACTAGTGCCAACTGTGCAATAACAGAAGGAGAAAACACTTTCTTTGGCAACATATTTATTCTGTTTGGGTATTTTGTCGGACCAAAACAATGAATTGTATCCCTTGGCAAGTAAATGTGATTTCCATGTTTATGTACTGCCAGATCTTAACATTCAAATGCATTTTGGGCACAGTGACATAGAAAGGGACATCTCATCAGTGTCTGCACCATTTCAGCACGTCTGGTGAAGACCCTATATGCAGACAGGAGTTCTCCCGTCATTATAATTACTCCACCTCCATGAGAGGCAGTAGCTGTGTCGGCAGGAAAGCGTCTCTCATTGACATAGCACTGTCCACGTCGGCACTTAGGCCGGAGTAGGTCATTCAGAGGGGTGTCTTTTTTATACCCCTGAATAACATGTTATTTTGACATAAGCAGTAGTGTAGACCTGCCCTAACTGAAAAATATTTTCACTTTGGAATGACATAATGTCTCCTGCACTTCAACAGCAGATAAAATGGAAAGACTTTTTGTAGCTTTTCAATGATGCTGACCGTTTTATTGGTACATACCCCTTGAGAAGGACGAACTGGAGGGGTATCGTAGATATCTTTCTGGTATTTGGAAGGGAACTCATAAACATAACCTTGTCCTGTCCTGACTGGAGTTACAACCTGTGGGTTAAAAGAGAAGGCGATGAAAACAAAATTACTTGAGGTACTTAGCATGTTCTGTCTGTAATTGGATATGCTTCTCTACACAAACATTCCAGTGTTATTAACTTCTACACTTTTTATCTAGCAGTTTTATTAATGAAAGTCCCTACAGACGTCTGATGTTTTTTTAAAAGTGTATTCCAAAACTATACTTATTGATTACAATGAAACCATTATTTCTTCCTTGAGCAGCTCTGCCACTGGTATAAAATGCTTCTGTCGCAGTTATTTATTAAGGAGTTGAATAACCTCGACTGGTGCTCAATTCCTTGCTAGATCAGGCTCTATGATCCTAATCTTTGGCCTCAGAGATACTTAGGTACCAACTGATTACAACAGGAGTTAGGTGCCTAAATACCTGTGAGGATCTGGGCCTAAAATCCTAATCTTTCAACCTTTTCTAATGTGAGTGGCTCAGTGATTTCAGCAGGACTACTTGTGTGAGCAAGTCCTAAACAATGGAGCATTTGTTGTTGCTTTGAAGCTCCTTTAAATGGAAGATGCTAAAGCAGGAAATTTACTCTTGGGTCTTAAGTGTAATTAGTCCACATTAGCAACTAACAGACTGGAAAATTGAAGCTGTTCTTGAACTACACTATGTGACAAAACCGTCTCTGTGATGGTGAGAATTGACATTGCTCGTGTTTTCAAAACCATAAACTGCCCACACTTACTTCAAATAAAATGTGGTTAAAAATAAATACATTACATCTGGGACAACTATCTGCATGGCAAGAGTTCAGTATAGTTTGGTTTAAAAGAAATGTTGTTACATAAGCCCCTGAAAAACAGTGTTTATAGTGAAAATAGTGATATACTTTAAATTCTGTCTGTGCAATTTAGCTCCAGTAAAGAAATATACATTGCAGAACAAAGACACACAATGACAGAATGTCATAGGATTGTACAAGAAATGGTTTCAGGTTCAGCTGAGGAGAATTGTGAACAAGAGTCACTTAATTTTCATTGTAAATGTAGGCGAGCTATTAAACAGAATTCCTGAGCACACTGTTGGTAAAGATCACACAACACTTTTTACAGGAGTAAGTCCCAGTGGCCTAGCCAAATTCCACTGTGACTTTTACCTAACTATGGATTGCAGGACTGAGTTCCTGATGTTTACACTCTGCATATCTCTATTCTCCCTGAAAATTCAATGGAATACACTGTTCTTCTTCACTTCCTGTCCTACGTGTTTTGCGGCATTTGCCTCTGCACTGTTAAACAGCCGCTGAATTCCTCCGTAGAGGGGGCTGATGTCATCCCTGAATAGCCTCGGCTGGATTCAGACTGGCTGACGTAAGGAAGTTAAGATGCCCTGGGAGGATAGAGGAGTAGCATTCACTTCTGGGGGATGGTAAATGGTACTTTCATAGTTGCCCTACCCTTGGGTTTCTGCCAGAGGATGGGGGAAGGCTCGAACAGTTTACATTTCCACTGGAGGCTCTGATTTCCACTAGGGTGCTAGGCTGGTATTTAATAGAGGTGAAATTAATAGGTTCTATAGAAATTAATGTAAAAACTTATAGAATTTAATAGAGGAGGATCTCTTTCCTATAGAATTCTATATCAGGAATAGAATTCTCCATTAAATTTTATCAGATGATTAAACAGAAAACCTATGAGAATGTTCTCATTTACCATTAAATTCTACAGGACTCTTTCATAAGAGATCACCTTGGACATTACCCATCCCTGGCCACGGTTACACACTTCTGGGGCTGTGTTGTCTGCCTGTGGACTCCCTGGAGGAGTGGGGTAGGGGGAATAGCAATCTACCCCTTCTTCATGTGGTCTTTCTGCCATCAGGGGATGCCTGAGCAGATCCTGGAGTGAATCTGGCCAATATATATAGTTTGCAATGTACTTTGGGATCCTTCAGGGTGAAAGGCAAGATATGAATGTAAGGCATTATTAGCTTACTTTTACTAGACTGGCAGATGCTGTGTAGAATTCCAAGTGTGGCACCAAACACCAGTCAAAGACAGGTATTAATGTAATGGAAACACAGTGAACCTCACCTGGCCTGCTAACAAGTTTCCATAGTAATGCTGAGCACCATAGTGTAAGAGAAATATCTTGGAATCAAAGGACTCTCTTTTAAGCATGTTTACTCACTGTCCCTTCCAGTGATTTCTAAATTGCAGTGACTATTTTGCATCATTAATAAGCCCCCAGGGTTTTACAAATGATCCTCCAGTAGAGCAGACATTGCAAATTAGAAACAAAAGGTTGTTCCCTGGGTAGCCATCATCTTTAATCCTTTCTCTAATGTGAAAACTCTGACGTCAGGCTGCTTACTAGATTATGGGGGAAATGCTCAGCTGCAGGGTTGAAGAATTGTAGCTCTGGAACTCAGAAAAAGATACCAGTGCAGCCCTGGGGAGGGGCAGCGGGTGATTGCTAAATTGTTGAAATTCAAGTTTCTTAATTCTTAACTGCCGTTTTGCAGTAAAGGGCACTGGGAGTCAGCCATAGAGCAGCCAAACTGTATTTGAAAGTAGGCACGCTAGATTTCCAGTGCTGCTAGTCCTCCATAAATAGACTTCATTGATATCAATGACAGTTTCAGGCACTGAGGGCTTGCAAGATCAAGCCCTAAACCACATCATTTTGGATTTTATGTGCGACTATTAACAAACAAAAGTCTGCTGTTGTTAACAGCATTTTATGTTCTTGAAATTATATGCCTGAATGGCAATGTATCAATTTAAATGACATCCCAACCCTTATAGGATGATGTATACATAGAACAAAAGCTGTATTGTATCTCCAAACATTTATAGAAGCATACCCTCAAAACCACGATCTCTGTCGTGCAGTAGAATCTTGTACATCCAATTATTCTTTAACAGCACACCACAGAGTTCTCCCCACATTTCTCAGAAAAAGCTGTAATAGTTGTCTACTGTAACAAGGTCTTAAATTAACTTAAATGCCTGTTCTTTTTACCCAGTGTACTGCTGTACATAACTAATACATTATGATGTATGATCCTTAGTAACTAAAACCAAACTAGACTTGTCAAAGTAAAATAAGCCAAGCACATTTTGTGATGCAGTATCCTTTTTATTGTGTGTGTTTGCTCCCTTGCTGTTTCACAAATTCAGATAATCTGCAATGGGTGGGAATAAGGTCTCTAAAAAGTGATTAGTGCCTGATTTTCTCAGGGTGGTGGATGCTCAGCACTTTCAGAAAATCAGACTCTTTTACAGTGATGAATCTGGACAAAAGGAAGCACCAAAATCACAAGTCGCTTTTAAAAATCTTGGCCTAATTGTTTAATCTTTATTTTTTAAAAGTCAAAATAGTACTTTGTAATTTAATGTTAAAGACCTCAGAAGAAAGGCAATGTCAGTATAAGAAAACCTTTCCTCTCTTATCTCCCCCTGGTATGGCTAGGGGACATTTCTGGTGTTCAGGAATTTACTTCCTGACAAATGTCAGTGAACTCTAGGTTGTCTTTTTTTCTCTTTTTTTTTTAAAGAATGCCTGTGGTCATCTGGCTTTGAAAAATCCTGCCTTTCAAACCAACAATTTTCCTTGTTTACGCATTAAAAGAAACAGATGGTAAGCCCACAAACTATCTATCCCAACATTCTCAAAACATTGCAGCCATTTAATCTATGCAGAGCACTAACAGGGACCAGCTTTGGCTCTAGTAAAACATCTAGTGAGCATACAGCAAACTCACTGCATTAAAAACAAAGACAATCGAGCTGGAAGTTTGTTCTGTTCTGTTTATGCTCCTCCAAAAGCGATTGCTTGGGCCTTTTCCATGCCAGTTGTGTGTTCTTTAACCAGAAAAAAGAGCTGAATATGCATCTACTTTGTAAAGTATCCAGTTCTGTGGTTGATTAAATCCCTTTTCCTTACACATAAGGGAAAAGCCTTTCCAGCATTAAATACTCAGCATTAAAATGGAAGGAAAACTGCTATAATGTTCCTAAATCAGATACAACAGGCGAATTTTCATGATTCCTGCAGATGGAGGTGGGTTTTAAAGTGCAGCTGATTTTTCATGGAAAATGTTATAAACCATTGGGCCAAATTTTATTCTCAATTTCACTAGTGTAAAGCTAGAATAATTCCACTAATGCCAATGGAACTACTTTGGATATACACTGCCCTGACTGAGCAGAACTGGGTTTATTTCCTTAGCACTTCTGCCTTATTTCAGTGCTTTACAATGGTGGGTTCGTCTCTTTGTCCTGTTTTACCAGTGAGGAATCTGAAGCACAGGCATGTTAAGTGACTTGACCAAAGTCACACAGAGAGAGAGCTAAAAAAAAGGATAAGTGTCCTAATTCCCACTCCCAGGCCTTTACCACAGAACGCTACCGACTCCTGCAGTTTGGTGTTAAAGCGGCAATTCAGCACATATAGGGGAGGAGTAACAGTCTTTATTAAAAAATATGACAAAAGGACATTTGCATTCTTATCTGAAGGGCTAACTTCACAATGCTCACTGATGCTAGTGGGAGTGCTGCACGCCCCCTTTTGGTCAGGTTAGTCTGTGCCTGCTGCTAATTCCCTCCTCCTCTTGCTTGGCCCAATCTTGTTTCTATTGAAATCAGCTGCAATTTACCATTGGCATGGCCCTACTATGGAGGAAAGACACAGGTTGAAGAGGAAGAGCTTGATAGTTATATGAGAAACTGGGGAAGTCTAAAGCTTTGAGGCAGGAAAGATGGCTAAAAAAAGTAACTAAATGAAAGGAAACACACAGCTGCATGTGTGGTAAAGTGCTTTTGTAAATGTGTTCAGAACAAAAACTGCAGTTGCTGGTACAGTGTTTCCCAGGCCCCTGGAAGGTTACATAACAGCCACCTGGCCCACTTTTGTTTTGCAAAGAGAAGCAAACAATCAAAGAGAATATGAGGAAATTACATGAGAAAGGGAATTTGAAATGAAATAGTTTCCCCACTGTCTTTAACTCTTTCTGGGCCTCTGAAGGAAAAAATGACATGAGTCATTGGGAAAATTAACTGCACTCATACAGACTGAGGGAAGTGCATCTACTTAATTTTCTTCTGGGAATTGCTGGGTCATTTGAGCAGCAAGAACATGTGTTAGAAACTGGTGTCTGAAGACAATAGGAGTACAGAAAGAACCTTGCTAATTAAATTAACTTGTTATTTTTAAAAATGAACCCAGTGTTTACTCCTTGCAAGTTTTCATAGCAAAACAATGTAGCCTGATCTCAGATCACTAACTGACATTTATTTACCCTCTACTAAGCAGTATTCCCTGCCATAATAAACAAAGTACATATTATGAACCAGTAACCTTGATTTTTTTTTAAACTGTGTGTTTACTTATTAATAATCTACAATGGGTCTCCCAGCCTTAGTGACAATCCACTGAAGTTTAGATATCCTAGAGTTACTCTTGACTATCAGGCTTCTTTCATGAGTTAGTGTAAACCCCATTGTTATAAACATGCAGCCTGTTTTCAAAAGCCATTTTTAAATGAAGTTTTAACCTAATCTAATTTTTAATCCAGGTTCACTAACTGACAGATGGTGTGTCTTGCCATAAAATGCTTCCTCTTAGTATCCTCAGCAGAGAGAATAGTTGCTTAATGGCCATGGGAACTGAGCTACCCCTGAATAAAGTCCCTTCAAGAAAAGGCTCAGTCATACTCATACCTGGGGCAGCAGGGGGTAAGTGTGCATAACAGTTACTTGTACTGTACCTTGTGGCTAGGACTAGGACATGGATATATATTGCTATCAACCTACTGCAAGGAAAGATTAAATGAACAAAAGCATTTTCCTCTTGGGTGGAGTGAGATATATGCTCCATTGTCTGGTGGAAAATTGCGAAGAATATGAGATTCTGTAGTTTATTGCTCTGATTTTTTTAGGCTCTCACATGAATTTTCTTAGAAATAGGCTTCAGATGGCGAAACATCAGTAAAGAAGGAGATGTGACAAATGCTACTCCTACCTAGAACTGTTTCATTTCATGTTGCTGCATGCATCCTAAGAAACTCCTACTTACTTTTCTCCCACCATTTGTCTATCTGCACTGCTTAGATTCCAATCTTATAAAGACTTATGTATGTACTTTAACTTTATGCACTGTAAGTTCTAATTACATTAATTCACAGTGCATGAAGTCATGCATGTGTTTAAATTTCTGTAGGATTGGGGGCTTAAACTGTAAGCTTTTTAAGGCAAGAACTGTCTTACGATGGGTCTGTTAAGTGCTTAGTACAATGGGGACTAATCTTAGTTGGGGCATCTGTGCTACCATAATAAAAATACAAGTATTTTTTTTTAAATCAGTGTTGATTTTTGTCTTTTTTGAGCCAGCTTAACATGTTTTAAGCTGTGAGCCTGTAAAATATAAAGCAGGAATTGTGTAACTTGTTTTGAATACGTGGAAAAGAGAGAAAGAAGGCAATAATGCACAGACCTTGATTCAAGCCAGAGAAGAAGGGTGATATGGGTACAGTCAACGTGGCCACCCAAGATTTTAGAACTTTCACCTAAGAAATCTACTTCCACTTAATTGTCACTCAGCGGTAGGCCTGCCAGTTTATTACATTATTTTTCAACTATGTATTCATCTTCATTTAAAGTACTGCCTATCTTCTTACTAATTGATTTTTCTCTATGAAGTTATTTAAATGGCCTGATTCTTAGCCAGCATAAATGGACATAACTCTACTGACTTCCATGGAGTTACGCTGATTCATACCAGATGAAGAGCTAGCCTGGAATTGTTCTACTCTGATTTGCTGCTGTTCTTCAGCTGCTTGTGATTCCAAACATACATAAAATACAAAGACCCTTTCTGCAGGCTTTGCAGAATGGGTACTTAAAGAGAAAAAGGATAATCATTTGTGCCACATTTTCACTTGGAAAAACATATTGCTTTTTATGACTTGATCCTGTCAACATTAGGGCTGTCTGCCAAATAAGTTACTAGCAAAACTCCCATTTACTTCAGTAGGAGCAGGATTCAGGGCAGGCAGTCCTTGATTGCAGAGTAGGCTAGGAAGGGGGTGTTTCTGGGCCACTGATAGAGTTCATTCCTTTCTATAGATACTGATAGAGGGTCAGAACAATACTTCTGAAGACAAATTTGCTGTTTTTTAATTTTATTATTATTATTTTGGATGGGAGGGGGTAAATGCACCAGATTGCACTAAATAACTAGTATTTAAGAGGGGGGGAAATTCTCAAAAGAGGAAACTCATCCAACACTTTTTACACAGGCTTTATCCCCTCCCTCTGAAAATTAATCATTTCAGACTGAGTGACCTCATGATTTCTATATGTCAGTGTACTCCCACAACCACTAAGGGTCTGATGCAGCACAACATTTGTGACATGAGAGGTCATGCACTCTGGAGTACTTAAAGTGAATGATTTGTGCATGGGTGGAAGGGTCCGATGGATAAATCTCATTCATAATGCTTTGGGCTCTTCAGTCACTGGGAAAATACACTTTTGTGCTAAAGAACAGATAGTATCTCTAGCAGCTTGTGGCTTAAATTCTGTTTGGAGCTAAAGTTTTTAGCTAATGATGGACAAAACTCGGTACCTCAATATTTTGGTGACTGGCCCACTACAGATATTTAAGATAGGACTTTTCTAATATGGGAAGATTAAATTGTCTAATGAAAGACAAAACAAGAGACTATAGAGACAAAATTTGTTGAATGCAAAACATTTTTACTGTTGATAATTATATTACTAGAAATTTTGTTGGAATATGTGGTTCTGTTGAAATCAAAATGGTTTGTGAAATTGAATCACGTTAGCCAAAATTTTGTTGTGGAAGAAATTCCACCAGTGTCAAAACATTTTATTTGGACATTTCTGGAATGAGTTTTCATTTTGAATTTTTCCATTATATAATTGAAAATTTTACAAGTTTTTAAATCTAAAGGATTAGTGCATTAATAAAAATGAATCTTAAAATATATCATACTGATTTCCTTATGCTGCTCCCTATTTTTCCCAGTTTGGATTGTGAAATAAATAGAGCTGTCTGAAGAACTGGAAATTGCCTTTCACAGGGGATTTCAATTTTTTAAAATTTGTTTTCATTCGCATTAGGAACAAAACCTGAAAATTTTAAATTCTCCACAAGAAAATTAAAACCCACCATTAGTTTAGATCTATTTGACTTTTTTTACATTTTATATTCTAATACATAATAAACATTGTCATTTTGAAAGGAAAACTCAAAATGTTTCATTCCTCAAATATTGAAACAAGATTTTCTGACATTATTGGAACTTCCCCCTTTTTTCTCCAAAATGAAATTTTGTTGAAATCAGCATGATTTCAGAAAATGTTTAGATTTCAACAGAACTGAATTTTCTAATGGAAAACTATTCCCGCAAAGTTTCCCTCTTCTTGCAAACCCCTTTAGAAATTAGACGTGTTTCTTTTGATTAGATTCACTTTCAGTTAATAGTCAACTCCTCCTTCTGGTTCTCATGACTAGACCACTGCTGTTTCCACTGCTGGGTTTCCTTCAGGGGAATGTTTAAATCCTTGAAACCAAACATTTCATTAACTTTTTATAAATGTAACAAAACTTTCTTTTTGAAACTAATGAGCTGATTCGGTGGGCAGATTCTGGTGCTCATGCAGAGTCCACCAGTGTGGCTCAGATTGTTGGTTCTTTTTATGTAACCAGGAGAAAAAATATGCCCTGTTTTTTCCAAATAGAACTGATTGAAAAGAATCCTATGCCTAGTGAGAGGTTGAGTAATGTTGAGCTCATTTATTTACTCACACAGCAATGGCTGAGTAAAATGTGGGCTTTGCCTCACAATGCGTCTTTACAAGTCAGATCAGTGACTAACTCCTAACTACATCTTATTTCAGCTTGTGGGTGAGGGTTTCTTCACTCAGTGGTTTTCTAAAACACCAGGGAGGCTAGATTAACTGCTGATAATTTCACATGCTTTATATCTGTAAATTACTGTTCTATTACTCATGGGAAGTTATAGTAAACCACTCAAACATAGTGAAAGTTTGCATGCTTTCCTTGTTTTAAATATATATAAACAGTTTGCATTAAATTGGAAGGAATCATCCTTTCAGGACATTATATGAAACAGAGCACTGACTGTTGAGGCTAATGTTTCAATTCATGCTGTACTCTGAAGTTTTGCTGTATGTTTAACACTAAAGCAACATTTTGTTAGGAAGGTTACAAATCCCCAAAGTAGAATTTGCAACGTGAAAGAAACAGAGACTAATTTTGTTGTTTTGAGTTATTTAAATGAATCATATCACAGGAAACTGTGGTATTTTTGGAAGAGGATATATTTTTATGTTGTCTGAATAGAAATATTTGTTGTTCGATTGCAAAACTTAGTACTTTTTTTCCCCTTTAGATATTAAAATATTCTGACATAATCAATACTGTTTTGTTTACCATGCTGAAAGTGTGACTCTTTATAGAATGTGAAACAAATAAGCAACCAAAAAATAATGGGGAGGGAGAATATTTCTGGAACAAATGTCAGCTGCTGTTTGTTTCGTCCCAAATAAGGCAGTAGTTTAATTGGGAGGAAAAACTTCAGAACGTGGCTGAACTGGTTAACTGGCTTGCACTGCTGAAGTCTGGGCCAAAGCTGTCAGGGTGGTGCTGCTGCTGCTGAGGAAATGTGTCTATGAGAAAGTAGAACCAACTAGCAGCAAATTCAAGTTCCTGCATTCCTTGTGTACCTAAAGAACCCACTGAAGGCAAACAAGGTTTGGAAAAGGCAAAGAACGTGCCAGAGTGGGGTAGCTGGTGGTTCTGTTCCACTATGGGCTTGTCTGCTCTTGGAAATTTACCAAAATAGCTATTCTGGAATAATTATTTCAAAATAGTTGTTTTGGAATTAGCCTCTGGGTGTACATTCTTATTCTGGAACAAGAGTGCCTTCTTCTGTTTTAGCTTAGTCTACTGTAGAAATGTTGATATATCAAAATTCTGAAAAATTTCAACAGAAAATGCTGAAATGTTTTGTTTTGGGATGGGTCTACATCCGCTTGTGTCACTGCAGTGCCTCATGGGAGTTGTAGTTTTGGGTCCCTCATGGCACCATTCTCTCCTATAGGTCCTGCTCCCTGGCTGGACGACATCTCCTAGGATGCATTGCAGGCTCCCTGTGACTGAGCTACTATAGTCCCATATTTTGTCTTCTGTTGAATTTTTTGACAGAAAATTCTGCTGACATCTCTTATTTCCTGCGGAAAAACTTTTAATTTTGATGAAACTCCATTTTCCAATGGGAAAACATTTAATTAGAAATTTTCTGACTGGGCTTTCTTCCAAGACAGTGGGCACTGTCATAAATCAATGAGAATAAGTGAGAGTTTTTTTAAACCGTTGTTTTAGTGCTCACAGCTGTTACTAACCTGGGGATGACTATACCTACTGTACATATAACATATACTTCTACAACACATTCCAGATGATATCAAAGGAATTTTCAAACAATGAATGTAGCTTCAATCCACCCCTGCATATTTTACAGATGAGGTAGCTGAGATACTGAGAAGTTGCCCAAGATTACACAGAAGTCTCTGGCAGGGGATAGAATCCAGGTTTCCTGACTGCCAGACTACTGTCCCTCAACAGCAAGATTCTCCTATCTTTTTGAGAGCATGAAGGGAGAGCAGGGATAGAGGTAAACTTGTAAGAGAAGGCTTTTTATTCTTATTCCTTGGATACTCTTTATACTTACGAGCATGATAATTTTGTTATAAACCATCACTAAGACAGAAATCCTCCATGAGAGAGATTCTAAGCCATCCCTCATTATCTTAGGCAATTTAAGGTCATTTTTAAAAAGTGGTATTTTCATTTTATGAGAGAAGCTGATACAGCTACATTCAAAACAACTTGACATTCCAAAATTGTTATATCACCACAATTTCCTGCCTCAGGACTTCTTTTTGATTTGATTTGCAATTCCTGCTAGCAGGACATGTTACCTAAGCAAGGCTTATCTGTTTACATCATTTCTGCTGATGATTTTCTATTACTTAAGGATAGACTATTCCTGCCTGATAAGAGCTTCCCAGTTGTTTGTGTAAAATTTTGTGTGGAGGCCAAACACCATTTTTGGACGGAGAAAAATAGGTGATTGTGTACAAAAAGGGTATAAGTGTAAATGCTGCTGCTTAGAAGGCTCCTTTGAGTATAGTTGTTTCTAGCTATTATTTTGGGTGGTTAGAAGGTTTACATATATGTAAAGTGCATAATAATATAGTTCTTTGAGAGGTGAATATCTTTCAATTCAGTAGCATTGCCAAGACCCACAACACACTGACAAGCAGAGTCTCTGTTAACAAAAGCACGCACAGCAGCTTGCTTAGGACAGGAGGGGCAGGTGTTGCAAATCTGAGAAAAGATATTCATCATTTTAGAAGTCAGAGCAAGGAGCCTCGGGATCAAGTGTTCAAGCTCTCTTTAATACTTAAAGACTGTTTTACTGATCCCTTGAGAGTACGGATTTGGGGTGAGACATTGCTTCATTATTCAGCCAAAGGAGTCGAGCAGAAAAAAGTTCCCTTTTAATTAGGCTTTTCTTTTACAAAGGCTCTGGAACCTTGTTGCTACTGTGCTGTGCTTTTCTCTTAGTGCAACAGTAGCATAAATAAATTGCAAAACAATATAGAGATTATTAGGAAAGACACATGTTTTGTTTTATTCCATCTCCTTCCCTCTTCAGTCCCCAATCCATCTCAGAACCTTTCATATCCAGCAGACTTACAGCTCCCTTTCATTTCAGTGTAATTATTTTGGTCTAGAACATGTCTTGCTCATTTACTGCCAGAGGAAACTTCAGGAACTGGAAATGTGTAATACTCACTGTCCGCAGCTAATCAAGGGAGGTCACTGATATTGAGTTTGTCATCCACCGAGTCTGTCGTTAATGTGCGATGGGTGAGGAATCAGGGCTGTTGGTTCAAACCTTTATCGTGTCAGGATTAGAATAATCCTTTCCTGAGTAACTGGAGCACACATAGCCCCACACTGGCTTCCTGTGTGGACCTTCAGTTGTATTCAGTAGCAATAAACCAGCAGATGTGATTCAGGAGGGGAGGGCAGGGCTGAACTGACAGGGGAATCGTTCCTTTCCAGCCAGTGCTAAGCAGGCTTGGTAGCGTCTATTGCTGGAGATCAAATGCTTTATAAAACATACTATAGTCTTGAATAGTGGGCGGTATAGCAATGTATCTTCATGCAGTACAGATGGTCTTTCATAACTTACAAGGGACTAAATCATGTTATAAGTCAGTCTAAACAAATGGTCTTTCTTTTCCTCAGAAAATGACTCAGCCAGAAAAATGCATACCTAGGCTTTCTAAAATCTAAGTTTAGGCAGGAATTTTAGAGGAAACAGGTGTTTAAATGCCTCTGAGCTTGCATCCTAATAAGAAGTTTGCATTTAACGGTTGAATAGACCCAGGATTTTACACACTCATGCTGCAACCAGATAGTTGTACAGAATGCCCTTTTGATTTCAGTGAGTAGCTTTGCACATGGAATGATAGTACAGTGTGGCCTTCGTTGGTCTAACTGTTTTTCAGACTAAGATTAGTTGCTCATCAATTATGTTTTCCAATGAAGCAATTTATCCAGGCCTCCTTCAACTGCTTTTGAAGGTGCTTCGTTATACAGCTTCAGGCAGAGGTTGCTGAATGATGTTGGTTACTATCTAGTCTCAGAGATGGGGGAAGAAGTAATGAGGTGAGATTTCCACAAATAAAACCAGTCTAACTGCTCCAATAAAGATCATCTCTCCATCTGTGAAGCAAGCCAGTAGCTTTCAGATGGTAATTTCATCCACTTGTAGATCCTCACACACACACTGATGCTTTTCTTCCAAAAAAGAATAATGTTGAAAGTCCAAACAAACCTCTCTAGAGCATGAGTTGAAATGATTTCATAACTCTTTTTGTTCCCTTTTTTGAAAATATACCCATTACCAATGAAAACAAAACTATAATAAGTCAAAAGTCTCAGAAGTTTTCCAAAGGCCCAAAATGGAAAAGTCTGAGTCTAGAAAAAAAAACAGCTGACCTTCTTGCCAGCATAAACTTCAAGATGAAAGTTTAAACTATGGCATCTTCTGGTCCCTCACTTCCTGCTCAAGTCTCCCTCCCTCTTCTGTCTGCTCCAGGTTAATATGCATTTATTTACCGATGGCTGTGCCAATCAGCTGTTCTACATCATGTGAAACAGAATGGGTTTTACAACACTGTTCCTCCTCCCACCTTGGGCAGGTGCCCTGTATCATGCAACAGGCACGTACACTGAAGACAATTGCCAAGTTTTATATTTACTTTAGGTTTTATATTAAAGTATCCCTTCTTTTCACCATAATCTGGCTTCCTGTTCTTCCAGGTAGGGACATATTGTCACCACTTAATTCTTTTTAAAATGTCACATCCCATTGAGACCTCTCCATCAAGACAGTGCTTCATAAAAACTAGGCATTTAATTTAATTACACAAAGTAAATATGGCTTGGCTAATGAGCAATACACCACACTGCCTTATGAGTTCTAAGCTCTTATGTGCTAACAAAGGCAATGGGTGGAGTGTTATGGAGCGGATGTGCCTTGGAGATGGGATGATGTTACCACATCTGTCATCAGCCACTCCTCTAGGAACAGGCCCAGAATAGTCTCCCTTTGAAGTCTGGTGCCCATTATGCACCTGACTTTTCTTCTTCTCCCTGTGCAAGATGCGTTCAAGCAGGAAAGAGGGGGATTTGCAGGGACAAATAGCAGCCATTAAGAAGCAAAGTGAGTGTAAACCCAGCACATCATTCTTACTCATATATTCTTAAGCCCTCAGGCTCAGTCTTTTTATTTATTACCCTACTGTTGCATAGTGCATGTAACCTGCTTTGAAACAAAGAACTGAAGGTCAAGGCACCCACCTTGCTGTTGAAAGGTGAACCATCAGTACCACCCAAGCTTCTCTGCACAGATGGTGGGACTTGGTAAACATCTTGCTCCTGTAGACTATGGCCAGTAGGTACCTGATAGATGCCCTGATTCAGATGGGAAGGTGGCACCTGGTATACCGGGTCCCAAGTTGAAGCCTGTGAGCTAGGCATTTGGTAGACTTTCTGCTGGTTATAGGCATGATGCATTGATCTTGAATTGGACGTGTCCTGGTTAGACGGACTATCCTGTACTGGGCCTATCAAAAGTTTCACCCGATTGCCTGGAACAATGCCTTGTCGGCCATGTAAAGAGCAGAGCCACCATCCTTCCAGCCCTTCAGTGTTCTGTTCTATCACTGTCAAAATGTCTCCTTTGCGGAAGGCCAGCTCCTCTGCGCACTCTGGGACATTATCATACAAGGCTCTTGCCATAAGATTCTACAGAGAGATTTGGGGGGGAGGGGAGGGAGAAGAGAAAAATTGAACATCAATTAGAATTTCAACAGCACCCATTCAGAGCTTAAAGCACATTTAGTTCTGGATGCATCTAGCTTCCTGGGAGGAATAAGAATTGATTTTAAAAAAGAAGTTAAATAATATGAAAAAGACACAACATGGAATTTCTCCTTCCAAAAAACCCAGGAATAATGCCAAGTTTACATTACAGATAGCATTGCTGGGAAATCTCTCAGCATCAATAACAGCCAGGTAGAGACTATCAGAGTATACCAATAATAAAAAGGCTTTTCATGTATGCTATTGGCCTGAACACAGAGGAATCCAGGCATTCCTGAGTTTTACTCTCAGCTCGGACACCTATTCCTCCTATTATTATGAGCAAGTCACGTCACTCTTCTGCCTTAATTCCCCAATTTGTATAATAAGGGTAACAACAATACTTGCCTGCCTCACAGAGAGGTGTGCCGATTAACCGAGTTACAGTTAGAAAAATTCCTTGCAGGTGACTAGGACTCTAAGTGATATAATTCAGAAGATCAATCTGAGGGCCTAAGTTTGTCTGAATGATCAGGGTGGTTACTCTTACACTTAGGAGCATGAGAATTTTGTTAAACCTCCACTCACTGGTGGTTGTTCATATCCAAATCTCCCTTTCCTCTTTCTTTCCATAATCTCCTTTGCCCTGGAATGCTGTATAACACTTTCAGGCTTAGAGAGAGAAAATGTCCATTGATAATAATGCCCAAGAACTGTAGGGCAGAGCCCTTAGAGTATACCTTTGTTTCCCTCTGCGTTCAATGAATATGCCTATTGAAAGAATGCTGTCTCATCATTATTATTAAACATTTCTATTTCCAAAGTGTCTAGAGGCCCCAGTTGAGGTTATGAAGACATTGCACTAAAGTGTCGTACAAAACCATACTCTGCTGTCTTTATCCCAGAGCCCTTCCATCTAGTTATATAACTTTATTACACAAACATATCCATACATATCTAAAAATATGCTGTCGCCTTTCACAGACCAAACATGCTTTCCGTCTTGCTCTCTCCTTCTATATGCATGTCTGTCTGTCTGGCACATTCAGTACTGAGTAGTCAGCCAATGAGGTATTCAATGGAAAGTAGGCAGGCAGTGTATACTGACATTCCTGGAACCCTCACAAAGGCCCTCAGCATTTCATTTCTTGGCTCCGCTGATGTTTCCAAGTGCGCTGGCAAGTACTACTCCACGCCTGCCTGCTTTGCAGTGAAGGCAGTCGGCAGAGAGTTATAAACTAATTGTAAGCACTTGGGAAAAATATAAGGGGTACTGTATTTGAAGTGCTGTAGTTAAAATATTTGGATGTGGCGCACATAAATGAAACAGTGCTAATTTATTGAAAGAAGGGATGCGGCTTGCTTCAACTGGCTCATGGATTTACCTTGCCTCATTTAAAAGGATGCTGACAGACTTTTTAATGATGATTTGATTTGGTGTACGATATTTTTATCCTTCCCACAGACATTTCAAAGCAATATTTTTTAACCGCACTTGCCCTCTTATTTTCATTGATCTCCTTCCTTCCATCATGCTTCTTAGAGAATATCCAACCTTACTTGGCTTTGCTTAGCTCAGTGCTCCCCATAGCATATGAAGGACTAACTGGGGGTTACAGAAGACGTGTACATGAAGATGGATAGGCCTCTAACACATGGCAGGCCTGAAGTGGGTGCATGTGATTTGGTTTCATTTTTCTGAATGTGAGCTCAGCTTTCAAAAGTTTGGGAACTTCGGCTTAATTTGTCTTTCATCAGCATTATCATGGAGGTCAACATGAAATAAGGTTCAGTCTTGCCTGAGTGGACAGAACAACCAGTTTAAAACTATACTGCAAGTTAAAGCTACAGCACTAGTGCCAAATTCCTCCCTGGGGTAAGTCCATTCATATAATGAGCCTTTGATGCTGAGAGATTTCAGTGGGGTTACATCAGGGAGGAGTTCGGTCCCTGTTTTTACAGGGCTGTAAGATTATCCTGTAGCATGGTTAGAGTTGTCCCATCTGCCCTGTTACATCACAATCTCTGGACTATAAAGACTTTTCTGTTAAGTTGGGCCCTAAGAAGCTCAGAAGGGAAGGACTCCTGTGCAGTCTATTTAATCGGATTAAGCTATTATCTATCTACATGTACTTCGAATGTGCCTTTCACTGTAGTGATTAGATATCAAGTCTCAGTCCTTTTTGGCTAGTTGTGACTGTTTAATGGCGCCTTTGAAGGTGGAGTGATTCAAAGATAGGGAAAGAGAGGAGGAAGACTGCAGAAGGTCCACCAAAATTTCCAGAGTAAATCAAGAATAAATGACTGGCTAATCCAAGAAACCAAACATTAAAGATTTGAGAGACCCTGATAGTTTCTATGGAACAATATGTCGGACAAAGCCTTGAGCTGTGCTAGTATTAGAGCAGATGAAAATTCCCATGTGAAAATCTTTCCGATTGCTTATTATCTTTTCCCTATGACCTGCTCCGCATCCGGTTAGAAATACGTTAATGTTTTCTGGGTCTGTCTCAAGTACAGCTTCATTGGAAATACTTTCTGGCCCTCACTGTCAGTGTTAACTGAGGCACCAGCAAGTCAGTTATCCTAATTTGTTGTCAGTTATTTCACACCAATGTCCTCAAATGCTTGCAGAGATTAGCGTTTTGAAAATGGCTCTCAGCAGCACTATCAGTGCCAGGGAACAATGCAGCACGTATTGACTTGCAGGGAAATATTTTCAGCCAATGGTGAATGACCATCAGGAGTTTTTGACATTCATCTAGTGCCTGCCTGTAAGTAGGTGGGCTCAGTAAGTAGTAATTTCATTGACTGCTCAATTGCCAGTGCAGATATTTCCCCTGTGCTATTCCCCTCCCAGAGACAGAGCAAACCTTCCAGGTCCTGATTCTCACTCAATGGGAAGTTTTTTAGTTTCCTGGAGGGAAATAAGACACCTACCAGGTGCTACATCATTAGCATATTTGACTGTAGAAAAAATTAAGCCACTCACACAAGCGAGTAGGCAATAACTTTTGAAAACCACAGCCCTTCCCCACGCGCCAGAAGATGAAATCTGGTAATTTATAGTTATGATGCTGTCCAAATGTTACCTTTGCTGCCCCAGGCATCAGTTACTCAGCCCTGCTCATCATCACCACCACCCCCACACAGCAGACTACAGGGCTGTGCCATTTGTCAGTTTAATACTTCCTGCCTGTCTCATAGTCATTTCTTCTCTGAAATCTCTTCAGAAATACAGAGGAGTAAACAAGGCACGACTGAAAATACCAACCCACAAATCCTGTATGAAACACATTTTATTTGTATGTGCAGGGAAGGATTTTGAAATTGCTAAACTTCCCAGGCTAAATCTTGTACTGTCAGCAAATGGATGGTGAAATCAGCCAGCATGGATTAGTGCCGCCATTTAAATCAGAAGAAGCAGATGACAGTCCCTTAGAATTTAGGAACAATTTGGAGTCCATGTTTGAGTTTAGCTGTTTGAGGAGCCTTATTTCATCTAGTCTGATTCAGTGCATGTTTTAGCCCATTGGGGACCCTAAGCTGGACTATTTCCCACCCACCCTCAAAACACAAACATACACACACACCACATACAAATAATTAATGGGGGAGGGGGGCCTGGAGCTGCTCAGGGCCCTGAGCAATTGCTTAGTCTGTTTATGCCTAGTGCCAGCTCTGTCTCCTGTCACAAGATGTATTCCAATACTAGGCAAAGTTCTGATCTCACTCACATGATCAGTGTCAATCCCAATAAGATTGGTTCCTTTCAGAACTACAGCACAAACAGACCTTTCAAGTCTTCCCTGATGGGACCCTTTGTTCTACTGTCTCTTCTCTTTGCCTCTTAGCCTACAATTCTTTACTTGCCTTTTACTTTTTAAATGAGCATATTTCAAAATATTGTAATGCTCAGTAAATTGTCCATTCAGTCAGCCCATGTGAATACTAACTTCTGCCAAATCACACTATGGGAACCATCTGCATATCAATGTAAATTCCTATCTGAGGAGACATCTCTGTGCTGGTTCTGATCGAGCTAGCATGCTGAAAACAGAGCGTAGCCATGGCTGTACAAGGGGCAGGAGGGACTAGCCTCACCCAATATATACCTATCATCTTGGATGGGTGTGCACTCGGGGCAGCAGCTGTAGCTACCCTCTATTTTTAGCACACTACCTTAAAGGTAGCTTGTGCAGGTGTGTCTCTTTGAGGTGGAATTTTCCCTCAGGCTTGAAGTATAGATATGTCCTCTATCCTTCAACTAAACCCTTCAAGAAAAAAATCAGTAATGTAGAGGAGCTTATCAATGTCCCATTAAGGTCAACAAATCTGAAATCTTTTGGACCCAACCTGTCAGTTCTAGAGTTGAGAAACCCCTTTTGAAGATATTCTACTTCAAGCCCTCTCCTTTTTAAACTAAAAAGGTGTTAGCTCAAGTACCCTGTATTATTATAAAGAAAGTATTGCAGAGAAAAAAGGCCTCTTTCTGGTAGCCAGGTCCCAAACTGTGTAGGGCTTTATAGATAAAAAGCAACACCTTAAATTCTACCTGGAAACTATTTGGAAGCCAGTGCAGATTGAACTAGTGCAATATACCTTGCGCATGAAGCAGCACTTAGTAAAGAAAGTGGCAGTCGGCTTGTTAAATTTCTAAATGGTGTAAAGGCATGTAGGATGCATTTCTAGCAGTTTAATCAGTAGGTATCAGAGGCATGGAAAGCTGTAGAAAGGACCAAATCCAAGAGAAAAGGTTTCACCCTTCTTCACAGATACAGTTGAAAGAACCTTCTTGCCCGCAGCTGCTACATGAACATCCAGCCAAGGATATAATATTATCTACACACTGTGAACCTAAATGATAAATGGCAGGCATACTTAGTCCATCAGGGCATTGAACCAAGAGTGGCCATTCCTTTTGGTCGCTTTCCACAGTCGACAAGCACAAGTTTTATCTGAATTAAGACTCAGCTAATTGTCCCTCATCCAAGCCTGATCGTGTTGTGGTGGGAGGGGGGGAGAAGAGTGAGGGCAGCCAGCTTCAGCAGTGTTACTAAGCATGCTCGGTCCATGTGAGCATGCTCAGTACAAGCCAACCAGCAATTATGGGGGAGTACATGACCCCATGCTTTGTCTGTGGTTAAGAGTCAGCTAATTTTCCCTCATCCAAACCCCTATCTCAGCCAGACAGTGTGTAAGTCTATTAACTGCACAAGTCAGATTAGAGGTGATGAAGATATGGAACCTGATGGAAGATTCCTATTGATATCAATGGGCTTTGTTTGACCAGGCCCACAGAGCTGAATATCATTAGGATTCTTTAAGCAACTTAAGTCCTTTCTCCCTTACTATGCCTGTTGTAGCCTCATATGTGTCTACATAGCACTTTAGAGGGAGCCTCCGGGCCCAGGCTGGCAGACTTGGGCTTGCACTAATGCACTAGAAACAGCTGTAAAGACAGAACTTTGAAGTTGCAGCTCAGGCTGAAGCTCAGGCTTTGACGTCCACCCACCTCCCCTAGGCTTCAGAGCCTGAGCCACCCACTCCTCTCCCCCAGGCTTCAGAGCCTGAGCTGCAGCTTCAAAGCACTGTCTCCACAGCTATTTTTAGAGCACTAGCACCTGAGTCTATCAGCCCAGGCTGGGAGCTCTCGCTCCAAAATGCTGTGTAGACATACCGTTGTTCTCATTAGCAAGCGGGGTTATTTTGGGTTTAATTTAGATTTACTCCTTGGGCAGGGATCCATGCGTCCTGGAACTAGGGGACTGAAGTGGTTTCCATCATATACAGGATTGACAGTTTGGTTCAATGGCTTTCAGCATCCCCACTATACAAATTGTTCCAGCACCTCTGCAGGGATCTTTCACTTTACTTGTCTGAAGTATCAAACACTGAATACGTATTAATGTTACTGTCCGAAGCTTGTTACATTGCAGGCAAAGGCCCAGCAATGGCCTCTTTATATGATGAAGAGTTAAAGAGCACATCAAGGCTACTTCCTTAACAAGTGAGAAAATCAGCTGTAGGTAGCAAAGCTGATGAGAAACTTTTCTTTTGGTTTGTTTTGTTGGAGGGAAGGGGGCGGGAATTGTACAAAGGGCCCTTTATATTTCTAATACAATGTGCAGTAATTGTTAATGAAAGGCCAGGAGCTAAAATCCCACGTTTGAGATGGGTGCTCTATCAGGCAGTAGTGGAGAAGGGAATATATAAGGTGAAAGTGAGATCCGTTGCTTTAATGATACTGTAATGAAGGCACCCAAACTTGGCTCAGCTGAGGAACCTAAATGTTCTTTCAAAAGTAGAGCAGATTGCAGTCAATCTTTGGTTCAAGGAGCAGGCCACTCAGGTCAAGATGGCGCATTGGTTTTCTCGATCTCTTTAGTAAAGCTGAAGGTAACTGTGGGCCGTGATGTAAAGTTGTGTAGGCCACTTACAGCTTGTAGGCTGTGCTTTGCACCCCTGCCCCCCAATGCCATAATGGTACAACAGCCAGGCCTTAACAAGTGCTCCTGGGTCCTTACAACAGATCACTGGCTGTGAAAAGCAACTCAGCCATAGGCTATGTTCTCATCATAACATTCCAGTAACATTGTGGTAAACCCCCAAGGCCTCAGCTGGGATCGGGGTCCTATTGTGTTAGGCACTGTACAAGCATGATGGTCTCTGCTCCAAAGAGCTTAAACTCATCTTAACCTTGGGTGTTTAAACTTGGAGAGTCACCTTTCCTGAGGCTATTTAAAAAACAGGGATGTTAGGGAAACCTTGTCCAGTCACCAGTGGATCAAATTCTGGGCACTGGACCAGAAAGGAATCCTGATCCTGGTGGTTGTAGCCTAGAGGTTTAGCTGGAGAATCTGCTGTAGAAGTGGCTTGGAAAAGCATGTTGGTGGCAGCTGATTAGGAGTTTTATATGAGACCTAAAATGTACACAAATAATTTATGGTTGAATGCAGATTAGAACATTGTCACTCCAAATACTGTCCATTTTTGAGATGAATACAATTTAAAGCACTATCTGGTCAGGAGTTTTTCCCATCAATAGTGGTGTCAGGATCCCTAAATTCTATATAATTCCAAATAATCTCAATTTAAAAAAAAGAATGATAAAATATTAAATAATCCTCAAACCAGCAGCTATTCTTGCTTAAAACACTTAGTAGAATAGCATCCCAAGCTGCAGACCTGGAGGAATTCCATCACTGTGAACACAAATGCATTTGCCAGCAAAGACAGACTGGGAGAAGGATTTGTTATATGCTGGACTCAGTAAAGTGTTTTCTCTTTAGAAATTTAAGGAAAAAACAAGACTATGCGGCCAGTAGTTGACGTGCATGGCAAAGGCAGATTGGAGCAGATTTTAAAAAGTATTTAGGCACCTGATAGACGCTTACCTGTATCTTTGGGATTTTCAAAAGAACCTAGGCATTAAAACTAACAGGAGTTAGGAGCCTGGAATCTAGAAGGATTCTGCATTTGAACAGCATTACTGTGGGACCATGTATTTTTGAAACTGCCAGTAGGCACCTATCTGTTTCTTTAGACACCAAAATACCTTTAAAAATCTGGCATGCTGTCCTTTTAATTTGTTTGTTCTTCAGAGCAGGGACTGAGATGATGCTCTGACACTTCTGATGCAACAAAAAGGGAAAATGTGGCTAATAGGGTTGTAATAGCTAAAGAGAGGAGAAGACGAGGTGAGAGGGAGAGAACTGCGGAAGGGTCAGTTCCTTCTGTTTAGCATAAACAGGGAGGATGACGTAGGTAACAAGACTGTGCTGGGTGCACACAACCATTAAGCAAACACTGAGGCAAATAGTGAGATAATAAGCAACGTACTATGGATTAAGTACAATGGGTTATTTAAAGGCAAAGTACTATGGTGCAAATGTCACAGTGCAGCGCCAACATTTAACTCCTCACCAGGCCGTGCTAATGAATGAGGAAAAAGTTTAACTGACTATGCTTTTGCCAGAGTCTCATGCTACTGTGGCAGAAGTGCGTGAAAATGTTCCTGAGCATGTACACTTATGTGTACACCTGTATGCGGGCTATCTTTTCTTTTTTTATTACTGTCACCTGCATGCGCACACAGTTTATAACTCTCTCTTTTCCTAAGCAAAGAAGGGGGAGACTTCTCATTTCTGTTATCAGACAAGCTACCTCAAACTCCAAACAGCCCCTTTTCTGTGTTTAGACAGTTGCAGGAAAAGGGAAAGAAAACAGAAATAAAGGAATGACGTGAGTGTCTACGCACAACCAGTGGCTTTCATTTGACCAGATAATTTTTAATCTCTGATAACATGATTTTATATTGATTCTCCTGGTTTTTTGGTTTGTTTGGGTTTTTTTTGTCAGTATCTTTTGTTCCTGCTTTAAGTCACTAAGTAAATTTCCAGGGGTCTGATGTTCACGTCATGAACCCAGCATTTATGTTATACTGCCCCTTATATAGTGCTGTGAAGCATAATCACAGTGTCTTTGTCTCACTCCTTCTCCATCAGAGCGGGGACGGGAGGGGAGGGGGGAACCAAGTGGAAAATGCAATACTGAGTGTCCTAAAATAAACGACTTGGACACAAACAGTGTCAGGGGCCCACTCAGAACACACCAGTAGAGAGAGACGACCATGCTGTATTGTGCCTGTTGACGAAGACCAGCTTCAGTCTGAGTTATCAGGCAGTTTTGCATCAGTTCTTTTTTAACTTCTGCCTCCCTGCCCATTTCCTTCATCACTGCCTTTGGACAAAGGAGCTATTGTACTGCTTTCAAGGAAGAAAACTATTGAAGCACTGTAGGTAACAAGTCTATCTGTAAGAAACTGGGTTTTATTGGGGCTATTTCTTCTGAGACACTAAAAAGAATCATTTGGCTCTCATGGACTTTAAGGCCAGATGGGATCATTATGACCATCTAGTCTCAAACTGTGGGTCAGGACCCCAAAGTGGGTCATGACCCCATTTTAATAGGGTCGCTAGGGCTGGCATTTAGATTGCTGGGCCTGGGGCTGAAGCCAAAGTCCTAGCCTCACTGCTCAGGGCCAAAGCTGAAGCCCAAGCCGCACCACCGGGGTCTTCAGCCCAGAGCAGCGGGGCTTTAGTTTTGGCCTCCCCACCCGGGGCGTTGGGGCTCAGGCTTCACTCCCTCCTTCTGGGGTTGTGTAGTCATTTTTGTGGTTAGAAGGGGGTCACAGTGCAATGAAGTTTGAGAACCCCTGGTCTAGTCTGACCTCCTGCACATTGCAAGCCACAGACTCTGACCCACCCATTCCTGTACTAGACCCCTAACCTCTGGCTGAGTTACTAGAGGGATTGGGGCTCAGTATGTGGTACAACTTGTTATGAAAAGGTGAGGCAGTGCTGCAAGCCATGTAGGTACAAGAGACAACACTTACAGACCTGAGGTGGTTTGAGTATACTATGGTTTTCTGCCACCAATATCTCAAAGTCAGACCTTCTGCCTCTGGGAGGGTTTTCTGCTTGCCTTCCCAAGTGAGGGACAGACAGTGAGTGCAGCAATCACAGCTTCTGGTATGTATGTGTGCATATAGACATGCGGGCAGGCATATGGACACCTAGGTGCGTATTTCCCAGGGAAAGAATTGTAAAATGGCCTAGAGGCCAACAAAGAAGGGTTTTGTAAATGCCTTTCCATCCCTTAGTTGGACTGGCTGCTATCCTGAGGTGTAAGCTGCTGCATGGAGGGAGGGCTCCCTTGGCTCAGAGAGCTGGTAACAAAAAGGAGAGACAGTGTACATAGGCTTCACAGCACCAGCCCAATACCCTGCTTTTCTACCTCTCTCCCTTTATGCCACAAAAACAATAAATGTGATATTTAAAAAGAGACTTCCTCCCACAATGAAGTGGTAGCAGCCAAAATAATTAGAAGTCGTGTTAGCTGAAATTAAGGCATTTTCCTACCATAGTTTGGGGGGGTTGATTTTGTTTATTTATTTTACTGCTAATGAAAGTGAGGGTCTCCTAGCACCAGCCTCAGCCAGGCCTAATAAGGGAAGGTCTTCAGTTCTAAGTACCCTGCCATTCCATTCCTGTGCATCTTTGGAGCAGTCATGCTACAGTATGCCAAGTTGTCTGGAGGTTATGTGATGTGGAAAATCTTTGGTCTGCAGAGGAGAAAGACAAGTGTATTATTTCAATGTTCCACTGAGCTGTCCCAGCCCTTTGTCTTGCCTGAAGGGCCTACATTTCAGAGACTACTCTAGACTGTAGATACTGTGCACATTTTGTGTGGTGTGTGACCAGTTGCTGAGATGGCAGGGATAAAAACTGGAAACACACTCTCTTTAATGGCAATATTATGGTGTATATAAGAATATGGATTACAGGGTTAGGTGTTTTTTAGGTTACCTCCTGCTTTTTTCTATTGGCTTGTTGAGCCAAATTCACTGCAGGCGCAACACCCATTGACTTCAGTGGGAGTGGCAGGTGGTCAGCTGATAGGATGCTCAGGCCCCAGAGGTTACACTCTGGCACTTAAGATGTTGATGTGCTCCATGAATGGATCCCAAATCAGGATTCAAATTTAGAGTCCAATCCTGTGAGGTAACTGAGCACCCTTAACAATGAAGGGCCTGTGTTCCAGTCCTATAATAAAAGTAACTCCATGTCAAGTTAATGGGAGCTACTCCTGTCCTGCAACACACACTTCATTGGGCCCTAGATGTGGAGGGCTGAGCTCTTTGAGGGTCTAGTAGCAAATCTGTGGCTCAGATAAATCAGATCTTGGTTGTAGTTTTCAGAGGAGGGTTTAATGCACAATGGTGAAAGCCATTCACTGGGGAAAGGGAGGGAGATACTGAAAGAAGAAATAATGAGAGTTTCAAACTGAGGATGGGAAAGCACACTAATGCTTTACCCTGTGTGAATAAAATACCTCATTGTTCTCTGTTGAGTTGGTACAACAGCAACATATTTGTGTGTTTTGATGTTTTCAGCGGGACAAGTGATTTAAAAAAAAACCAAAACCTCCACTTTCTGGTTAAATTGTAATGCCCTGTAAATGTAACTATATTCCTGGAAGAGCAGTAAACCACATCTCTACATCATCTAAATGAACTGGAGGAGGTGGGGGTTTTTTTGGTTTTGTTTTTGCTTCTCAGACTGTGATAAGGAAACTTGGGAAACCTGGCCTAAAATTTAAATGCCTAAATAAGAAGCCAAATCATCCCTTTTAATTTTTGCTCTGGAAGGGGTAAAAGTAGCCGAAAGGCCACTAAAATGGCATCAAAGCCTGTCAGATGTGAAGGAAGCGGAGTTCAGCTAACATGGAGACAGCTCTTCCTCTCACCACATAGCATGCCCTCTGCATGGATTCTATGCAATTGGGAATCTGCAGGTCATGGCTGGGTAAAAAGTGACAGTGAGGGTAATGATGTTTTGTGTGTCATCAAGGAAAATAGCAATGAGTTAAGGCCGACCCCAATACCATTAACATCTGTGGGCTCCTGATCTGTGTTTTCAAACCCTCTTAGAGATGGGGTAGAAGCCAGGCTTAGCTGTTGATGGTATAATTCAAGATGAAACAGTGCTTGTAAATGTGAATTTCTCACCACATTTTCCTGTAGAGCTTTGGAAAATCAGCAACATTGGAGCAACATGTCCCTGCTCACTCTGTGGGAAGGCGAACTGCAGTTCTTGTCCTGACTGCAAAACCAAGCCATTTTTTGGGAAACTCCATCAACATTAATAACTCAAAGTTTTCTACAACTCTTTTCCCTACCCGTTGTTTTTTCCCAAAGGGCGGTGATCTAGCACTGTGATTTTAAAAGGGCTTTTCAAATCTGCAGTGACCGGTATGCATTCCGCAACATCAACAAAAGAACAAAAACCAAAAACAGCACCACATCAAGCAAACGATACAGCATAAGTGAGCTCACTCTGACTAAACCCCACAGCAGTAAAAAATAGAAGTATGTGGAAAACGTAAATTCTTTCCCTCAGGCAGTCAATTACTTCCTTAGTTAAAGGAGACTGAATGTTGCATGTTTATGGGTAAAAGGAGTAGAGCAGAAAAACAATGTGAGAGAAGAAAAACCCAACCCAGAAATCTGGTTTAAGTTTTGAAATTTTCCACTTGCAGGCATTTGCAACAAGTCTTTTCGCAGATAGACTTACACTTTCTCTGTACAACTTGTTAGGGAAAACCATTACAACATGGTGGTCACCAAATTGGTTATAACACTCATTTTGAAGTGAAGACCAAACATTAACTGGGTGGTTCATTATGTCCAAGTCTTTAGTGCAGTTTGGAGACTTTCTTTATTATTGCAAATGTGGTGTTACAAGGGTGGGAGATAATTGGGTCTTAAATGGGGTTCTCCAACATAGTTGTACTGTAGATGAGGCCTAATATTGCTTGAACAATAAAGCACTCCACTATTACTATGGTTGTGAAGACCATATAAATGCCTAAATAGTCAGACAGACAGAAGGCACATGCACACATAATGTAATATAAACAAAAATATAAGGAGGCCCAGCCCTTCTCTGTTACAACAGTACAACCTCACCAAATTCAGTAGCATAGCACCCGTATAACTGAGAGTAGAGTTAAGCCAAATTAATGAGACACAAATTAATACAGTGCATCAACACAAAGAAAAATCCACTAGAAGATCTCTTCTTGGCAAGTGCAATAGTACCTTAAAAATCCTAGGCAACTGATTGGTTGTCACCAGCATTTTAACTCAGTGTAAACTTACTAAGAAAAGACACACAAACCCAGCTATTGCAAAATATATGTCAGACAGGCAAAGGATACATTTTGTTGTTTTAGCTTCTGGATAAAGAGTTGTGCATTGAAGGGGGGTTCTGAATTTTTGTGGTCTGTTTTCCTTACTGAGCAAGATGACATTCATTGGGAAACAAGATTTATTCCCAGGCCACTTTGACATTCCCCAGGACCCATTGTCTCCACATGATTCACAGGGTTGTTCCCGCTAAAATTTCAACCTCTCAGTGAATGGGGCATGTTTAAGAAAAGGCTTCTGATGGGCTGATTGCATTCCTGTAGAGTAAATCCATTATTTCTGCTTTTCCTTTTCAGGGCAGGCTAATCCAGCCTGATTATGAATGAACTAGCTTTAAAATAAATACATAAATAAAAAGGCAGGAGTGGGTTCCAATCCTAGAGAGGGGAAAAAATATACAATTTTTGTCATCCTGTACAACTGTTTCTGGGACTCTGAACTGCAGCTTTAGCTGTCCCATTTCCTGACACATACAAGGCACACCCAAAAGTGCACTAGGGAAAAACTAACTCCTTAAAAATGAGGGTAATTTCCACTACTATTAAAGTCTAGACAAAGGGGGGAAAAAAGCAAAGGACCATTTTGCAAGACCAGCCTGCGATAGGCAGCAATATTCAAGAGTCAAATTCTCTGTTGGTGTAAATTGGCCCAACTCCATTTGACATTCATGGAACTTCATAAGTTTACACCAGGAGAGAATTTAGCCTAATATCTCTAAATGCAGCTTTAATTAGCAATAGCAGAAATTGTGCTTAAGGTATATATTACTCACCACTGTTTGCTTTGCTGTACACACACTGACGCACCCATAGTGTGTCTGTGTGATAGTTCCTACTGAAGATCTAATATAAAGCATCTTGTAATCAGAAAGATACTCATCCATCGGATAAAAATTTCAAAAGTGCCTTAGTCGTCCCATGAGAAATCAATGGGATTAAATCCCTAATACTTAATCACTTTGAAAATGTGATTAGGCTTTGGAAAAAATTACCTGGTATCAGTTTTGTTAAAGAGTTGTTTTAATGGCCCTAAACCAGCTAGTAATAGTGATATTATGGTAATCATAAGATACTGTGGTTTGATTATGACACGGAAGTCACAGAAGTCATGGAGTTCATGACATTGGGGACCATGCCCACAGCAGCCCAGCCTCCGCAGGTAGCAGGGGACCCCTACCAGCCACTGGGCAATGGGGTCCCTGCAGCTCCCAGCCACTGCAGGGTGGGGTGGGGGGCAGGATGCTGGACCCTCCTCACTCCCTATTTTGTCAGGGATGTTTTTAGTAAAAGTCAGGAACAGGTCACGGCTTCCATGAATTTTTGTTTATTGCCCATGACCTGTCCCTGACTTACTAAAAATATCCATGCCAAAATCGTAGCCTTAGTCAGGCTGAATGGTGAAATGTCAGGTTGGATGGAGGTTACTAGTAGTGTTCCTCAGGGATCAGTCTTGGGACCAATCTTATTTAACATTTTCATTAATGACCTTGGCACAAAAAGTGGGAAAATGCTAATAAAATTTGAGGGTGACACGAAGTTGGATCGTATTGCCAATATAGAGGAAGACTAGAATATCATGAAAGAAGGTTTGGATGATCTTGAAAATTGGAGTGATAGAAAAGTGATTACATTTATTAGTGCAAAGTGCAAGGTCATGTACTTTGGGACTAACAACAATTTTTTTTCTATAAGCTGGGGACATAGTTAAAACAACAGATGAGGAGAAAGACCTGAGTGTATTGGTCAGTCACAGGATGACTATGAGCCACCAATATGATGGAGCCTTGAAAAAGGCTAATGCAGTCCTAGGATGCATCAGGCGAGGTATTTCCAGTAGAGACAGGGAAGTGTTATTACTATTCTATAAGGCACTGTGAGACCTCCTTTGGAATAGTGTCTGCAATTCTGGCCTCCCAGGTCTAAGAAATTTGAATTCAAACTGGAACAGGTGCAGAGAAGGGTTGTTAGGATGATCATAGGAATGGAAAACCTACTTATGAGAGGAAACTTAAGGAGCTAGGCTTGTTTAGCCTAACCAAACAAAGGCTGAGGGGAAATATGATTGCTTTCTATAAATACATCAGAAGGATAAACACAAGGGAGGGAGAGGAGTTATTTAAGATAAAGGACAATGTTGGCACAAGAACAAATGGATAAACTTGTTGATGGCCAGTTTATAAGCTTGAAATTTGATAAAAGTTTCTAACCATCAGAGGAGTGACATTCTGGAACAGCCTCCTAAGGGGAGCAGAGGAGGCAAAAAATCTAACTAGTTCAAGAATGAGCTTGATAAGTTTATGGAGCGGGTGGTTTCATGAGGTTGCCTATAATAGCATGTGGCCCATCTGCAACTATTATATCCAGTGGCTAGCAGCGGGACGCTAAATGGGGAGGTCTCTGAGTTACAACAGTGAATTCTTTCCCAAGTGTGTGTCTGGTGGGTCTTGCCCATGCGCTCAGGGTCTAACTGATCACCATATTTGGGGCTGAGAAGGAAAGTCCCTCCTGCCCCCGGTTGGATTAGCACAGACCCTAGGGAGTTTCTGTCGTCTTCTGCAGCGTGGGGCATGGGTCACTTGCTGGTTTGAACTAGAGGAAATGGTAGAATCTCTTAACTTGAAGTCTTTAAATCATGATTTGAGGTAGGGTGACCAGACAGCAAATGTGAAAAATCGGGGCAAGGGGTAGCGGGTAACAGGAGCCTATATAAGAAAAAGTCCCAAAAATCGGGACTGTCCCTATAAAGTCAGGACATCTGGTCACCCTATTTTGAGGACTTTAGTAACCCAGCCAGAGGTTATGAGTCTAGTACAGGAGTGAGTGGGTAAGAGTCTGTGGCCTGCGATGTGCAGGAGGTCAGACTAGATGATCACAATGGTCCCTTCTGGCCTTAAAGTCTATGGAGTCTACAAGTGTGGAGGCGACAGATTGCTGCACCCACTTACAGGTGTGACTCAGGAGAACTTTTGACTGAGTCAGATAGAATTCTTTCTGAGGACTCCAGTCGCAGCAGGCCTCAGAGTATTGACTCCAGAATGAGGAAGCTCACTGTAATATAAGCCTCTCCCCAGTAAACACACACAAAGTGTTCAATGGTCAATGATAAAATGCTATAATCCAGGAATAGGGCACAGTGATCATTGATGATAACCAGATTTATCAGTAATGTTTTTTTCACCAGCATCAGGTTTTGTGCAGTTAGCAGAAAAACGTCCTCCTTTGGCTAGCTGGGCTATCCTAAAGCCACCTTCAGAATATGTTTCCTAGGACAACTTCACAGGCTATTACTGCTGCTACCACCACACTAGTAATGGATCATAAAAGCCACCTCTGGCATGTAAACCCATGTTCAGGTCTTCTGAAAATACAGCATTATCATATCAGTTGAGGTGGTGTTAATAGAGTGATCTGAACCTTTATAGAGATCTCAAAAAGTGTGGTTAAAATCCATTTTACATACAGTTTCCCCAGGCCTCTACAACTCATGGACACAAGTGAAAGCAGAAGTACAAAATACCACAAGTAAGACTGTTCTTTGATATTTCTAATGATCCAGCCCACACCAGGAACTACTAGGCTTTTTTTTTTTTGTTTTAAATCTTAAATAATCTAGCCAAATTTCCAGATTAAATAGGTTCAGATACATTTCTCATAAACACCTGAACTTTTGTATCCTTATGCAGAGAGCCTACAAACCATTTAAACAATTTGCCCATCATTAGCTAGTTCTTTGACATGACTTTATAGAAGGTTAGTGTAGGATTGGATGACCCAGTAGTTAGGGGATTAGCTTAGTACTTGAGATACCTGGTTACAGTTCTCTGCTCCACCACAGATTTCCTCTGTGACACTTAGCCTCTCCGTGCCTCATTTTCCCATCTGTAAAATGGGTGTTGTGAGTGAAGTGCTTAGATACTACCGTGAAGGGGACCATATAAGAACCTAAAATAGACAGTTGATAGGCAAGGCCATGCTATACTGTCCTCCTTATAGGCTAGCAGAAGAGAGAGAATTGAGTTTATAACTATGGTCTCTGATACATTCTGCCCTTGGTAGGGAATAGCGTTCAGCAGAATTGACCAGCAGTCTGGTCCCAAGTCCTGCAGATTCCTAAGGTGCATGGAGACAAGAGCCACCTGCCCAGTACCTATCTAATGGCTACTAACCCCTTTGGTTTTCTCCAGGCCATTGGCAGTATGTCAAGGCCACCATTGGCTTGTTCATTGCCACCGCTTTTTATGTGTGATGTCAAGGATAACAGCTGCCTTCCAATCATAATCCACTTGTCCTACAGTATGGTGCACAAACCCTTCAAAGCATATAGGCAGAGAGGCATTTCCATGGTCACTGAGACTGCACTCTTCTCTTTCACATTCACCCAACATACATCCATTTGTATTGCCCCTCTCCACTGACATGAGGGTCAGTATGGTCCTTGCCATCCCTCAGGTAAAACTCCCATTAAATTTAATGGGAATCTTTTTTTAGTTAAGGCTGCAGGATTAGTCCCATGGCCCAATATGAATTAAAACATGTATGTGAATTACTGAATTGTATTAATATGAGGCGTAATACATTTTAAATTCTTAAAGGGAACATTTTTAAGGGAGGCAGGCTCAAAACTAAACCAGACGTGCAAAGATTGTTGTCAATGGTAATGTCTTCTAGAAGTTGTGTAACTTGCATTTGTTCAGTTTGGTAGTGGGCTAAATTGGCTTCTAATAAGAAAATCTTTCCTGTCAACAGTACTGGATTCCAGACTGCTAAAAATCAGCAAGAAAAATCTGTTACAAGTTTATCATGTTCCTTTTTTGATGATGATAATATGCCCTTTAAGATATAAAGTGACTGAGTCAGTCTAAATGCTGTTTGTTGCCTGGTAGACTGATGGGTAGTCTTTAACTTTAATTTGCTCTATGGTGTAATTTTTGATGATTTTTTACAAACGTTATTTACTGCACTTTCATACCTCAACCATTGTAGGGTGAAGTCAGGAATGTAAGAGTAAACAAAACAGAAGGGTTTTGGTCAGTAAAATACAGGCAGTTCTTTTTCCTTCATGTAGTCAAATAATTTATTGTTCATTGCTTGGGTTACAAATAGCTTTTCACAAGCATTTCTGGTTGGAAATATAGTATTTCTTCCCAGTGGCACTATTTTGTTTGAGTTGGTGTGCAGAGCATTGTAATTAAGTCTATATATTACTGCCCTGTTCAAATGGCAGGCATTTCAAACCAATTGGTTTAAGTTCGTTTCTTGCCTGGCAAATTATTTAAAAATGGATAATCAAGACCTCATACTTTACATTTACATCATTCTTATTTGTTTAAATGAGATGAGGAGTGCAGTCATAGTCCACTCACCTACCCAACACAGACACCTTTTTGGATTCTATAACAAATACACTTTTTCCCCCTTTGCTTGTGATTGGTGAATAGTTATCAAAGCCTTGTTATCACAATATATTGTGACACAATGGAAGAGTATCTAGTCATGGTAGCACCTAATTACATTTTCATTACCATAGTGCAAAGTTTTAGTAATGGACATTTTGCTCGCAGAATCGTAGGTTGGGTTTGGATTTAGAAATTGTGAATTCAGTCTTCTGAAATATGTAATACCGGGATGGTGTGCCCCCAGTGAAAAGTCTATGGGATGTAACATTCCATAACTGGATGAAAAAGAACCTGAGGTATGCCACAATACAATCACAACATAATGGAATTTATATTTGATAGAGTCTTCCATACAAAATCACAAGACATTTTGCAGTCAATATGCAAGTACACATACACAACACAGCTTGCAATATATCATGTTAGGTACATCTGGTAGAACACAGGTGAAAGGTATAAAGGTCGTTCTAATTAAATATTGAGAAACTAGGAGATTAAAGATGTAGGACTGATGGAGAAGCATAGAAGAAAAAGCTCACCTACCTTAGGCCATGTCTACATCTAAAATTTTGCAGCGCTGGTTGTTACAGCTGTATTAGTACAGCTGTATAGGGCCAGCGCTGCAGAGTGGCCACACTTACAGCAACCAGCGCTGCAAGTGGTGTTAGATGTGGCCACACTGCAGCGCTGTTGGGCGGCTTCAAGGGGTTTCGGGGAACGTGAGAGCAAACCGGGAAAGGAGACCAGCTTCGCCGCGGTTTGCTCTCGCGTTCCGCGAACCCCCCTGCAAACCGCAGGGAAGGAGACCTGCTTGCTCGGGTTCGGGGAACGCGAGAGCAAACCGGGAAAGGAGACCAGCTTCGCCGCAGTTTGCTCTCGCGTTCCGCGAACCACCCTGCAAACCGCAGGGAAGGAGACCTGCTTGCTCGGGTTCGGGGAACGCGAGAGCAAACCGGGAAAGGAGACCAGCTTCGCCGCGGTTTGCTCTCGCGTTCCGCGAACCACCCTGCAAACCGCAGGGAAGGAGACCTGCTTGCTCGGGTTCGGGGAACGCGAGAGCAAACCGGGAAAGGAGACCAGCTTCGCCGCGGTTTGCTCTCGCGTTCCGCGAACCACCCTGCAAACCGCAGGGAAGGAGACCTGCTTGTTCGGGGAACGCGAGAGCAAACCACGGCGAAGCTGGTCTCCTTCCCCGGTTTGCTCTCGCGTTCCCCGAACCGCCGAGCAAGCAGGTCTCCTTCCCTGCGGTTTGCAGGGTGGTTCGCGGAACGCGAGAGCAAACCGCGGCGAAGCTGGTCTCCTTCCCCGGTTTGCTCTCGCGTTCCCGGAACCACCCTGCAAACCGCAGGGAAGGAGACCTGCTTGCTCGGGGTTCGGGGAACGTGAGAGCAAGCCGGGGAAGGAGACCAGCTTGATTACCAGAGGCTTCCTCAGGTATGCTGGGATACCTGCTTATTCCACGGAGGTCAAGAAAAGCGCTGGTAAGTGTCTATACTTGATTACCAGCGCTGGATCACCAGCGCTGGATCCTCTACACCCGAGACAAAACGGGAGTACGGCCAGCGCTGCAAACAGGGAGTTGCAGCACTGGTGGTGCCCTGCAGATGTGTACACCTCCTAAGTTGCAGCGCTGTAACTCCCTCACCAGCGCTGCAACTTTCTGATTTTGAGGCCATGTCTACATCTAAAATTTTGCAGCGCTGGTTGTTACAGCTGTATTAGTACAGCTGTATAGGGCCAGCGCTGCAGAGTGGCCACACTTACAGCAACCAGCGCTGCAAGTGGTGTTAGATGTGGCCACACTGCAGCGCTGTTGGGCGGCTTCAAGGGAGGTTCGGGGAACGCGAGAGCAAACCGCGGCGAAGCTGGTCTCCTTTCCCGGTTTGCTCTCTCGTTCCCCGAACCCCCGAACAAGCAGGTCTCCTTCCCTGCGGTTTGCAGGGTGGTTCCGGGAAACGCGAGAGCAAACCGCGGCGAAGCTGGTCTCCTTTCCCGGTTTGCTCTCGCGTTCCCGGAACCACCCAGCAAACCTCAGGGAAGGAGACCTGCTTGCTCGGGGTTCGGGGAACGCGAGAGCAAACCGGGAAAGGAGACCAGCTTCGCCGCGGTTTGCTCTCGCGTTTCCCGGAACCACCCTGCAAACCGCAGGGAAGGAGACCTGCTTGTTCGGGGAACGCGAGAGCAAACCGCGGCGAAGCTGGTCTCCTTTCCCGGGTTTGCTCTCGCGTTCCCTGAACCACCCAGCAAACCGCAGGGAAGGAGACCTGCTTGTTCGGGGAACGAGAGAGCAAACCGGGAAAGGAGACCAGCTTCGCCGCGGTTTGCTCTCGCGTTCCCCGAACAAGCAGGTCTCCTTCCCTGCGGTTTGCAGGGTGGTTCCGGGAAACGCGAGAGCAAACCGCGGCGAAGCTGGTCTCCTTTCCCGGTTTGCTCTCGCGTTCCCGGAACCACCCAGCAAACCTCAGGGAAGGAGACCTGCTTGCTCGGGGTTCGGGGAACGCGAGAGCAAACCGGGGAAGGAGACCAGCTTGATTACCAGAGGCTTCCTCAGGTATGCTGGGATACCTGCTTATTCCACGGAGGTCAAGAAAAGCGCTGGTAAGTGTCTATATTTGATTACCAGCGCTGGATCACCAGCGCTGGATCCTCTACACCCTAGACAAAACGAGAGTACGGCCAGCGCTGCAAACAGGGAGTTGCAGCGCTGGTGGTGCCCTGCAGATGTGTACACCTCCTAAGTTGCAGCGCTGTAACTCCCTCACCAGCGCTGCAACTTTCTGATGTAGACAAGCCCTCAGTTCTGGTGCACAGACACAGTTCCACTGAATTTGACCTAAGGAGTAGAGTAAAGAATGGTACAGATTAAAAAAATTGGAGTGAAATCGTGATCTCATTGAAGTCAATGGAAGTTTTACCATTGGCTTCAGTGGGGCCATAATTTCATCCCTGTTGTTTGAGGACCAGGCGGAAGAACGAAAGAAGTTTAGGTGAGCAAATCCTTTTTCGCTATCAGATCTGTTGGAGGAAGATTTTGAGCAAGACAAAAAGTAGTAGTTCAGGTTAAGTAGTGAGCCAGATCCTTCTCTCACCAACAAGCAACACTCCACGTGGAATATAACTGTTTTCTCAGTTACCTGAGTAAACAAAGGCTCTTCTAATATACAGGTACAAGGAAAGTAAAACAAACAAAACCAAATCAGCAACCACCACTTATTGCACTAGGAAAATTACAGGAAGCTGTTAGTGAAACAAAGTCACTGTACACCTGGCATAAAGGCAACCTAATTTTTTTTTCAAATCAAAACTTAAAATATTAATACTTTACTATTATTTTCTTCTCCCTACAGAAAGCAAGGGCATAGAGGAAAAATGATATAAAATACAAATTATATTCAAGTTAGGAAATATTCTCTTTGTAGTTTGCCCCTGTGGCTGAGAAATAGATCTAAGGATATTTGTCCTGGATAAACAGTTTAAATAAATACTTCAAACTTCCCACTAGTTTGGCAGGAAGGTTTATGGAGACTAAAAACCTTCTGTCTTTTTTATGGTTCTTTCTTTTTCTTTGTCTAGCCTGCTCCATCTAAAATTACGTAATCTCCTTCCAAACTGAACCTCTCATTCTAACTAAACAGGGAAGGAACATTACAAACCAGGGAAGATTTCTGTTGTGGAAGTGGCTTATTTCATATTCTCCCAGTGCCTTGTGGCTAGTGTGAAATATGATCACCTCACTACTGTAGAGTTGTTTCTTGGCAGTGTGCAAGGGAGGAAGGGTGACGAGATTGTAGGAAGTTGTATAATCCTGCAGATCTGTCATTTTGCAGTCAAAGCACAGTATAGCTCATTTGTGAGTGAGAAGGTATTTAATTAGCTAAAGATTAATGCTAAAACAAATTACAGTTTCCACTAAGTGAAGTAGCGGTTTCAGTGCTTTCCATATTTTGTTGTATTATTACCCATGTTCTCTCTGTGTGTAAGTGACTTTCTCCAAACCAATATCAAAAAAAGATGGACCTGAACTCTAAAGTTTGGGGGCATTTGGAGCAGTGGTTTTGGCTCAGCCCATTACAACCACTGAGTCAGCCATAGAGTTCAGATCCAGATCCAAACTTCCCAGGTTACTGGGTGTTTGTTTGTCATTCTAGGTCATATATGACCCCTATTGCTATGGTATCTGAGTGCCATAGATGGAATCTGGGGTTCAGCTAATTAGAGAAATGGGAGCTGGCTATAAAGTCTAGATCTGGATCCAAACTTTCCTAAATTCTGTGAGTGTTTAGTTTCTGAGGGCTTGGATTGAGCTCATCTTTAGGATCAAATAAGAACGTACATAGTTAAAAGTGAATGTGGGCTACATGTATTATTGCTGCTATTTATTTGTATTCTGGTAGCATCTGGAGGTTCCACTCTATATAGGTTCTTAAAATACACTCATCACCTCAAGATCAGGGCTCCATGGTGCTAGATACAGTAGAAATATAACAAAAAGATTGCTCCTTCCCCAAAAGAGCTTGCAATTTAAGTGTGAATGATGTGTGTGACTTTTATAATTCACCTTTTTATTGACCTTGATGAGTTGTTTGTTTCTTTTTTTCTGAGGGGGGGAACTAAAATATTCTTTCCCTCCCCCTTTTTTCCAATCACACAAGATTACTGTATGTCTATACATTAGTCTAATGCAGCAATCCAGCACCCTGCCCAGTTATTCATAATTCGTGTAACACTATGATTGATTGACACATCAGCACTTCATGTTTATGCCTTTAAGAACAACTGTATTAAATAGATCTGATACAGTAACAAACCAACCAAAACACTTTAAAGAGTGAAGAGAGGAATATGGTTCTAATTTCCAAATATATAATTGGTTTCTTGCTCACAGCTAATTAAAGCAAACCATGTTAAAAAAGTTGCAGCTTGTTCACATAAACCCTATGTTGTTAAAGTGTGGGTAACAGGCTGATCATTTCACAGGGGGAAGACCAATTTCTATATTTATAAACAATGCTGGACAATAATACTGGACATCACTTAGGAAGATGTATTTTGATATATATAAATACATTTTACATCCACAGATGTAAATGTCCTTCTTGATTACACCAGTGAAACTCTGAAGCTGCGGCAATTATCTGGTGTAAATGAGGGGAGATTTAAGTCCCTTGTACAGATATGTATAGTACTGTACTTGCATCAAAAAAGTTACAGGAAAGCATATTCTCCTTTGAAATCAAACAAGATTAAAAAAATCACTTATTTTCCATTTTAAGGGACCTAATTCTGCTCTCATTTGCACCATCGTTAATCTGGAGTAACTTCCATTGACTCAAATGCAGTCAATTCAGATTTTACACTGGAATATGGGGGAGCAGAATTTGGTCAAGAAATTCATGCAGAATCGTACCATGTCTCATTCAGTATAAGATTTTTTTTTTCCTGGCTAGCTAACTCCTTTTCTTGATTATACGTTAATACAGTATGTACCTGCTGACAAAAGGTTAAAGTGACCGTTTTCTCATAAAGTACTAGTTAATGTTTTGCCAGGGATGAACGGAAGAAGAATTTTTACAAGGGTTCAACAGAACTGAATCTAATACATGTACTACTCAAGTTATGTGTACCAGGCTTTCTGCTAAAAACGCCTTATTTTCAGAAGAGAGCAACAAATCCACAATTTATCCACATTAGAGCCTCAATATTAATGATTTCAAAAAATGGGTAGAAATTTTGCAAGGTCTCCTTGAAACACACAGGGCAAAGTCAATCACAGCAGAAGAGAGAGAGAGAGAGAGAGACTTTAAAAACTGCCTTAAGATGAATCCAGAAATAAGTGCGTCTGAGACCTAGAAGCTCTGCTTTCCCACCTCCTTTGAGCTACTACTATATCCGTAGCAGTTGCAGGAAATCAGCTGCGAGCTTGCCTAGGGACAGCCTGACACAGTCTTAAAAACTAGACAGAACTTGGGATATTTCAAGCAAAGTACTCGACATCCATCGAATCTCGATATCGGATACACCCGCTCATCCAGTCCCTCTCCTAGATGTAGTGCACTGGAATGGAGCTGTCACTCAGAATCCCTTTGGAATTAAAGATGTAAATGGCTCACGCCCCAGATATTTTTAATAATAATAATAATAAAACCCTTCAAAGGAACCATTTCCTTACCTTATACTTCATATTTGCAGGGTTATATGGAATAGTCTTGTGAAACTAGACAACATACATTGAGTTCGCACGTATTTTTCCACCCATTTAATGTCTTATTGAACGAAAATGAAAATAGTCCCAGAATTGCAGTTGTTTTGCCAGTCTATTTTGAGAGTTCTCGGTACTGCTAAATTTTCAATGTCTCTGAGCTCATGTTGGGATTGTTGGAGGCAGGCTACTCAATTCATTTGCATAGCTTCCTGCTATTGGCTACAAGGGCAGAATTGCTGGGACAAGGTAACATGGATCCCACCCCCTCCCAAACTTTTGAAACTCCCCTTCTAACAAAGATCACTTACTATAACTTACTACGAAAGGGGAGGGGGCGTGAGAGAGATTGAGGATGAAATCTTTTAAAGATTAGCTTCATTTTTTAAGAAATCAACTCACAAAACAAGTTCCGACAGTCCTGTTTCCTGTGACCTAGCAACTCCTTCATAAACCAGTTTCATTTCAAAGCCGTTCACCTCCCAATCTCCACATGAAATCGACCATGGGAACAAAAGCCTTTCTGTCTACAGTACTCTCTTTACTCACCACCCCTGCTGGTATCTCTTTTGGTCGCTGTTGTGTTTTTGTTCTATTCAAGGTTCAAAGTGCTCCGACTGTCAGACTGAAGCAAGCCCCTAAAATATTCTTTCTGACATGACAGAGATCAAGCACTAACTTTCTCAGAAATGTACTCTGCACTTACACTATTCTAATGATGATCAAAATGTGCACCGTGTTTACAGACAATGAAATACATATGATATTCAGACTGTATACAATATACATCTGGCAGCCACCATTGGTTTAGATTAATACTTTGTTAAATTTGAGCTCTCTAATGCTGCCTATTACATTTTCCTTGTAGTCCTTCTTCCAGTGCTAATTCTCTTGGTGCGCACATTTGTGTTTTGAACAGTGAGGTTTTTCATTCCTGTCTTCCTGCTTAGTGAGATGGTCTGTTAACAGTCCAATCATTATCTCTTGAATCAAAATGCCAAGTGTTCACTTAGCATGGGAAAGGATTGTTATTTACATATTGATTAGACACTGGAGGGCAAGCTGGCTTTAATGCTCTCTATGCCTGGTTTAAACTGTGACCCTTGTAAAATCAGCATCGTTTGGTAGTAATTCCTTTGTGATTACTTGGGGACAAGCAGTGCTTAATTTGGAAGGAAAGAGGTGCTCGGGCTCAAGCAATTTTTTTTTACTTTCATAACTGAGGCGGCAAGCCCAGGGGTACCAGGGCGATGACCTGCCAAACCTAGGGGGCCGGGGCTCAGCCCTGACCAGGGCCAGCTCTAGGATTTTTGCTGCCCCAAGCAAAAAATAAATTTGGCCGTCCCCTCTTTTTTTTGTGCCCCCTGGCCCCGCCCCAACTCCACCCCTTCCCCAAATCCCCAGCTCCGCCTCCTCCCCCAGGCGTGCCGCATTCCCCTCCCCTCATTGCTTCCTGGGGGGCCCCATGACCTCCTGTCCTAGCTCACCTCCGCTCTGCGTGTGTCCCCGGGTGTGCTGCTGCTCCGCTTCTCCCCCTCCCTCTCAGGTGAGGGAGGACGGAGAAGTGGAGCCAGCAGCAAGTTCAGGGGAGCAGGTGGAGCGGAGGTGAGCTAGGGTGGTGGGGCGCAGGAAGTAATGTGGGGTAGAGGAACCGCTCCCTGCTCCAGCTCACCTCCGCTGCCTTCCCCGAGTGCCCCACTGCTCGGCTTCTCCTCCCGCCCAGACTTGCTGCACGAAACAGCTGTTTCACACGCAGCAAGCCTGGGAGAGAAGGGGGAGAAGCGGAGCTGGGGCAGCGGGGGCACTTTTTCCCCATGCCCTAGAGTCGGCACCTATGATGGCTGGCGCCAGAATGCTGCCCCTAGAGATGTGCCACCCCAAGCACCTGCTTGTTTTGCTGGTGCCTGGAGCCGGCCCTGGCCCTGACAAGCCCTGACACAAATTAAGAACTGGAGGCAGGAAAGAGAAGTGAAGAAAATGCGAATTGATAGTGTTAGGCTTTCTCCCTGCGATAGCTCAGTGGTTTGAGCCTTGGCCTGCTAAACCCACAGTTGTGAGTTCAATACTTGAGGAGACCATTTAGGGATCTGAGGCAAAAATCTGTCCAGGAATTGGTCTTGCTCTGAGCCAGGGGGTTGGACTAGATGACTTCCCTAAGTACCTTCTAACCCTGATTCTATGAATGAGGTCTCCAGACTCCTAATCAGGCCTTGATGAATCCAGTCCACATGCTAGCAATCTTTAAGTGAGAAGAACTCCAGCTAGACTATATAACCTGGGAAGAATTTTTTTTTCTTCTTCTAACTAATTTGGATCTAAGCCAGAAGTTCTAGGTCGTAGATGAACTCAGACTGCTTCCAGAGTAAGAAAGTGTCTTCTATTGCCAAACTATAAAGAGTTCTACAGTGTGATAGAACCTCACTAATTTTCATGTGACTAAGCCACTAGCAAGGTCCCATTATTAAGCTTTCATTATGTATAGAAAATATAATATTGTATATTTCTATGATCCTATACTTGTAACAATACTTCACTGTATATACAGATAATTAAAAGTATACTTCATTTTGTTAAGGTAATTTATGTCTTTGATACAATAATTTTGACATTTGTTTCCCAATTTGCTTACTCATGAAGGCTTGGATCCTGCAATTGACTCCATATCAGCGCAATTGCAGAAATCAGACTATAATTCACAAAATTCAGTAATCCACAATGGGTGTACTAATCATGAATGAGGACTAATGAGTTTCTGCTGTGTGTGTTGCTAAAGATGCTTTAGAAGCCTACCATGTTGCATTATAATTGTGCTCACAGTCTAATACTCTGACACTTAACATTGCTATTGCTTGGACTTCTGGTTTTGTTGGTTTGTTTTTTCACTGCAAGTTTTCAGAGAAATCATGTGAATTAGTTTATACATAGAACAGTTATTCCATGTCAATTTACCAAATACTGAAATGTTCAACAGTTAACAAATGTGACATTACTATGGATGTTCGATGGAATTATTCCTAATGATTAGAAGAACATCAAAAATACTTAAATAGCCTCAAGAGGATAACTAAAATTGTTTTGTGTCCATATAAATCAGAGAAAGCAAATAGCTAAGGACCATTTGAAAAATATTCGGATGATTAAATGTATCCTATAGACCTGTATGAATTGACTGTAATTGTAGTGAAAGTCTGAGTGTCTTTTCGGGCCTGACCTCCTCTGATCTTTCTGCTTGACTCCCTGAGGCTTTTATGAGAGGATATAAACAGTTCCTTCTAGGCTACCCTCCTAAAGGAGGAAGATAATCTAGAGGTCAGGGAATTAATCTGGGATTTGGGAGTCCCAGGTTCAATTTCCTGTTCCACCATAGACTCCCTGTGTGACCTTCGACACGCCTCTCTGTTACTCAGTTTTCTCATCTACAACATGGGTATAATAATCTTCCCTCTCTCATAGGGGTGTTATGAGAATAAATACATTAGATTGTGAGACACCCAGGCAGGGCAAGATAAGTACTTCAGATGCATAGAACTGTTATTGGCTTTTCCTAAACTTAAACCCACAGTGCATCTGTTTCGCTGTTGACACAGCAATAATAATGCTTAGCAGCATGTAACTGGTGTTTTTCATGTTCAGAGTGCTCTGCAGCCAGTGAAAACTAAACACAAGCATGAAGATCTGACAACCTGCCTTGTGTTTTAAAGATTTTTCTTTTGATTTATTTAAAATGCCCTGTCCACTGTTAATATGTGTTCCCTACATGCATATTAATGAAAACTTTTTGTCAAAGGCAAAAAACATTCAAGGAAGCAGTTTGTTACTCTGCATAGTGTATATTAAAAGCTTGTATGGACTATGCTGGGAATAAATTTTGGGGTGTCAAACCTCAAAGTCCAAGTGGCCAACAATACTGAAAGGGAGCTTGTCATTGTAAAAAAAAAAAAATTGAAGAAATACATACATAAACTAATATTGTAAAGGAAAGCTAGATCAAAAACTCTCTCTGCTGCTCCCCCATTAAAGCAAATCAGTATCTTATTGCTCTGTGTTTTCAGACATGCCCTTCCTCGCTCTGGCCTACTTCATTTACCATCTCAGGTTTGCTTTGAGGTTGTTTTTAATTTCCCCAAGGGTGAAATGCTCCTTCTTAATGCAACACTCCCAGCACAATCTGCAATAGGGGTGAGTTTCCCCAACACACCATGAATGTCAGAAATTAGATACAACTTGAAAGGGGCATTTGTAAATGTGATCCTGTAATCCTGACACATTACTGAAAAATTAGACCTAACTGTATAAAGGTATATTTGTGGTTAGTACAGCTACTTAGCTTTTCTTAATGACTTCATAGATTGCAATGTCTTCATTGCCTAATATTGTATTACTGGCATAGTTTTGGAAAGTTTTGAGACTGTTGTCTTGACAGATCAGCTAAATTATACAGCATAACATGCTTATGAGATGAAATCCTGGCTTCACCAGGCTCTGTAGTACAGAGCCAGCTTGCGCTGTGTGGCCTGGATTTATATTTACAGAACCCTATTCAAATTCTTAGGAGGGCAACTTATGGAAAGTGACCATCGAATCTTCCTCCAGAGCACAGTCAACGGCCCTGATTCTCTACTTTGTTGTCATGATGCTACGCTGCCGGTGGAGTGGAGAATAAGCCCTATGACTTCATCTGTGTCTGCATCCTCCTCACTTGCTTCTTGAATGCCAGATCTAGTAGTCAGGTATCTTAGTGAAGAATGGTATCAGAGGAGCAAGATCCCCTTCAGTGCCAGAGCTAGAACAGATGAGTGTCAGCCAAGGAGGTTAGATTGAATGGGCTACGTGGTCCACAACAAGGATCTCTGAAAAACAGCTGTGAAACAGATACATCAGCCAGAAAGAGGGCAGGACCTATTGAAGCAAATCAGCAAAGAACAACCCTATGACAATTGGTGGGAGAAGAACAGCAGACAGATACTCTCCCTTCAAAGGTAACTTTAAAAAAAATGCAAGGGGTCTCCAGATCCTTGTGACCCTTTTGCCATGGGGAAGCTAGAGAGAAACCAGTGCCTGTGGAGGGCCCTTTGGGAGACTGATGTCACTGTAGCTGCACTGAGCTACCCTTCTTCTGCACAAAGCCTGACTGTCCATCAGGGGTGCCGGAACAATTTTTAGAGTGGGGTGCTGAGAGCTATTGAAACATACTATAAACTCTGCATATAATGGAAACCACTTCAAACCAGGGGATGCAGCAGCACCCCTAGTTCCAGCACCTATGCTGTCCATCAGACAGCATTATGCAGCAGTAAGTAACATCTGCACCCCTTATAATCTTATTAGTGGGTCTAAGGATTTGGCTTAAAAATGAACATGGATATAGTGCAACTGCATTTCAGTGTGCAAATTACAGTTCTGACTATAGTGAATGAATGTCCATATACAGGGCCTGATCCTGTAGCCCCTATGCAGACTACGTTTCCTTTGGCATGAGAACTGTAGGAGTAGTCCTCAGTGGAGTTATCTGGGGAATGGAATTACTTCACTATAAGATAGTTCCATCCACCACCAAAATGGTGGAATTTGATCCGCTGGGCAAATTTGTTACTGTTTTCATGAGGGAAATAACAAAAATATAACTCTGGCCTGGGCAGCTCCCTACATTTCCCTCTCCTCTATCGGACAGAGAGTCTGCTGAGAGGTTCCTTTTTCAGGCCTCCTCCCCCAAAGTGAAAAAGGAACTATGACAATGACTTTTAATTTTCACTCAAAAAAGCAAAACATTTGAGAGAATCTCACCACGTCATCTGTGTTTCAGCAAAGCACACAAAAAAGGTAATTGTTCCCCATTTTGGCCAATTGTGGGAATTTTTCCACTCATCTTTAATACTGAACAGACAGATAAACAATTCATGTCATGAATTTGCAATGAGGACCTGTCTTGCTAGAAGGAGTTATAGGCAGTGGTTTCCTGTAGATGCCAAGTTTATATGCAAAGATCAAATAAGGAGGAATACTAAGTGGCTGGAGACAATTTTTTTTCTTCTATTTAGAGGATTATTTGTTGTCATTTTACCACAATTCTAGCTTACTTGTCTTGTTTTGGAACAGTATGTTTCCTAAAATAAATGAAATAATCTCACTGACATCCCACATCCATTCACAATAAAGCACAAAAACAGCTGCTTCCTCAAATTCTCAGCAAAGGGCTTTTTATGCAGAGGTTCTCCAGGATTCCCTCATTTAACTTCCCAAGCCACCCCTGAACACCCTTCTTCGTGACCCTCCATCTGCTCAAATGGGGGTAATGCAGCTCCCTTCAGTTTGACAGTGCTGCTTCAAATGGCAATGGAAACAAAGGTGCTCTCCCACCCAGAGGCCAGTTCTGATGCTTTCAGAATGAACCCAGCCCCTGCTAACCTGAGGAATCTTGGAAGAAGGTTGGAACTGGAGCATTCCAGCATGGTTCTACCTCTAAACCAACAGTCCGGTCTAAAGAAAGGTGTCTAAATGGCAGGTGAACCAATTTGGATAAAATATGAAAGGTGCTTCCCTCTCTGAATCTTCATTCCCTTTAAGAACCAAGTTTAGATCATGCTGTGGGGGCCTGGATGCTGTAGTCAAAGATGAAAGTTAGTGACTGTTCACATTGCTCTCTTGCTGATTCTGACCAGTGCCTCTGTCATTTCCTCCTCCAAATGGAGTTCCTTTCTTGCTGCTCGTTACTTAGCAGAAACAGAGCTTATGTTCCAAAATGTGTCCCAGAATCCTTGTCATTGCTTGCAGGGATGCTTCAACAGAAGTGCTGTTGCAGCTGGCACACAAAGATCTGACCCATCTCTAAAAGCCAAAAACCATCACCACACCCAAATTGTGGCACCTTCTTGGAGGAGTAAATAGATGAGCAGAATCTCCAAACCTAGAAGGAGCTGATCGGGACTGGTCTGCCACTAGATGATCAGAGCTGTCTGAATGCTATCCAGTGGGGACTCTTTAATATGTGGTCCTGCAGGCAGGCAGCTGCTTATCTAGCCTCCACTTAGAACCACCCCAATCAAGCTCAAAGCGAATCCTTTGAGAACCTGAAATGTTGTATCTGTTCAGAATTGAAATGACCAGAAATCTTGAGATAACAGCTCCTCTCTCAAGCTTTCAAGCCTAGTTTTGCAAGGTTGTGTGTATATATCTGTCCAAGTTCTCTGCAAGTATCTTCCAGGTATAGATCTGGTCCCAGGGACAGGCAAACAGTATGACTGCATGTAGTGCCTATCTTCTGTGCACCTCCTTACAAGCCAAAGTGCTGGGAGAAGTGTCATTTTTTTTTCTTTAACCAGAAAGATTGTATGGATGAGAATGGCAGGAGCTTTATAAAGAGGAATGTCAGTAGCAAGAATGCAGAGAGGAGAGGAAAGCAGTGGAGGCTTTACCAGTAGAGGACCTGGGGCACTTCCCCACTCTGAAAAATGAGAAAATAAAATCGGAATGAATTAAATTTACCTTCACCCCAGTGCTGCATATTGCTTGCAGGTTTGGAATGGGATGAAATAGCTCTTTCAGACCCATTCAGGGCAGCTGCTTCAATGCCTCAGACCGTATAGTGCACATGATCACATTTCAGTAAGGGGTTTCAAAGTAGCAGCAGCAGGCGGAATTCATTGAAAAAGATAGTTGTCACACTTCAGGGCAACTGCACCTGTATTACCCCTCTGCAGTCCCTCAAGGACATGTTTTCTAGCTCCCGACTTCTTACATATCACCTCTCTGTGTTTCTGTCCCCCACGACCAGGGTTTTTCCACAGCACAGCTCCTGCCTACTCTGTGATATCTCCAGCAACCAGACTGCCTAAACAGGCCTCTATCTATGTTTTACTGTCTCTTTGAAGGTTACAAACAGCATAATTGCCAGCAATCACAAGTCATGAAACAGCTATTTATCAACAAGCACATTTATTCTTAACATGAAAGCATGACAGAGAAAACTCCCAAAACAGTGAAAGAACCTACTGTGATAGACCCAGGCCAGTTGGATACTACAAAGCACTTGAAGGCAGATATTCTGGCCACTGGATTAACAGTTTTCTGTTCCCTAACTGACCAGAGCAGAGGGTGCGCCAGACTAATGAGAACACCTGACTCCAATTAACCTGCAAAGAGTGGGGTGAGTCCATTAAGTTAATGGGAACACCTGACTCTAATTAAGGCCCTTTTGATACTATAAAAGGGCTCCCTCCAGTCAGGCTGGGGAGAGCTAGAGGAGAGGAAGTATGGCTGAAGGGCTGGTTAATGAAGACATGCTCAAGCCATCAGTAAGGGAGCTCTGAGGTAAGGGTGAAGAAGGGAGAAGCAGGAGAGCTGTGGGGAAGTGGCCCAGGGAAATGTAGAAACTCTGGCAGTGAAAGGTTGGCTGCCAACAGGTGCTACCATTAGGGTTCCTGGGTGGGAACCCAGAGTAGAGGGTGGTCCCAGTTGTGCCCCCTGCAACCTGCCACTACAGAAACATCTCCTGGGAAAGGAAGACAGGCCCCTGTCAGGACAGGAGGCTAAACTGTTCTGAAATAAGCCCCCAGGGACAACAGAGACTGTGGGAGCTCTCTCACCAACCTCCTTGCTGACTTATGGTAAAAAGGGCTCAGTAGATTGTAACTCTGGCCGTAAAGAGAGAAGGGCTATGTGGAGGATCGCAGTGAGCCACTGAGGCTAGCATAAACCACCTAGAAGTGCAGGACCCACAGGGACAAGGTTGGAGCTCTGCCACACTACACTCATGCTAAAAGCTTAACAAGAGTCACCCATCAGTCTTATGGGGACTCAGTAGGCCAAAGTCCTTCCAATCCTTCCTCGGAAGGATTGGGATCCCTCTTGGACAGAAGGTCCTGTCTGTTTGCTGGTCAGAAAAAAGGCCCTGAGTCAGTTTTGAATCAAAAGGCCTTCCTTTGTCTTTTGGTCTCTGGAGAATCCTGTTGGAACTAATAAAGGTGAGCTTCCTTTCTGGAGGTGCTACAAGCTAAGTGAATTTGCCTAATCACCCCACACTGGGCTCCTGGAGGACTTGTGGTGACTCTTCCCCCATAGAATTACATACAATCCCCAGCCCACAAGGACATATAAACTTAATACAGTAAGATCTCCCAAAGATTTTGGAGGAAATGGTTCTCTGTCGCAGTGGTAACCACCACAGCTGAGCACTGAAGGGCACTCAGAAAAGGGCCTTTATTAAGACAGCTAAGACAAATTACAGTCCCCCAACTAAAATGTTTGATATAATGCTGCTGCTGCTGGGGGAGAGGGACTGAAGAAACTATCATCACTGTAGGCAGTTCTTGTTCTAAGTAGCTGTGAGGCTGACTATGTTTCCCAGTGTCCCTCTGCCCACAAACCAGTGTTATTGAGAGGGCAGGAAGAATCCATGGTATGTGGAGAAAACTGGAGAAGTAATGGAATGCAAGGATGCAGCCCTCGCTAGCCTGTTGCTTCCAAAGATACTTTGAAAGACTCATTCATTTCTGAAGCAAACAAAGCAGTTTACCAATCCTGCCTGTAGAATACCCTCTTTTGTTTTCCTGCTGGCAGTAATAGCTTTAATACCTGGATTAAAAAGAGACTTGCCTCCAGAAGCATGGATTGCATGCTATTCAGCCCGCTAGTGCCAAAAGGGGGAAAAAAATACTCTTCAGAAGAAAAGCTGAGAAAAATAACATGATTAATGAGAATGCACAACACTTGCTAACTCATGCTAGTGTGGATGAAACACAATAATCACAACCCTTTGATGTTGCTCAGGATTAAACACTTCCATAACACAGCAGCAGTTTTAATTAGAGGGGGCTCCAACATACGTAGTGAGGAATAAAATTCATGTTACTCTGAAATACCCCACGATTTAGCTATGGTCAGATTCTGGAGCCTAGTTTAACTGATTACAGAAATAAGCCTAACTATCAAAAAGTTCAGATCCTGATCAGAGCTGCTCCAGAATTTGGGGAGATGCAGAGTTACAGTTTGGTCCAATCTATACTTTTAATCAATGATATATAGGACAGGTGGTGTATGCTATTCACTTCTCCCCAAATAATAAAATTATTAAAACAAGACCAAAAGTTGAGTGTGTGTGGGTTTCAGTGGAGTTCAGTCAGGATGCCATAGCAATGTTATTCTTGCTGGGGAATTTCCCAGGTTCCTTTAGATGAGCATCTAAAGCTTAAATGGGTTTGGCGTATTAGGATTGCAGGATGGTAGTTCTGCTGCCCAGAGATGGTTATCAATAGGCTCAGCAAAGGGAAATGTCTTTCCTGCGGACCTTGGCAAGTCCCTGGGAAGGTGTGTAGGAGTGGAGAAGTTTTTCATGAGTAGGCTATGGGGGTAGTGGATAGTGGGTGGAAGTGGAGGGGACAATTTTTCTCCAAACTGAACACTTTCAGTATTTAACATTTTATGGTTTGGAAATTAAATATTCCACAACTATCCTAGATAAATAATTGCCATTCGTTAGTAGGCTCCATGCCCCATGTTCACCTGCCCCTCCTTCCATGTCCTGCCAGGCTCTTCCCCCTGTCCAAGCACACCAGTCTCCAGCTCCTTACCCCATACCAAGTAACACAGTTGGCTCCATGCCACCCCAGTCCATGTCCACCATTTCAGTCCACTGGCCATAGCCATTGACTCCATGGGTGCTGTAGGGCTCAAGCACCCAGGGGGAAAAATATAGTGAGTGCTCAGCACCCACCAGCCACAGCTATTCAGTGGCACTGCCAATCAGCTATTTGGCAGCTGTGGGAGGTGCTTGGAGGTGGGTGGAGAGCAGCGAGTGGTGGGCCGGCAGGGGTCTTGGGAGAGGGGCTGGAGGGGGTGGGAAGAGGTGGGATGGAGCTGGGCAGAAAGAGGCAGAGTGAGGGCAGGGCCTTGGGGAAGTGGTGGAGTGGGGTGGGGCCTTGAGGCAGAATGGGAGTGGAGCACCCTCAGGAAAAACTAAAAGTCAGCACCTATGCCACTGGCCCCCCTCTGTACTCTTTCTCAGATTTTCTCCTCTCCACATATAATCCGTCCGTACCTGCAGTCTGTAGGAGGTCCACTTGTATTATCTAAATCTTAAGGTTTTCTCTGCACGCGTGTGTAAACATCTGCATATGAAAGCGGCATAGACTGTAGCTACAGGTAACCAGAAAGAGTGGGAAGAATAAGGAAGGTAATGGGGGTGGGGGGAGAATCAAAATACTGCATCCAGGGCCGGCTTCAGGCACCAGCCAACCAAGTAAGTGCTTGGGGTGGCACCTTGTAAGGGGCGGCCAATCTTCGGGTGGCGAGGTGGCATTCAGGATTGGGTTTTTTTTTTGGTTCAGCGGAGCGGGGCTCAAGGTTTTTTTGTTTGTTTGTTTCGGCCAGGCGGCACTTGAGGGTTGTTTGTTTCGGCAGGGCAGTGCAGTCAGGAGGGGTAGTTTCGGTGGGGCAGGGCGGCACAGCGCTCAGAAAAGGATGTTTGGGCGGGGCAGCGTAGCGGTGGGGCACTCTGGGGGTGTTTCGGTGGGGCAGGGAGGCACTCAGGGGGATGTTTCGGCAGGACAGCGTGGCACTCAGGGGGGTTTTGCGGCATGGCACTCAGGGGGGTTATGGTGGAGCAGTGCTTTTTTTGCTTGGGGTGGCAAAAAAGTTAGAGCTGGCCCTGACTGCATCCTGCCACTTTAAAATCTATGCGTGTCTGCAGAGAAGTTCTGCACCCTGGCCAGAGCACAGGGAGTCAGGACCAGAACTGTCTACAGCGTGGTCCAAAAAGAGAGCAAAACAGCAAAGGTTGGCTTGCGTCAGTGGGGCAAAAACCCCACAGTCCTTAACCTAAGTCTCTTTTGAAGGACATAGTCCTTGAGTTTTTCACATCCTCCTCCATTCCGCTCCTGTGAGTGGGCTAGGCAAGGGCTGCCACTTTCCCACGGACTCGGAGCCTGTCCTCCAGCCTTCTTTGTATCCTTGCTTTCAGGACCCTCTAGTTAACATTTCCCCCTTCCTACCTTAGTGTAAACAAACTGCATTACCTTCATAATTCCTCCCAGGCAGCCCCCTCAAAGCCCTAAAAGTCACTTCTCAGCGAGGCCAGCCCCCTCATGAGGAGTCCGTAGGCCAGCTCATTTTGTGGATGAGTCCAAGTAAAAGTTAATTAAAAAAAAAAATCGAAAAAGTCAAGAAGGGAAATTTTAAAAAATACCCTAACTGTGAAAATCCCCTTTGGCTTTCTCCCCAAACTTCCCGTAAAATTTCTACTTTGGAATGAGATGTGGCTTGAGAAATTTCAGGAGGATTGGTTTCTATTGGGGAAAGTTGGATGGAGGGCATATAATGGGAAGATAGCTACTTCCTCTTCATGGGCTGATCCAGGTTCCACTGAAGCCAATGGAAAGCTTCTCATTAATTTCATTGGGAGCTAGATTAATCCCATAATAGCAGAGGATGATGCTTCAGTTTATTTGACTTTACATTTTTGATGGCTTGTCAAAAATCTCTGTTCAGTCTCAGTGTGAACCCCCTTCCCATGAAGATTGTTCTTTTCTCTAAAAAGTATTAGACTTAACTCTTGTTAGAGTGAGAGCCAACCCCTTCTTCCCCCCTGCCCTCCCCAAAAAAATCAGCCAGTCTCCTTTAGATAATAATTATGGGAGCAAGAACATCTATAGATTTAGATGGCAGCAAAGATATGCATTTTTAAACAATGTATTGCCCTGTTTACAGGATTCTCAGTAAACAATACAGGAAAAGAAGACATATGGGGACTTTATTCCTTCTCTTTTTTATTGCTGCCATTCATAACTCTGGACACCTGCATTGATAGGGTAGCCAAAGAGGGGGAGGGGAGGCCAAATCCTCTTCTCACTGGCAAAATTCCCATTGACTTTGCTGGGACCAGGACTTGGGACACAAACTGCAGTGGCCTGAGCCTTGACTTTAATGTATTTGACTCTGCTTAGTAAAGCGTGTGTGGTGAGGAGAGAACATTGAAGATAGATTGTCTCTTTAACAAAGAGCAGCAGGCCCATACTTTGCCCTGCCGCAGGTAGGGAAGAGAAGCCTGAACTGCTGAAGCAAGCATTGTTCCATAAAGTGCATACAGGGAAAGCTACGAGAGCAATTCAGTGCTAGCTCCTATAACAGAGTGTGGGGGAGTCAGGGCCCTGCACTCCCCCACTTCCTGCCATTCACTATGACCCTCAGCCAGCCAGTAAAACAGAAGGTTTATTAGATGACAGGAACACAGTCCAAAACAGAGCTAATAGGTACAGAAAACAGGACCCCTCAGTCAGGTCCATTTTGGGGGGTTGGGAGCCCAGACCCCGGTTCTGGCATCCCTCCATTTCCCCAGCCAGCTCCAAACTGAAACTCCCCCCCCAGCTCCTCTTCTGGGCTTTGTCTCTTTCCCAGGCAAGGAGGCCACCTGATTTCTTTGTTCTCCGACACCTTCAGTTGGCACCTTGCAGGGGAGGGGCCGAGGCCATCAGTTGCCAGGAGACAGGGTGTCGGCCATTTTCTGTGCAGACCCCTGCACACCCCTGCCCTCTAGGGCTCTGCAACAATCACACACCCTTATCCCACCACCTAGATCCTTAAGAAATGCATAGGGGAAACTGAGGCACCCACACAGTATTCAGAGAAAACATTAAGAACATTCTCACTTGGTCACAGTTCCCTAAACATCGCCCCTCATGATGCAATGTAATTATGTCGGTTCCTGAACTTCTGACTTCAGTTACGGTTTAAATGGGGATTTAAATCCATTAGTCCTTGAACTTTTGGGCTCTGCATTAGATCATTGCTACTCAGAGCTGCCTCTTTAACTTGACTGGAATACATGAATGGGTTCCCTTCAGTTGATTATATTAGAGGATGAAATTTTGTGGTGGGGAGGCACTGCCCAGACTTCCTGAGCTTCAGGCTTTAGAGAGACAACTCTAATATAAAAATGGCTTTGAGAGAATTTGAGCAACTTTCCCCTCTCTGGATAATAGGTAAATGCTGTAAAAATACCTGGGCCAGGGCCGGCTTTAGGAAGGGCGGGGCCCGATTCAAACAGTTTCGACGAGGCCCCAGCAGGGATGACTAAAAAAAAAAAAAAAAAACGTAAAAAAACATGTGGGGCTTGTACTCACCGGGCAGCAGTCCGAGTCTTCGGTGGCGGGTCCTTCACTTGCTCCGGGTCTTGGGTGGCATTAAAGGACCTGCTGCCGAAGACCCAGAGCACTGCTGAGTGAGTAAAAATTAAAAAGGAGCTTCTAGCCAGGGAAAGGATTCTCGGCCACTTGCCCCATCCCCCAGCAGGTCTGCCACTGGACGCCGGGCCCTCTTAAGCGCGGGGCCCGATTCGGGGGAATTGGTGGAATTGTCCTAAAGCCAGCCCTGACCTGGGCAAAGATACTCCTCAGAGTTAGGGGGCTATTTAACCATTAGTACACAGGGTGCCATGGTGCTGGGCATGTGACAGATTATTCTAGAGACTCCTAGCCCAGTGAAGGATTGTCAGGTATGGTGTTTGCTCAAAGGCAACCTGGCAGGTCAAATTTTGGCAGTTCTTTCCCAGGCAATGAGCAATTAAGGACTGACATACACTTATATTAAATCAAATAGCAGTCCCCTGGTTTTCTATGCTCTAGACAGCTACCTGATTCCCCACTAACGTTAAGGACAGCCATGGGTTAGGAGAGGAGTGGGCAAACTTTGGCCCAAGGGCTACATCTGGGTATGGAAATTGTATGGCGGGTCATGAATGCTCATGAAATTGGGGATTGAGGTGTGGGAGGGGGTGAGGGCTCTGGCTGGAGGTGCGGGCTCTGAGGTGGGGCCAGAAATGAGTTCAGGGTTCAGGAGGGGGCTCTGGGCTGGGACCTACGAGTTTGGATGGTGGGAGGGGGATCAGGGCTGGGGCAGGTAGTTCGGGCCCAAGAGAGGGGGCAGGGGTGCAGGCTCCAGGCAGCATTTACCTCAAGTAGCTCCTGGAAGCAGCAGCATGTCCTGACTCTGGCTCCTAAGCAGAGGCATGGCTAGGCAGGTCTGTGCATTGCCTCTTCCGCAGGCGCCACCCCTGTAGCTCCCATTGGCCATGGTTCCTCACCAATGGGAGCTGCGGGGGCAGCACTTGGGGCAGGGGGCAATGTGCAGAGGCCCCTGGGAGCCAGAGAGGGGACATACCACTGTTTCCAGGAGCTGTGCAGAGCCACAGCATGCACAGAGCAGGGCTAACCCCGCTACCTGGCTGGAGTGCTGGAGCAAGGAAAGCCCCAGATCTTGCTCCCTAACGGGAGCTCAAAGGCCAAATTAAAACATCTGAAGGGCTGGATGTGGTCCCTGGGCCATAGTTTGCAAAACCCTGGGTTAGGAGAACGTGTATACAGTATATGTATGTAGTGTTGAAAGATCTGAATTAGAACAAGATGATAATGGGTGAAATGTCCCTATCTGGCATTGCTACCATTCCATTTATCACCGAGGTTCCTTTTTCTATTGCTGACAGGCTTAGAATGATCACTGCAAAGAGAAAAGGATGGACCTAAGGTGCTTGTGTGCTGCCATCCACCTCAAACTAAGTGGCAAAAGCAGACAAACTAGGAACAACTACATTTGTAGAAACTTTAATGGCTGGGGGGAGGAGGAAGAGGGGAAGGGAGAAGTGTCTTGAAATTTTGTGTACAAGGAGGGAGGAGAAGAAAAATAAACAAGGAAATGAGGACAGTGTGAAAGAAATGGGGAGTTGAATTTTCCATTTTTATGCAAAACAATAAGAGGGAGATTTTCAAAGGCAAAAGGAGAGTTAGGCATCTAGTTCCCATTGGAAGCCAATGGGAATTGGGTGCTTCAGTCCCCTTTGTGCTTCTGAAAATACCCTCTTTTTTTGTTTTTATATTTAAAATGTTCTCTCAATTTCCGTGGGTATGATAAATCACAAAAATATGCTTCTAAAATACCAACTCACATCATGCTTAACAGCCAAAGTAACTTTGTGAAGACAGACAAACTTGTGTTAAAAGAAAAAAAAAATCGTACCATAAATTTATGTAAGTTTCTATTTTAAAATCATCTGGTCCTAATTTACAAAAGTTACTGCCTCAGAGCTATTGCCAAAGTGCTACATTTGATTTATGGAAATACTTTAGCACATTTTTCCATCATGCTATTGTAGAATCTATTTACTGCTCTTTTGTTGTTGTTAGAAAACTGACAGACTTTCAAAAAACCGCAACCTTTAAGGAGCTCAATGATATCTTATTATAGCATGCCATACGATGCGTAGCTAATAAGAAACCTAGTAAACAGTCCCATGTATTGAGAAGCATTCCACTTTTGTTCAATTAAAAAAATAAGTGTTCCATCTGGTAAATGGATGTTTGAAAATGTCCAGTTTGTGCCAAACCACTTTTCTTAAGCACAGACTACATTTTTTTCAGGCAAATATTTAAACAGCAGCCATACTGTGATGCATTGCTAACCGTTTAAAAAAAAAAAAACTCAGACAGCACAGCACAGGGGGTACTCACAAAATATTCCATTAAAATATATCTAAAAATATCAATCTAAACAACATTTTATGCCCTGAAATGGGTTTGGAGGATTAGACTATTGGGTGGCTAGCTCTAAGCCCCTTTTCAACAAAGGAGTTAAACACATGATTCAAGTTAAGCACTTAAATAAAATAAAAATATATGGAGATATACCTATCTCATGGAACTGGAAGGGACCCTGAAAGGTCATCAAGTGCAGCCCCCTGCCTTCACTAGCAGGACCAAGGACTGATTTTACCCCACATCCCTAAGTGGCCCTCTTGAGGATTGAGCTCACAGCCCTAGGTTTAGCAGACCAATGCCCATCTCTCTTCAGCAAAGCACCTAAGTGGGTAAAGTTAAGCATGGGCTTACATGCCTTGCTGAATCCTAGCTAGTAACAACATGAATCTGTTTTGAACCTTTGTTGGCCTCTGATGCTAAACCGAGACTGAGATGCTGAATGTTTGAGTTTTTGCAGGCACTGAAAAGATTGTTAGTTTTTCCCCCCTCCCTCATTATTTTTCATCTTCACTAGAAATAGATCAAAGCTGCACATTTTGGATATGGAGCTCAATGTTTCCAAATGCAGGGTATTTGGATGTAAAGTTTTGGTTGAAGTCTTTCTCTAATTTTCTGCACGCTTCTAACTAAACCTGGAACCTGAAGTGCTGAAATACCACAAGATAAGGGGGTTCTTCTGGTATAGGCACAATACAAATAATATTAATTATTATTTCTATTCTGAGCTAAAGTAGGCAGTGCTAGAAATCTTGTGAGAAAGAGGGGGTGATTTAAACTAATTGAGACGTGATCTAGTCTAGCCAAAGCGCTCCTCCTCCTTCTCACCCAACCACATAACGCCCCTGCTAAAGTATATGTACCACTCCTTCATAATGCGACCTCTTGTTCCTCTCTGTGTACTCCCACGTTGATTCCTGGATCCAAACTTAAGGTCCACAGAAGTTATGGGAGTCTTTCAGCTGACTTCACTGCTTTGGATCAGTTCCTTTATGGGCCTGTAAGCTCCCACTCAGTCATGGATTCTGCTGACTGCCTTTCTCCTCACCTGACCTCCTTATCTTATTTCCAGCCATTCTCTTCCAAACTCAAGGAATTTAGAGAGCTAGCCTCTGATGGGGAAAGCCATCAGGCCCTCATGATGAACCTCAGAGAACTGAAATGTTTAGATGCCTTTCTGAAACAAACCCCAATTCCAAACTTTTCAAGGTTCACTCATCACTACATGAGACTGGACTTACTAGGTTCCCAGGCTTGAGGTTTGCAAAGCAGCAGCTGAATATGCTTCAGTTTGAGTCATGGAATAATGGGTCGAAATCCTGGCCCTACCGAAGTCAGAGGGAGTCTTGCCACAGTCTTCAATAAGGCTAGAGAGAGAAAATTAATATTGGGCCATCCTATCCTTCTCTCTACCAAGGGAGGGTTGTTCCCTATTGTGCATTTAGTAGTGGTATACCACCAGGTCTTCCTGTCATTTCCCATGTTTTAAAAGTATTTCAGTTTGCTATCTGGTACACAGATGATTTTATCTTTTTTGCAAACCAAAAATGTGAGAAACAGGAAGCATTTTAACATAGCCAACTAAAAGCTGAGAAAATTTCCCTTGCACTCATCAAATACACGCTCCACCAAAATGTCTCAAATGGTTCTGTCATTCAGATGTATGTGAGCCACTGATGAAGAAATGAATTGACTCAAAGAAAAGAAAGGGGAGGAGGGAAAGGGGTAAAAAGGTCATGGCTAAGAAAAAGAATGATTCAGTGCTGGTTTCTGTGGGGCTGGCATTTTGGTTTTAGGTCAAAGTCAGTGTAAAGTTGTAAACTTCTCACTATGTCCTGCCCTGGACAGGAGATAACTGTACAAGCCAAGCAAAACGCTAGTGTTCAAATTTAATTTGACACACCATGAAAATGAGACAATTGTGTGCTAGCTGGTTGGGGTCCAGAGATGTCACCTCCCATTACTGTCATTTGTCGGGAGGCTGCCAGCATCTGTCCATTTTCGCAGCCCAATGAATGCGATGGAAGACCTCAGCAGCCTGAGGGAGAGTAGAGCTTTGTTTTTCTCAGCCTAATCTCCTTGAACCACTTCCTGTTTCTATTGAAGAAATTTCTTTTTAATGCCTTTTTTTGTTTTGTTTTAATTACCAGTGTTCTTGTGGATGTTTCCAGGTCTCACTCAAAGGTCAGGTCTGCTTTTCTCTTTGCTTTCCATTCATATGGTGAGTAGCAATCACTGCTTCCCAAGGGCCTTCTGGCAGCTCTCTTTGCTGACCTCAGTCCAGTTCTTTGAGTTTGACAATGGCCTTTCCATTATTGTACTCGTTGGGAAAAGAGTCCCTGGAGAACTCACAGTGAATTTAGATCCACGCATCCAAGTCTTGCTTTTTATGATTACTTTGGTAAAGTGTTTCGGTAAATAAGTGTGTTCAAAGTGCATAGTGATCTAACCAAGGTCATCTGAAGTGAGGAAGCATTTTTTTCCACCTGCTGCTTTTAGTAGCTTCCAAATTCTTATTCTTAGTCTGCATGTAATTTCTCTCTCACAGCGACTGTCCCATGTTTTTTTTAAAAAATGACATTATTATATGTTCATGGGCCATCCAGCACTTTCTTGGACATACTGTATGTATATGAGCAACCCTGTATAAGATTAAATATGTAAGACACGCTGGTTTTTAAAAATACATATGGCAGAAAGTATATTTAAATGGCTATGCACATAAGGGACATGATTTTGTCCTCAAATAGAGCCTGATCCTTAGAGGTGCTGAGCACCCACAAATTTTATTGCAACCAATGGGATTGGTAAGTGATCTTCTCTTGGGACCAGCCCAACACACTGATGTAATTTACACTGCAGTCCAGTGAGAGTTGTGCTCAGACATACAGGGGCACAATTCTGCTCAGGTATTTTAAAGCAATAAAGCTGAAAAAAGAATTCTAAACTGTAAGTGTGAATGACTAGTTAGTTACAGAAAAATTTGCTGGAAAGTCATCTTAAAAATGGGTGCAGCCTTCATATTAGCAACTGAAGGACTTTGCTCATCATTCTCAAGCTAGTCCAGTTAGAGACAACTAGACTCATAGACTTTAAGGTCAGAAGGGACCATTCTGATCATCTAGTCTGACCTCCTGCACAACGCAGGCCACAGAATCTCACCCACTCACTCCTGTAACAAACCCCTAACCTATGTCTGAGTTACTGAAGTCCTCAAATTGTGGTTTAAAGACTTCAAGGTGTAGAGAATTCTCCAGCAAGTGACCCATGCCCCATGCTGCAGAGGAAGGCGAAAAACCTCGAGGGCCTCTGCCAATCTGCCCTGGAGGAAAATTCCTTTCCAACCCCAAATTTGGTGATCAGTTAAACTCTGAGCATGTGGGCAAGACTCACCAGCCAGCACCCAGGAAAGAATTCTCTTCAGTAACTCAGATCCCCCACCAATCTAACGTCCCATCACAGACCACTGGGAATATCTACCTTCTAATCATCAAAGATGAATTAATTGCCAAAATTAGGCTATCCCATCATACCATCCCCTCCATAAACTTATCAAGCTTAGTCTCGAAGCCAGATATGTCTCTTGCCCCCACTACTCCCCTTGGAAGGCTGTTCCAGAACTTCTCTCCTCTATAGTTAAAAACCTTCATCTAATTTCAAGTATAAACTTTCTAGTGTTCAATTTATATCCATTTGTTCTTGTGTCCACATCGATACTAAGCTTAAATAATTCCTCTCCCTCCCTGATATTGATCCCTCTGTTATATGTATGAAGAGCAATCATATCTCCCCTCAGCCTTCTTTTGGTTAGGCTAAACAAACCAAGCTCTTTGAGTCTCCTTTCATAAGATAGGTTTTCCATTCCTCGGATCATCCTAGTAGCCTCTCTCTGTACCTGTTCCAGTTTAGTTGCAAACTTTAACCTATTTTGTTACTAGAGCTAGGTGAATAATTTGTAATAAATAATATATTCAATGAGTTTCACCTCCTTTTCTCTTCATTAATTGTCTTCAAATGAATTGCATTTTTCTCAGATTTATTTTATGATTTCAAAAGTATTTGACTTTTTCATAGCATGGACTATATTTTAATGGAGAGATCATATCCTGGACAACTCCCCTCCCATTCAAAACTGCACATTACAATTCCATTTTAATCCCAGACCACATGACATCCCTCTTGCAACTACAATCATTCCTCACATGAAAAAGAACATTAGGAAAGTTTTCAGTGCATTTGATCTGTCTTCTGTCTTTCAGTGCATTGATCTGTCTTTCTGTCTTCTGTCTTTCAGTGCATTTGATCTGTCTTCTGCAGTTTAGCAGCTGGAATTAAGGAGGAGTGAACACTATACAACCAGCAATACTCTGTGGACCACCAGTTTGGGAATCACTGTTACAAGAAAAATGCTCCAGAGTCTAAGTACATATTATCATTGAACCACAGAAGACAGATGTAAAAGACCGATTAGATCAACTAGCCTATCTCCCTCCCATGCAGAATTATTTTCTGTTTACTATACAAAGGATTTGTCCAACCTAATCTTATGTCCAATACTCACTTCTTTTGGGAAATTGTTCCAAATATTTTTCCCTTTTAAAAATAGCCCCTGCTACCTCTATCAACTATCCAACACTCCATCTTGGAGAAGTTAAAACAAAATTTGTAAAAGAACTTATAACAAAATAATGCTTTGAGCATCCCCAAAGGCTCTGTCAGATCAATGGTGGGTTTTTTATTTTAGTTATTTATAAGAGTCGCAGTGGTGCTCCTCACCACGGTATCTGAATTAAGCCTCACAATAATCCTGTGAGGGCAGTAGAAATAGTGCCCTTTTTTGCAGATAGGAAAACTGAGGCAGAGAGGGCTTAAATGATTTGCCCAAGGTCATACATGAAATCTGTAGCACAGCTGGGAATTAGAGGACCCAGATTTCCTGACTTTTATGGCTACACTGGAAACTTCAGAGCGCTGTCGTGGAAATGCTCCCACGACAGCGCTTTGAAGTGCGAGTGTGGTCGTGCATGAGTGCTGGAAGAGAGCTCCTCCTGGAAATCCACCTCCATGAGGGAATTAGCTCTGAGCGCTGGGAGTGCGGCTCCTGGTGCTCAGAGCCTGTTTACACTATCACTTTAAAGTGTTCAGGCTTGTTGCGCTCAGGGAGGTTATTTTTCTCACCCCGAGACAGCAAGTTAGAGTGCTATAAAATGTAAGTGTAGCCAAGCCCATGTGCCTTGAGCACAAGACCATCCTTCTCTCTGCTTCCAAAACTAAATGACAAAAGTTTGGAGGTTTTGGTTCACTTAGAAATGCAAAGGTTTGAGGAGGGGATTTTTTGAGGCAATGGCAAATGGAAAGTCCATAGGAGGTAAGTGCCTAATGGCCCTTTGTACATTTGAAAATTTTTCCCTGAATGTTTATGCAAAGCATGGCTAAGCTACTTGAATGTCTTGGGTCTGCAAAATTTGTCTGGAACTCTTCTAAGAAAAGGCTTTCTTGTGTGATTTCAGCTCTCCTGCTCACAGGTGAGTTAATGCTGGAAGAATCAGGAAAATGCAGAGGTAAGCACAACTGAAACATAATTATTTTAAAAATGATTCGAAGTGTTTTCCAGTCCAAAAAGTCTGATCTTGTTTCAGTTAAAACTTTGGGGAGGTAGTGAGAATTATTATTCAGACCAAGTGGAATATACAGGAAAGTGGAAATCCATCCACTGTAGAATTATCATGGCCTGTTTGCTCAGATTGCCACAATCTTTACCACTTTTATCACCTATGCATACAAGTGGCCCCCTTCCTGCTCCAAAAGAAGCAGAAAATGATTCAGTGCAAACAAGCATTTCAGTCCTAGAAGTCATTGAACTTTTCTGAGGACTTCTGAAATGCCCATTCAGTTTGAGGAGCATGTACAAAGTGAAAAGGTAACGTAGAGGAAAACTAGTCTTATTATTTTTGTTTTATATTCTTTGTCTTATTGATTTGTATCATACATTTTAAAAATATAGCATTGACTCTGCTTAGCTGTGTAGCAATGCCATTTTCCTTGCATCAGCAAATTATTACTTTACTAGCACAGAAGTTATAACAACAGACTGAAGCTACAGAAATGTGCCCTACCAGAACTTAAAGCAAAATCACATTTAGGCAGGGATTTCTATATTATATTCACACATTGCAGATTTCTAGAATTTAAAAGGATGTGGGTTTGCTTCTATCTAGGCTGCAAATTTTACCAAAAAAATTTTTTACAGTAATGATTTTAAGAAAAGTTATTTTATGCCATCTATAACAAATGCTTCAGCAATCTTTGTCTTAAAATGCACCGAGGACTTGAAGCCACTAGTCAGGATGGCTGAGCTGCATCTAGTCAGTGGTTTAGGTCCAGTCATGCAAGCACTCGCTACTGGGCCCAGTAGATTGATGCTTCACTAGGACTAGGTCCAGTAACATTTGGAGGATCTTCCCCCTACATGATTTCTAAATCCTGTTCATGACTTGGACTCTGACCATTATGTAACTTTTACATGAATTGCCAAAAGATTAAGGTAAATAAGATTATTTAAGGGAGAAATGTTCACTGGGCATGAATAGCTTTTGAGAGTGGTTCAGGGCCTTTACTCAACCTTTACTTAGGCAAAATGTCTATTAAAATCAAAGGCCTTTCTAGGCCCAGTATTGTCTCTTTTGTGCCCTGTAGCCTGTAACTGGCTAGATGTTTTGCAGCTTGGCCTGACTCTGTGGTTGAATCCTTGGGTAACACCCACTTGACTGGCAAACACCTACCCAGGAGTTAGTCTGATATTTTGCTCTCTTAGGCCCTTAGAAATGATGTTAAGTGCCTCACTGGCTCCATCAGAAACTGGTCTCTTAGCTGACTCATGGTCAGCTGTGGAGGACTTATGCAGCCCTTAGACTCCTTACAATACGGAAGAATTCTAGATGGGGTGAAATTGAAGGGTAAGGAGAGCTTCTCCCAGGCTGCCTCCACACTCAAAGATATCATTTTTTGTAAACCTTAGGCGTTTCTCCCCTAGCATTGTGGCTCTGGAGTAAATTCAGGGAGCACTCTATGAGAAGTTTCATTGGAGAAAGAAATTATTTGCATGAAAACATTCCATGTATCCTGACCATTAACCAGCCATGCAGCCTCTCCTTGCTCCATTCCACAGAGAGCCAGCATAGAACTGACATGTGCAGGAATAAGGAGCTAATACATCCCTTCCTCCCACATAAGAGAGGATTGGGTTTGGGTTTGAATGAAAACTTAACATATGTGTCTTTCAGGGCCTGTCTTTATGGAGACTTAGTGCATGGCACATCAGGGTATAAATCTACAGCACATTACCCTGCTGTGCATTAAATCCACATATGGACCCTGTTGTTGAACGCTGAAAGTTCTGCAGTGTGCTTTGACCGACTGCTGTTTGGTCAATGTTTTTTTTTCTCAGTGAGGGCCTGAAAGTTCCATGATGCTGCAGCTTCCTCTGGCCTGTCAGTAATGCCATTTGCACTATTGTTGTTGCCAGTGTTGGTTCCAGGATATGAAAGACACAAGGTGGCTAAGGTAATATCTTTTGTTGGACCAACTTCTCTTGGTGAAAGTGACAAGCTTTTGAGCTTCACAGAGGTTTTCCTTAGGTCTGGAAAAGGTAACCAGAGTGTCACAGCTAAATACAAGATGGGACAGATTGCTGGCATGCAAAATTAAAAAGGTTGTGGAGTATTTTTTAAACTAAGGGCTGAGGAAAAGCCAACAGCTGAGGAGGAGCACATGGTTGGAGCAGAGACACTCCTTAGGAATGAACTTAAAGGGGGAATTGTACATCCTTCTGAGTAGGATAGGAAAGAAGTTGGGAAACTATAGGTAAAGCTATTGAGGAACAGTTAAATTTAAGAGTCCCATTTAAATAAAACACATGAAGGCAAGCAACTCAATACTGACAACATTTACAGGAGCTTATATACAAATGCTAAAGTCTACATACTAAGATGAGTAAACTAGTAAATGGGGACACTGATACAACAGGCATCCTGGAAATTTGACGGAATAAGAATAATCAATCGGACACACCAGGGTACAAAATATATAGGAATTACAGAGTAAGTCGTCCTGGTGTGTGTATGGGGTGGGGGTGGGGGCGGGGAAGAGACTGCATATGAAATAAAGCGTAGAATCAACTAAAGTAAAAATCTTAAATGAATCACATTGTACCAAAGACTTTCTATGGATAGAAATTCCATGCTTCAACAAGAAGAGTACAGCAGTAGGAATATACTATCGACCACCTGATCAGGACGGTGATAGTGAAATGCTCAGGGAGATTAGAGAGACTACAAAGGCTGAAAATGTAATAATAATAATTGGAGATTTCAACTATCCTTATGTTGACTGTGAACATGTCACCTTATGATGGGTTACAGAGAGAAATGTTCTTGACACCATTAATAACTGCTTCTTGAAGCAACTAGTCATGGAATCCACAAGAGGAGAGGCAATTCCTGATTTAGTCCTATGTGGTGAACAGGATCTGGTCCAGGAGGTCAGTATAGTTGAACCACTTGCTAATAGCAACTAAAATGTAATTAAACTTGATATTTACCTCCTTGCAAGTATGTCAAAGAAACCCATCACAGTGTCATTTAATTTCAAAAAGGGGGAACTACAGAAAAATGAGGAAGCTAGTTAAGCAGAAAATAAAAGGAACAGTCACAAGAGTGAAATGCCTGCCAACTGCATGGAGATTATTTAAAAACACCATAATAGAGGCCAGGTCTATACTCAAAAGTTAAGTTGACCCAGCTATGTCTCTCAGGGGTATGAAAAATCTACACTCCAAGTGATGCAGCTAAGCCCACCTAACCTCTGATGTAGACAGTGCTAGGTCGACAGAAGAATTCTTCTGTCAGCGTAGCTACTGCGTCTTGGGAAGGTGAATTAACTATGCCAATGGAGAATCCCTCCTATCAGTGTAGGTAGTGTCTACACTGAAGCACTACAGCTGTGCTGCTGTAGCATTTCAAGTGTAGACAAAAAAAAACGCTAATCACAATTTCCAGAGACTTTTCCCTGCCTCAGCTAACAATAGGGAAAGGACACAACCTTCCCCTGTGACCCAGATTCACCCCATTCCCTGCCAGGTGACAGGAGGAATCCTTTAGGCTTTTCCAGAATGCCCAGAGGGTTTATTTTTGTTCTCTTCTCTTGCTCTCTAGGTGCGTCTACATTAGTGATGTATCCAACTTTGAATTTTATATTTTTGGTCACATAGTGAATGTTTGCAGTTGGTATTTGGCCCAATTTGAATACAAAGCAGAATTTATTTAACTGATTTTTTTTAATGTGCTCATGAACATAACATCTGGATGCATGACAGATTAAATGCAGCATCACTTTAATTTAAACTGTTCACAATGGACAGTCTGTATAGATCCCTTCTGTATACTGCTCCAAACAATCTCAGGTAAATCAACAATCATCCAAAGCAAACAAACTTTTGACCAGAAAATGTTTTATACTATGCAAAGCATTTGAGAACAAGCTTAACTTCAAGCACATGTTTAAAATTAAGCATGTGTTTAGGTGCTTTGTTGAATCCGGGGTAGGTCAGTAAACTCGTATTCTCAGGGTTCTACAAACAGGAACCTTTCTCTAAAAACTCACTATGTGTAGCCACCAGAAAGTACCCCTTAGGTGACTCTCAACAAAAGCTCCTCAACTGATCAGACATCTTGGCATTTCATAGGGAGACAGATGCTGCTGAAGTTAGTCAGATTAAAGCTATGCAGAGTCTTTATGGATCAGAACTTACACTGCACACCTAATCAAATAGGAAATAAATTAAATTCACAGAGAATACATGTAATTTGCTCATGTAGACCCATAAGCAGATGGCTTACAATTCTGCATGCGATACTAGCTGTCCCTTCCAAGTGATTTTCAAGAGTAGCCCAAGCAAAAGGACAATGAATGTGCTCTGATGCAGCCATATCTTTATCATAGAATCATATCTCTGCTCTTATCATCTTAAAAATAATGAAAAAACTTGAAGGTGAATTTAGCTTTTGTGATGATAAAGTACTAATGTAACTGTCCAGAGCCTAGCTTTGGGGATATGCAGACACTTTGCGCTTTTCATACACAGCTCTGCGCGTAATTTTTGACAACCCCCTGCCCCCTCCTCACAAACACTTATATTGCTGTTCCAGTCTTGGATCTCTGTTGAGAAGAGATTACACAATATCATAATTTCTTTTGGGCATATTTTGTATGAAGACTTCTGCAAAATTAGCATTTATATAGATGATAGGTATCTAAAAATGTCCGTTATTGTGCATTGTTAATAGAAAATGTTAAGTTGACTTTGGACTATGGCATGAGGAACTTCAAGGGTTTATTTTCTATTTAGTATTCATGTTTTTTAAAATGCAAGTGCACATTTAAAAAAATTCACTTCACATCAGTAAAAATTGCTTTTAGCCTTTGCTTGGAATCTAAATAGGATTTTAAAAAGGATGTGCTAAAAGTGAATGGCAAGGTAGACATTTCAAAGTCATCTAGGTCATGTGGGAGCCAAAATCCTGTTTATAACTTTTTTCATCCCTAAAAGTTTACAATCTACATCGATAAAAGGTTCAGGAAGATGGATGCAACAAAAATGCCGAATTATACGTGTTACCATTTTGCCCATTTTCACCAGAAGAATAACTTGGCACATTGTTTTAAGCACAAAATATGGGGGATTGCATATTGAAAATTTCAGGTGCAAGTTTATTGATGGAATTGAGACTGGCTGAGAATTTGACTCAATGTCTGAGTATTAGACATTGCTTGGGAACTAAACACAGAATTTTATAGGGCACAATTTTAGAGGCTAGATTTCATGCATTTGGCCCTATTGTAAGTAATCAAGTTATATTCCTTAGGTGAAAAAGGCACTGCATTGACAGCTCTGTGTCTAATAAAGGTATTGTACATACAGTATATACCTGGGGTATTATCTTAAACTTTAGGACCATGCCTATATATTTTTCTTCTAAAGTACAAATACTTTACTTTAGAAAAAATCAGTTACTCTTGTTGTAAATATAATCTGATAAAATCATGGGTTAAAATTTACTAGCAAAATGTAGTTTTAAAGAAATACTTGGCCAATGAATTAATAAACTGACCTTTATGGCAAAGCTTTTGAGAGTATTCCATAACTCCCATCCCCCCTACTTGGTCCTTCTTCCCTGCAGAGAAATCCAGAAACCATTCCCTGAGACTGCTGCCTTGGAAAAATGCTAGTTTCAAAGAAAATTTTATATGGAAAAAAAATTCAGCTATACACACACAACCTAAATGATCTGCCAGAGTCCATGCTGTTTATGTTCAATCAATTTCTCTTCTTGAAAAAGAAATATTATTAGCAGGACCTTCATGCATGGATGCTTTCCCCCCAGGATTTAAGTATAAAATAATGTTTTGGGGATGATTTCTTCTGTGCATTTGGCTTTTATTTTGTTTTTTTTCAGTGGCATAAAGGAATGACCTAGTCAGAAAATGGGAATATTTTCCCCTCCAGAAAATTGACATTTTGGTGAAAAATCAGAAAACAAAACATTTTGATTTAGAAAAGCTGTTGTGGTGTCTCATGGGAATTGTAGTTTGGGTGCCTCATGCTTCCATTCTCTTGTCTAGGGCGGGACTAATCTCCCAAGATACACCCTCTTCATGAGGGGAGGTAGTGCATTATGGGAGTCCAATGGCTGTTGTACATCAGGGATATTCGGTCTGGCTGGGGAGCCCGGTCCATAGAGGCAAATGGGGATATAAACCAACTGAACTATAAGTACCATGAGGCACTTCAGGGGCATATACATTCTGAAATATTCTATTTTTTGGCCAAAAACTGAAATTTTCTAGCGCCCTCTCCCCTCCCCAAGAGAAAGCAGGCACTTTTTGTGAAAAATTCATTCAGTTAAGAATCCAATTTTTCATGTAATGACAGTTTTGATGGAAAAATATTGACCAGCTCCAATGCCTAACAATGGTGGAATGAGTATGGAGACTTCTCTGACTTGTGGCGGTTCTTAGCAATACGTAGCTAGGGCAACATAGGGAAGTTTGTATTGTCTATTCTTTAGACATTTAGATACCTTTGTTCTCTTGGGCTGTCAAAATAACCCTTTTCACAAACATTAACACCAAAACTTCCCAAACAAAGAATCACATTGTGGTTATTTTGCTCAGGAGTATTTAGGAACAACTGTCATGGAAAAATGTCTCCAGATTGTTGTGTATGTAGCTATGATTCCGATTTTTATGTACTACAACTTTCTGGGAGGGCAGCTCTCTTTGGGGATTCAAGAAGGAAGTTATTCCAGAGTGAGAGAGACAGAGACTGTGTCATTTTTCATGGTGACTTAACGATTGTTTGCTGATGCAAAGCTACCTTAAAGATGGGTTACCTGACCACTGTAGAGGCTCCTACACTACCAACTCTTCCTGTGGCCACAGAAAAGGCCTACAAGCCTCGTGTTCCTGCAATCCTGGCTATTGTATTCCCCTGGGGGTCCACCTAGCAAAGAGCAGTCCCATGCCACAGCAGAGGATCTGGCCTTCAATTTGTTCTTTGTTGCTTTCCGTATTCAAAATATCCTGAACCTTAGTCTTTCTAGTCAGTTTACCTGACCAGAAGCATGTATTTTGCTCTTCGTGTATGGAAAAACATAATACATCGTTACCTAGATGGATGCCAGAGGGGAGGAAAAATAGGTGACAATCCAAATGAATTGCTTTCTATTGTCTTTGTTGTGATAGCAATATCCATTTGGCAAAAATCAAAAACAGTTGACTGTAATTTTTTATAACTTGTTAAACACAATGTGGCTGTGAAATGTAAATGAATGTCTGAGATCTCTGTGCAGCCTGCTGCCAGTCCGAGCAGTGTCCCCTGCTTGTATTCAGCTGAAAATAAAGAATCAGATTCCCATGGAGCCACGCACATTTACAGCAGCTGAGTATCTGGCTCATAAATGCAAGTCACTGTTTTTGTTCCAGTCCCAAATCCTAAATTCTTTCTTGACTTATACCCTGCGATTGAAGAGGGTGGGCTGTGGAGTCAAACTGGAAAAGATTTTTACCCTGCTCCTGTTCTATATGGCACTGTCCTTACAATGTAATTAAATCCTTGGTCATGGTACTCTTCTTTGCTGTCATTACATGCTGCTTGTCCAAAATATCTCCTTTCTTCAGCCGCCAGTGGCTTTTCTGCTAGGATTGTACACTATGTACAATGAGTAGGGCTGCTAGTGGCACCTGATTTCTTCTCAGTTTACTAGCTCAAAGTATCGCTTTCTGTGGGGAGAGGTTAAAGCCACCTTCAGCACATAGTATCTAAAATAAGAGTCAGATTGAGACATAGATCTGGAAAGTGCAGAGCTAGTTTCATTGCATAGCTCTCTGAGAAACTCAGCACAGGCCATGCTTCAAGGCAACAATGTGCTCACATTGTCCAGTGCAGAGGAACCACAATCACTGAACAGCCCAGCCTTTTTACTCATCGCAGTAGCAGTATCATGTGGTTAACAATTTTCACAATGATTAAAAAGTGGAGATTGAAGCTTGCATTATTCTAATTACAACCACCGCCCCTACCCCTGCTGCTGCCCCAGATTATGGGAGGTATTTTTTTTTTTCAATCTGACAGTTTTACAGCCCCATGTGGTTTCCTGGAATGATAGAGTTTAAATTAAATGAGCTGCCACTGTCAGAAGTGCAGAGATCCTGTGGTTAACATACTGAGGCTGGGACTTAAATGTTGTTACCAGCTATTCAGCACACTGATAACGTATGAGCATCAGTCAAGTTTCTAGCATTGCCACTTAACTTTGAAGATTATTGTAGATAGAAAAAGTTCCACTCTCCTGATTTTCAGCCAGGCTTTCACTGATCTTCTATTTTTGCACTCAGTAATTTGTGGGTGCAGGTTAGGACCCAGATTCTGATATCCTTACTCCACTGGTAGGATTTCTGAAATAGGAGATTATTCAACATTAACACTATCAGAATCTGCCCTTGGGCCACTGATATCTCTAAATGCTAAATCTTGCAAAATTTGTCAATGTAACTTTTTTTTCCTGTTTTTCACCAAAAAGTCACAATGGCCAAAAGTGTTTCCACGAGCATCTGTGCCTAAAATTTGTATTCCAGATTCTGAAAACCGTAGTTGGGTTGAGTGATACTTTACTGCTCAAGTATCACCATGGATTTCAAAAAGTAAGGTACTTTCAGTACGGGTATCAAAATCTAGCCCGGCATGTGCAAAAAAGAAGACCTGCTTTAAAAAACCTACTTTAGTTTCTGAAATCTAGTACCCATCAGTAATATTATGAATGTAAAACATCTGCACATATAAAATCCACATAAAAAGACACTGTACTGTAAAACTGGTAATTACTGTGGCAAAATATTTCTGGCTTTGCTTAAATATTGTGAATAAATTTTAACACGATCAACAGCTATTAGATTTCCATATTGCATTCAAACACTGGATTCTGCCATCATTCTTGTTGTTTACTCCTTGAGTTCTCTCCCTTTTTTAATAGGTCCATTTGAGGAGTAAATAACTATTTAGAGTGAGGAAGTGTGGGAGAATCTGACCCTCAATGCTTGAGATAATCATGAAATGTAATTTGCATGGAGCTGCCCAAAGCAAAGGGAATGTGAAAGCAACTTGAAACATTTTATATTTCATTTTACAGGATATTTACATTGATTATCAAAATATTTTAGTTAAGAGAATATCTTTTAATTTGAATCTTAGGTAACAGAGAACAAATGTATCCTGACCTGCTGGAATGTTGATCATAGACTCAAAGACTTTAAGGTCAGAAGGGACCATTATGATCATCTAGTCTGATCTCCTGCACAATGCAGGCCACATAATCTCACTCCCCTGCTCCCGTAACAAACCCTTAACCTATGTCTGAGTTATTGAAGTCCTCCAATTGTGGTTTAAAGACCTCAAGGTGCAGAGGATCCTCCAGCCATTTACTAGCTCTTACTCAGTGGATATCTGAGTGAGAGTCTTAGGCTTGGACGAATAGTTAGCCATGAATAAAGATGAAGTGCTGATCTTCTATGAGTTACAGAGATCCTGAAAGGACCAACTACTAAGCTGACTCAGGCCTTGGCTACACTCACACTTTACAGCGCTGCAACTGGGTTGTGAAAAAACACCCCCCTGAGCGCTGCAAGATACAGCGCTGTAAAGCGTCAGTGTAATCAGGGCAGCAGCGCTGGGAGCGCGGCTCCCAGCGCTGCAAGCTACACCCATAAGGGATGTGGTTTACATGCAGCGCTGGGAGAGCTCTCTCCCAGTGCTGCCGCTCTGACTACACTCACACTTCAAAGCGCTGCCGCGGCAGCGCTCCCGCAGCGCTGCCGATGCAGCGCTTTGAAATTCCAAATGTAGCCATACCCTCAGAATAGAATGGCCTGGCTTGGGAATACTCTCCAAACACTTTTTGGCCTTACTATTAGCTGTCTGTTAAAAACTTTTCACTCAAAAATGGTTTTCAGCCAAAAAGGTTTAAACTAAAACTGAAAATGTTCAGGAGAAAGCAGATAATTTTGGCAAAAAGTTACCCTTAGTAAAAAATAATTTTGCTGCACAGTTTATCACCAGCTACATTGCCTAACTCCCACTTGTGCCTGTGAAAATCCCGCCCCCCCTCTCCTACAAACTTCAGAAGTATGCTCCAATTATTACAATCATACTGCAACATAAAGTAGCCAGCATTAAAAAGTCATTCGTTATCAAAAGTTACCACACTGTAGTATCTGAGATAACTGGCAGATGAAATGACAGACAGCAAGCCCCTGTGCTCTGGAATGTTAAGAGCATTGTGGTGGGCTCTTTCAAAAGTTTTGTCAGCCTAAGTAAAACAAACAGGGATACATTCTACTTATTGGCCTTAGGTTACCAAATAATAAGTAGTTATTAACTGTTATTATGGGGAACCACAATTATCAAACACTGTGTATGTGAACTTATTTTGTATACCCTAGGGATCTAAACCTATTTTCACTCTGCTCTAATTAGAAAACTACATGATAATCTGTAGCCCCAGGCTTTTCCTACCCACCCCTGAACAACTGCTTAATTTATCCACTCAAAATAAACAAAGTAGAGCTGCCACATTCAGTGCAGAGTGCAAAATTTCCCATACAGAAGCTCAGTATGCAATCTTATGCTTCAGACTTAGCCAAAGGCTTTGAAAGAGTATTCAAACCAGTTTATGTTCTCCTAGCTATTTTGCTTTGTGGTATTGTATGCTAAATTTGGACAAGTAGCTTAAGTGGGAATAGTTAAACTCAAAATACTACTACAAAATTTTTAAATCAAGTAGCTCTATTACCTTACTAATAGAGAAGGCTGGGACATCTCCAAATGAAATGAGAGGAAAAAAATAATCTCAACTAATATCTGAATTCACAGATTTGTAGAGTCAAGGCCAGAAGGGACCACTGTGATCATTCTAGTCTGACCTACGGTATAGTACAGATCACAGAATTTCTCCAAAGTAATTTCTAAAGCAAGTATGTCAGAAAAAAAATCCGATCTTGATTTTTAAATTGCCAGTGATCAAGAAACCACCACAAACCTTAGCAAAGAGTTCCATTAGTTAATTACTCTTACTGTTAAAAATTCACACCTTATTTCCAATATGAATTTGTCTTTGTTTCAACTTCCAGCCACTGGATGTGTTATACCTTTCTCTGCTAGACTGAAGAGCCTATTACCAAATATTGGTTCCTCATGTAGGTATTTATAGACCGATCAAGTCACCCTTTAACTTTCTCTTTGTTGAACTAAATAGATTGAGCTCCTTGAGTCTGTCACTAGAAGGCCTGTTTTCCAATCCTTTAATCATTCTCATGATTCTTCTCTGAATCCTTTCCAATTATCAGCATCCTTTTTGAACCATGGACACGAGAATTGGACACAGTATTCCAGCATCAATTGCACCAGTGCCAAATACAGAGGTCAAATAACCTCACTACTTCTACTCCAGATTCCCGTTTATGCATTCAAAGATCACATTAGTCCTTTTGGCCACAGCATTGCACTGGAAGCTCATATCAGCCAATTATCCACCGTGACCCCCAAATCTTTTTTAGAGTCACTGCTTCCTGGCATAGACGCTCCAATCCTACATTCTTCGTTCCAAGATGTATTTGTTTACATTTAGCCATAATAAAATGCATACTGTTTGCATGTGCCCAGCATCCCAAATGATCCAGATTACTTTGAATCAGTGACCTGTCCTCTTCATTATTTACCACTCCTCCAATTTTTGTGTCATCTGCAAACTTTATCAGTGATGATTTTATATTTTCTTTTAGGTCATCGATAAAATTGTTCAATAGCATAGGGCCAAGAACCAGTCTGTGGAGGACCCTACTAGTAACACACTCTCAATGATGATTCCCCATTACAGTTAATTTACTCTGGTACTGTTATAAACAAGGGTGCAATGAATGCCATACCCTGGTATTTTTGAGTATGCCCACGTTTTGTGTTTAGAGGCAAGAGGATGCCCTCTTTTTGACAGTGAATACTGTTTTATGCTGAAGTAAAAATGTAAATATCAGGATAGAGACAGTACATTCATCCCCTTAGGGCAGGGACTGATAAAGAAGAAAGGTAACTTCGTTTCACTCCACAGAATCCCTTTGAATAATAAAGAAATGACACTGGTTGAGTTTGAAAGGAGACTTGGCCTCTTCTTCCCAGCTGGAAGAATGGTATCTGTGATAGCGGGTCAGGGAACTGGTTGAAATGGGGAGATTCCTATGCTTCTGGTTGCTCTCTTTGAATGGACTTCTAATTTTGCATGCTTGTTTTAAGTGTCCAGCACTGAATAATGCCATTGTTCAAGTGAGTTACTTATTGGCTAGAGAGTAGTATACCTGCCAATCAGAGAGAACATTTTCAGTGATGGCTATATTAGGCTGTGATGGAATGCAGAGCATAATGTTGACAATCTATTTATTTTCACTAAGGTTAATGACCAGGCGCCAGATGGAATGGATAGTTTCTGAAGTCTTTTGCAGCGATAATTAATGTGTGTGAATGAGCATTGTTACAAAGGAGACAAGCTCTTCATAGCGCTTCCCTTTTATTACTAGTGTTCCATTAGTTGAGATTTAGCCAGCTACTGTTCATCCCAGTGCTGATTTTGACTAGACACTGGTAAAGCTATATTTTATGTAAAGAAATTGTAGAGCTGGGTGTCCCCTACATACTGCTAGTACGCAGTTTCCCAGTGGCTTCATGTAAATATTTGAATAATATAGAGGAGAGGATTAAGCTTTGTGGGACTCAGTCATTGGTTGGGGAAGGACAGTTGTCCATAAACAACCTCTGAGTGCAGACTGAGTGGATGGACCGGAACCATTTTAGGGTGTTTCCATTCATCTCTGTAGCATATGTTATCAACAGTGTCAAACCCATATAATTTATAGTTGTATAATGCATTTTAAAAACCACCAAAACAAAACACCATTTGTGCAAACAATTTTCCTGATGTGGAGAGTGTGAGAGGATGCACCACGTGTGACAATGTTAACCACCTTTCTTAATGTACTTTTGTAAGGTGCTTAGATAGTACAGTGAGTATAATATAAGAACCTTAACAGAACAAAATAGAAATTCTGTAGAGACACCCAGCAGGATGAGCATAGATTCCTAGACCATGCTAAGTTAGCCACTCAGGCACAGCCTTGCTTAGATGCATATTTTAGGGCCTTACCAGAATGCAAAATATCCAAGGCATGCACAGAATGCACATTCCAAAGCCTCATAGTTCAGTCAAAATAAAATATTAAGAAAAATCATCCAAACACTCAAGGGTACTTTCTCAGTGAGGGTTCTTTCCCAGCCATATTTCAACTGTATAACTCCAGCTACTCAGGCTATAGAGCTATCTAGAAAGAAACCAGTCATTTTATTTAATAATGAGGAAAATATGTTGGTTTTTTACTCTTCATCCATTTTTAAATGGATGAACTGTTTCTGCTGAAACTTTCCAAAATCCTCATCTTGAGATAGATACGTAACTGACAAGTCCTGACTCATAGGCAACATTTTCAGAATGTGATAAGCATGGGAGGTTATCTTGGTAATACATTTGTTACCTTGACTTTAGTGCTGGATTTCTTTACTGCTATAATACAGGAGTTATATTTATGCTGATACTATGTAAACCAGAGTTCATGTATTAAAAGCCATTAATAAGCAACATGATGTAACCATTCCCTGTGAAGTACATTTCCATCTGATTCTAGCATCTAGAGGGTGTTAAGTGTTAAGTGGCCTCCTACCTGTACGGGAATATCAGACAGCAGAGAGCCCATATAAAAAACACACCTGGGTGTGCCATGTTGCCAAAGCTGAAAATATTTTCCTTTGAAGTTTTGTTGACAAGAAGAATGATTATTTGGGGGTTTTATTTTAAAACTTTAACTGTTTCCTCACATGAAATACAGTGTATATCTAAGAAACAGCAAGACCTGATCTTTATCTACAGACTTTAAAAAACAAAAAACATTATCCCAGTAGCACTAAGCCTGACAAATGAAGTTCCATTATATTGCACTGAGTTCCATTACACTTCCAGTAATAACTGTCTTCTGTAGGTCTCTGACTGTTTCAAGAGGTTATTTTCTATTTGGATTCCATCCTTGCAGTAGCAAGAACACTTTAAAAAGTGCAACCAGAGCTAAACTGTTAGAGGTGATAATCAAAGTTAACTGGACCTTTCTAGATGCTAATGGAATATATGGCATTATTTTGTCTTCTCTTCCATCCTGTGAAGGAGTGTACTGTCCCTTTAAATTCAGACAGGAGCTCAAAATCAAACAATCTGAGTATAATGAAAGAGGATCTCTGCTTTGCCTAGGACTGACCTATTTAAACAGGAAGAAGGAGCTAAGGAGGAGACAGAGGATTAGAAGCCATCTAGCTTTCAGAGGGTGGTGCTCTTTTACACATCATCACTTTCTCCTAATTGGAGAAAAACAATGGGGCCAGACTCTGATGTGCTGTGGGGGATTTGGGAGCTCAGCAGGGTTCCAGATACAGATTGGCAGCTGAACCCATTCTCTACAGTAGACCTAACCAAAACTCAAGATCCTAGTAACCCCCATATTTCCCAATGCTTCAAATGGCTAACATGGAATACAGTACTGCTCAGGTTTGGCCCATCTGCCCTTACATAAACAGAGAAGGAGGGGTGTATGTGCCAAACCTGAATGGTGCTGCAACCCCCATGCACTGGGTCACTACACCACTCAGTTTGGGCCCTTTCAAATGAAGGGCCTTGAGCAAACTGTCCCTTTTTCCCCTTGCTGGGCAGCCCCGAATGTGGGACTTGTTCACTTCAACCAGGCTTGGGGGGGGGAAGGGAGTTGGGTGTCAAAGCAGGACAGTCCTGTGAAACATGGGGCTGTTGGGAGGTCCGACGTCTCTGAACTCTGGAGACATTTGGATCCAATTCAGATCCAGCTCTGAACGTGGTGGCTGCTGTACATTTCTAGCTGTCACCTGTTAGCAAATCAAAACATCCTCTTGGCTGTTGCAAAGAAGTGGGTGGGGGTGGTCTACCTCACTCTCCTTCTGCTGGAAGAAATATTATCTATTCTCTTCCCCCTCCTGGTTGCTGGGAGGAGACTCTCCCATCTTCCTTGCATGTCCTTGCCCTCTGAGTCAGTATTAACTCTGAATGTCCTCCCCAAATGCACACACTATATTGCCCTACCGTGCCCTGCTCCACTTCTCAGGTGGAGTCTGGGTCTAACAGCCAGCAAAGAAGTCCCTGGTAGTGCAGCTCCAATTGAGTAATGGCTATGAAACTGAAAGAGAGCAACACTGAGAGAGTGTGGCAGCACAGGTCTCCCCAGAGATTTAGCAAGTATGGTTGAGCTGAATCCCTTACTACTCCATGGAAGAGGAACCCTGTCCCCATTACAGAGCCAGTGTCCATTCTTTCAAACATGGATGACACCTGCCTATGCAAATGCATTTGTCATCCTTTATTTCTCTGCATTCTTCAGATATAATGTGTATTATGCCTGTAACTACTATAGTACCAAACTCATTCACCATAACATCTGAAGAGAATTAGGCCTCACTGGCAGTTGCACAGTTTTACAAACACGAGCTGAGCTTCCTGATGAACAAGAGCAGAGTGAAAAACAAAAGAAGCTGAATCAGGCTCTCTTTGCAGCTTCTATCTCCTCTTTCTTTTTTGAATATCATTTTTCTTACATGTATTGTGGGTCAAATTCACTCCGCTATAACGCCACTGACAGCACAGTTGTTACAGCCAGGGAGTACATTGGCTCTGAGTGGTTTGCTGGGAAGCAAGTCCCACATATCACCTTTGGGCCTACTCTTCCTCCCACTGATGTAAGTGGAAGCTATTTCATTGGGACCTTGTTCAATGAGGAGAGATGACTACTGGGTCCCTCACCCTGTTGGAGATGCCTAGAGCCCCAGATTTCCTACAAAAGATGTCTTTCCTACATTAGGGGTTTATTTCCAATTTAGATATGCAAACACACCCAGTACTGAATTTTCTGGTACAAATATTTGTTTTCTATGACCTTAAATATAACATTACAAAAGCAATAACAAAATCTGGTGTTTTGCTACTGTCTTCTGTATATAGTAAACTCAGATGACCTTCCTGATATTAATTCCCTTTTAATTAGCTTTTTTCCCCATGCTGTGCCAACAGATGATTAGTACATTAATCTCAGTGTGTTTTCAACTGCTCATTTATTCTTCTAAAGAAGGAATTGAGTTATGAGTCCCAATTAAATCTTACATTGCAGGGGCTTTTCTCACCCTTGCTAAAATGCACATTTTTTCAGGGAATTAATATGAAAACTTGAAGATGATACTGTACAGAACAATACACCTATACAGTGCTAGCCAATAGTCCTGCCAGCTAAATACAGAATGATTCTATTCATACTGTATGTCCTAACGAAATTTGCTTTTGCAAGCTCGGCATAATGAGTGCTTCTGAACAAACTAACAAGTATTGTACAGTATAGTGTGCTTACACCAGAAGTAATTCTAAAATATCTATTAATGATACTAAATTGGGGTTGTTGCAAGCAGCAGCTACAGTTATTACTGTACTGTTTTATTACTGAGAAATAATACGAAAGGACTTAGGCTAGGAAAATCCAAAGCTATGCATTTGATATTCATCATGGATATTCAGTGGAAGGGAAAATTCTGAAAAAGTCATGTCAAAAAAGTCCATTGTTCATATTGGACCACAAATTAGATGTGAGATTGCAATGTAACATCACAGCAGAAAAGGACTGTGGATTGTTGGGCTGAAAATTTAGAACCACCGTGTTCTGCATCAGGCATTAGATACACCATGTTACTTTCTCTGACACTGATGAAAGCATTTACAATTGGACTGGATACAATACTTGAGAATACACTGAAGGGTATTTCTAGCTTTGTGTGCTGAAAGCATCTACAACATTCTCAGGTGTTTGAGTGTGGGATTTTGGTGTGGGCCCATCTTTGATGTTTATTATGTATGGTTTGAAAACACAAAGAGCATCTTCTGAATGATGATTCACTCTTTTTAAAGTGGTAGAGAAAAATCCAATATTTGTTGCACGTAATGTAGATGATATTTCTATTAAAACAGTACAACCATGACAGCAATCTGTGACAGAGAGCAGACACAACCAACTTTTCTCATGTTCCTTCCTACAGTATCTCAAGTGATTTTGTTTACATACTCTGCTGCAGAAAAAGCTGATTATGAGATGTGATAATAAGCAAAAAGTGGGACCACACCTTGTAGAGACTGTAGCAAGCATTAGCCAGTCTATATCTTCCCTTCTTTATTTCGTTAAGTGCCAGGAAACAACAAACCGATAAGTAACAAAACACAATAGCTATTCTCAACCTGCAATCAATTTCTGCTAAATGAACTACTAATCCAGAAAATAGCTGCAGACATGTTATATTAGCTCTTTGACAAAACAATGACTGTAGCTCAGGTGCTTGATTAGCAGGGATGTGAACCCACCAGGTGTTCCTTATTGGGTGTTCGTTTCCCATTTTGATTTGCACAGCTACAGGCAAAGCGACTGAGGAATACCCTAAGACACACACCAGAATTCAGCAGCAGAGCTGGGGAGCGAATCCCGGATTCTTGGCATATCGTTTCCCTGCTCTAACTACGGGACCCCCCTCTTCCAGAGCCAGGGATAGAACCAAGGTGTCCTGGCTCCCAGCCCCTCCTTGTTCTAACCCCCTAGACCTCACTCCCCTTCCAGAATGCTACTTAGGTTACCTGTCTGGCTGCCTCAAATTTGAGAGGTGTTGCAGCATCCTTCCAAGTAATGACATTTTGTGAGGCATAGCATGGTCACTGGGCCACACAAGGGAAATCGGGGCAGGATGGGAAGGGGATAGGGACTGTGCAGGGGTCACCGAGGGTAGTATTGGGAAAGGGATGGGGTTGCATGGCATTCATGGGGGCAGGATGAGGAGGGGACAAGGGCTGCATTAGCTATAGGGCTGGTCTCAGAGCATGGACCATCTTTCAATCCTCCCATTTAAAATAATCTCTAAACAGTTCCTATTGTTCATGCTATAACATGTGTTCAGTGGCAGATTTATGGGAATTGCCAGTCTGGATCAGACCGGGCTCCTTGTAGCCACGTCTCATGTTTCAGACACTCCTAAACTTTGTAAACATGGGAGTGAGCTCCCACAAAAACCAAGCCCTGTGCACTTCCATGGAATAAGCCACAAAAATCTCATTTGATTTTGCAGCACAGGGGCAGAAAGCCAAAGGGCTCATGCCTAGAGGGTCAATAAACCAAAAATTGAGCTGTTCTCATCCATTATCTCTTTAGTTTTTTGTAGTTACTGAATGTACTGAGGCCAATGTGCCCATTCAGACAGAAAAGGGCTGGAGTGGGCACTCTGCCTCCCTTCCCAGGCCCTGATGGCAAACGAGACAGCTGATATCAAACCCACAAAGGATAAAGAGGGGGCTTTGTTCCAGCACAGATCACCCATCGCATCCCCACTGAAAATTCCCGTCCAAGTAGGTTCTCCTAAGTAAAATAGCCAATGGCACAGCTAGAAATAGAGCCAAGGAGATCTGACAACCAGTGCCTTTCACAACTAGATCTCACTCCCCTCCCAGAGCCAGGGACAGAACCCAGGAGTCCTAAGTCCCAACCTCCCCTGCTGCTCTAACCTCCTAGATCCCACCTGCACACCCAGAGCTGAGGATAAAACCCAGGAGTCCTGACTTCCACTCTTTTTTACTGTAACCAATTAACCTTGCCTAACACTTAGACAAAGGGCATGTATTATTGTTTGGGAAGAGGGTTAGGCACCTTAGAATAATAGAAGATTAGGGTTAGAAGAAACCTCAGGAGGTCATCAAGTCCAATCCCCTGCTCAAAGCAAGACCGACACCAATTAAATCATCCCAGCAAAGGTTTTGTCAAGCGAGGCCTTAAAAACCTCTAAGGATGAGATTCTACTACCTCCCTAGGTAATCCATTCCAGTGCTTCACCACCCTCCTAGTGAAATAGTGTTTCCTAATATCCAACCTAGACCTCCCCCACTGTAACTTGAGACCGTTGCTCCTTCTTCTGTCATCTGCCACTGCTGAGAACAGCTGAGCTCCATCCTCTTTGGAACTCCTCTTCAGGTAGTTGAAGGCTGCTATCAAATCCCCCCTCACTCTTCTCTTCTGCAGACTAAATAACCCCAGTTTCCTTAGCCTTTCCTCGTAAGTCATGTGCCCCAGCCCCCTAATAATTTTTGTTGCCCTCCGCTGGACTCTCTCCAATTTGTCCACATCCCTTCTGTAGTGGGGGGACCAAAAACTGGATGCAATACTCCAGGTGTGGCCACACCAGTGCCGAATAGAGGGGAATAATCACTTCCCTTGATCTGCTGGCAGTGCTCCTACTAATACAGCCCAATATGCCATTGGCCTTGGCAATGAGGGCACACTGCTGTCTCATATCCAGCTTCTCATTCACTGTAATCCCCAGGTCCTTTTCTGCAGAACTGCTTCTTAGCCAGTCAGTCCGCAGCCTGTAGCGGTGCATTGGATTCTTCCTTCCTAAGTGCAGGACTCTGCACTTGTCCTTGTTGAACCTCATCAGATTTCTTTTGGCCCAATCCTCCAGTTTGTCTAGGTCACTCTGGACCCTATCCCTACCCTCCAGCCTATCTACCTCTTCCCTCATCTTAGTGTCATCTGTGAACTTGCTGAGGGTGCAATTAATCCCATCATCCAGTTCATTGATAAAGATGTTGAACAAAACCGGCCCCACGACTGACCTCTGAGGCACTCCGCTTGCTATTGGCTGCCAACTAGACATCAAGCCATTGATCACTACTTGTTGAGCCTGACAATCTAGCTAGCTTTCTATCCACCTTATACAGTAGTCCATTCATCTAATCGATCCTTTTTTAACTTGCTGGCAAGAATACTGTGGGAGACCATATCAAAAGCATTGCTAAAGTCAAGATCGATCGCATCCACCGCTTTCCCCATATCCACAGAGCCAGTTGCATGGAATCAGAGCAAGGGCAGAATTTCACCCTAAATGTACATATTGCTACATTATATGGAAGGTTCAAGTTCATGCCCATGCAACTACCTGATTTCAGCATTAATGTATGAGGGCTGAGTGAGGACAGAATCTGGCCCATAGTGTTCTGAATAAAGTTTTGATTTCTCAGTACTGGAAATGCCTGTTCTCAGCCTTTTACTTTCTGAGTCCCCATCCCCCATGCCATAAAAACTCCAGAGACCAGCTATGCCACAGCAACTGTTTTTCTGCATATAAAAGCCAGGGCCAGCATTAAGGGGTAGCAAGCAGGGCAACTGCCCAGGGCACTGCAAAGCTAAGTTGCTCAATCTTTGGCTTCAGCCCTGAGTGGCGGGGCCCAGGGTCCTGTGCTGCAGTTCAGTGCTGCAGGGCTTTGGCTTTCTTTTCCTGGACCCTAGTGAGTCTAATGCCAGCCATGCTTGGCGGCTCCCCTGAAACTTGGTCATGGCCCCTGGACCTCTGGTTGAGAGCCACTGTGGTAGACTACACTAGTACCAAGAATCCTTAACAGGAAGGTGTGCGTGTGCCATCCAGGAGAGTGGGGAAATAAAGCACAGTGTATAGTTAGCAGAATATCACAAGGTCTCTGTCTTTCCTTACAAAGAAAAAGTACAGGTTTGGTGTTCTTGATATCACCCTGCAGAAATATAAGGGCTATGCAGAAAAACGGTGTCACCTTCCCAATGTGCCATGTCCTAAGGTTTTGCGGAAGATGAATGGATCTGTTCCCAGACAACTGGCATATATAGAAAATATTATTTTCTAGCACTGGGAATTCTAATCCTCATTTTTGCAAATGAAGGATGAGGCTATGGCTGTAAACCAGTGCCCAGCTGGAAGGTGGAAATGAGCAGGGGCTGCTGCACTGGCAGACACTCTTAGGGGCTTTGTACCTGAGGCAGGTATAATGGCCTCATTAGCGCTGCAGGATCATAGGTTTCATTAGCTCTCTTTACTAGTGTGCAGCATGTACTCTCCCTATCTATTCTGACCAGGGCCGGTGCAAGGATATTTTGCGCCCTAGGAGAAACTTCCATCTTGCGCCCTCCCCCCGCCCCCCCAAAATCACATACATTATACACAATACACGGTCACAGAGTAACATGTTATAATTTAGAATTTATGTTTCCGCGCTTTAAGTTTAGCAAATTTAGAAACAAGTTCCTCCAAGTCAATGCTGTGAGCAATGTCATGTTCTATCGACAAGGTAGATAGCCCAACAAGTCTTTGTTGCAACAAGCACTTCTTCAGGCAGCTGCTATGGGGGTCACTCACAGGCTTAGGCCTGCCTGTTGCAGGCAAAACACAGCAGCAGGGCTTAAAACTCAGACAGGGCCACCCAGAGGACTCAGGGGGCCTTGGGCAAAGCAAAATTGGGGGCCTCTTCCATAAAACATTTGCAATACTATAGTAACATGTATTAGGAAATGTAAAAAATAACTAGTGAAATACATTCAAAAATTAATTTGTAATAATTTGAAAATAAACTAAATACATTATTTAAAAACATTAAAAGCTGTAATGGTATCTATACATTTGCAATTACATAATGGGCAGTTGCTGGGTGATTGTGATAGTTGGTACCAATGGGCTGTCGTTGCCTGGGGGTGGTGCTGTTGTTGCCCACGGCTGGGTGGGGAGCTGGGCTCTGGGTTCAGGGGTGCCCAGCTCACAGACCTGGGCTCAGGGATGTGGGGAGATAGGGTCACGGGGGTGTCCAGCTCAGAGGGGCTGGGCTCAGAGCTGGGGGTCAGAGCTGTTGGGGGGATGGGGTCAGGGGGTTTCCAGCTCAGAGGGACTGGGCTCGGAGCTGGGGGTCAGGGCTGTGGGGGGGATGGGGTCTAGGGGTTTTCCAGCTCAGAGGGACTGGGCTTGGAGCTGGGGGTAAGGGCTGTGGGGGGATGAGGTCGAGGGGGTTTCCAGCTCAGAAGGACTAGACTCGGGGGTCAGGGCTGTGGGGGGGATGGGGTCAGGGGGTGCCTGGGGGCACTGGAGCAGCTCAGCTCTGCAGGCTGCTGTTCTCTCCAGCCGTCCAGGCGCAAGGGGAGCAGGAGCAGGGACCAGCCAAGGACCAAGGGGGCAGGAGCACAGGCACCTGAGGCCGACCTGTGGGGAGGCACTTGCTTACCTTGCCCAATGCATGAGCGTTGGGTCCTCTTTCTTCCTCCACTCCACCAGACCAGGGCTGAGGCTCTTTTCTTCTCCATGCCTCTCGCTGGGGCTGACGTGGAGGCTGAGCCAGGGGGCAGCCCCCTCTTTCCTCCAGAAGCCCTTGTGTCGCGCCATCGCAGGGCTCCTACCATGTGCGCTAAGCAGAGCTGCTCAGCTCTGCCCAGCCGCCAGCGCCCCCACTGGCAACGAGAAAAATTGCAGAGGCTGGAGCCCCTGCTCTGGGAGGGAGAGGGATTCTGAGCCTCTGCCTGCAGCGCAGGGATTCCCCTGGGTCGGCCCAGCCGCCGTCAGCCCGAACCTCTGGGCTGCCACGGCGGCGCGCTGACCCCGGGGGCGCCCTGGGCTGCCGGGCTGCCACGGCTGCGCACTGACCCGGGGGGGCACCCTGGGCTGCCGGGCTGCCGCGGCTGCGTGCTGACCCGGGGGGCACCGTGGGCTGCCGCAGCGGCTCCCTGACCTGGGGGGCGCCCTGGGCTGCAGGGCTGCCGCAGCGGCTCCCTGACCTGGGGGGCGCTCTGGGCTGCCGGGCTGCCGCGACTGCGCGCTGACCCCAGGGGCGCCCCGGGCTGCTGGGCTGCTGCGTCGGCGGTGCACTGACCCCAGGGGCACCCTGGGCTGCCAGCTGTAGGCAGCTGCTGCTGCGGGCAGCTCAGACTACCTCTCCAGCAGCATCGGCTGCAACCCTTTAAAAAATTTTTGGGGGCACCGCTTTTTGGCGCCCTCAAATATTGGCGCCCTAGGCAACCGCCTAGTTCGCCTAAATGGTTGCACCGGCCCTGATTCTGACCACCACAATAAAGCAGGCTATGCCCTTCCTTCAACCCTTTCTCTCTGGGGAATCTAGTAGCACTGTCCATACTAAACTCCCTCATTCCTTGCATGCCAAGAATGCAAAGACAGAGATTGTGCCTCAGGCCCTGCTGAGGGGCTGTCGTGGAGTATGTGGGAGGAGTCAGGGCCCTGCAACCCCACTTCCTGCGATTCACCGTGACTCTCAGCCAGCCACTGAAACAGATTTATTAGATGACAGGAACACAGTCCCAAGCAGGGCCTGTAGGTACAACCAGGACCCCTCAGCCAGGTCCCTCTGGGGGGCAAGGATCTTAGACCCCAGACTTGGGGTTCCCTGCCTGTTCCCAGCCAGCCCAAAACTGAAAACAAAAAACCCCTCCAGCAGGTTCTCTCCCCCTCCTTCTCTCCCCCTCTCCCTTTGTCTAGCAGGTAAAGGTGTCGACTTGCCCCATCCCCCTTCCTGGCTCAGGCTCAGGTACCGTCCCTCACCCTGCTCTCCCATCCCCCCTGCAGACCGTCCCAGTAAAATTAAACAACATCCCCAGGTCAATCCACCCCGCTCCCTACTGCGTCACAGGAGCCCCAAGGCAAAGAGCTCATTTCAGTTCTGCTCCCTCCACCCTCCCACACATGTGAGCACAATCTAACTCTAAATAAACAGATCTTTAATCTGATCTCATTTTAATACGGAGGATAACAAGTGGTAGAAAGAAATATGAGAGACTTCCTGTCAGAGAGGAGTCCGGTGGCACCTTAAAGACTAACAGATTTATTTGGGCATAAGCTTTCATGGGTAAAATACCATTTCTTCAGATGCATGGAGTGAAAATCACAAATATAGGCATAAATATACTGGCACATGAAGAGAAGGGAGTTACCTTACAAGTGAAGAACCAGCGTTGACAAGGCCAATTCAGTCAGAGTGGATGTGGTCCACTCCCAATAACTGATAAGGAGGTGTCAATACCAAGAGAGGGAAAATTGCTTTTGTAGTGAGCCAGCCACTCCCAGTCCCTATTCAAGCCCAGATTAATGGTGTTAAGTTTGCCAATGAATGTAGCTCTGCAGTTTCTCTTTGAAGTCTGTTTTTGAAGTTTTTTTGTTGAAGAATGGCTACTTTTAAATCTGTTATAGAATGTCCAGGGAGATTGAAATGTTCTCCTACTGGCTTTTGTATGTTACCATTCCTGATATCTGATTTGTGTCCATTTATTCTTTTACATAGAGACTGTCCAGTTTGGCCAATGTACCTGGGAGAGGGGCATTGCTGGCACGTGATGACATATATCACATTAGTGGATGTGCAGGTGAATGATGGTGTGGCTGATGTGGTTGGATCCTCTGATGGGGTCGCCAGAATAGGTATGGGGACAGACTAGGCAATGGGATTTGTTACAGGGATTGGAATCACCAAGTGAGCTTGGAAGGAAACGAAAACTCCAGAAAACATCATTCAGCTCCTCTACCTGTATCTGAAAAGGGAAAGTTCCTGGGTTTTGGAAGGAAAAAATTGAGGGCTGTTAAAACCCTGCTAAACTCAGAGGACATCTGATGCATTTCAAATCCTGTTTACTTTCTGTGTATTCAGCAATGCTCTTTTCTGACAGCTTAATTTCTGCAGTGTGACTGGGCTTCATAAAATCTCTTTAATCGAACACAGAACACTCCATGCAATCAGATCCAACGCAGTGCTATTTTACTTGATTTAAATGAGAAAGTTAAATCTCAGTCTAGACAGGCCTCTGTGTAGCCCCTGTGAATCTTACACCATCATCTCTGAATATGTTTCTCATTTTCCAGACAAGCCCAGGGGATCTGCATCCCCCAATGAAATTCCTGTCTGCACTAAATTGCTTTTTAGTAGTGATTTATACTTCAATAAAACTACGTCACCAGAGGAAAATATCTTTAATTGTATAACTGACATGACTTATGCAGGGCATATTTTTTGTGATTAGTTATATAGAGGTTATAGGTCTCTGAGAAGAGGGTTGTAGGCCTCAGACTTTCATTTACAATGGGACTAGTAAAAGAAGAGGAAATCAACTGTCAATAAACACAACTGTCATGGCATCTAAAGTGTAGCCTGATTTATAAGCTTTTTTTGGAAAATGGAGGTGAGGCTGTACTGTAACACCATGTCTGACCCCTTGTTCCTTTGGAATTTGAGTGAGCCCAGATTTGATCTTTGCAACTCGGGCTTCTCTTTCTAAAGAGCCAAACTGAAACACAACCCAAACTTGTAGATATTTGATTTCCCACCTGGTTCTAGAGCTTTGCTCCATTACCATTCCTGTTCAAGGGAAGACTGGGTATAGACAATGGTGCTGCAGAAGACAAAAAGCAGTAGAAGGTGGCAAACATAACAACAGGTGGTGGGGAAATCTTAGGCCTTGGCTACACTGGCGCTTTACAGCGCTGCAACTTTCTCGCTCAGGTGTGTGAAAATACACCCCCCTGAGCGCAGCAAGTTACAGCACTGCAAAGCGCCAGTGTAAACAGCGCCCCAGGGCTGGGAGCGCAGCTCCCAGCGCAGCAAGCTAATCCCCTCGGGGAGGTGGAGTAAGTGCAGCGCTGGGAGAGCTCTCTCCCAGCGCTGGCGCCGCGACCACACTCGCACTTCAAAGCGCTGCCGCAGGAGCGCTCCCGCAGCAGCACTTTGGAGTTTCGAGTGTAGCCAAGCCCTTACTTAATTTTTGCTATGAAATAAAGGACTTTCTGTCTGTATGAAGCCAGCATAAATCAATAACTCTGAAATTGCAGTACATCTCTCTTCTAAAGTAGTATGTGCATTAGTTGAGACAACATGAGTGTCTCTCCCTGACCCATTTAGTAGAAGTGAGCTGACATTCTGCCAGATGGCAATCTGGATTCTGGGTACAGTGTATTTGAACTGTATGGACTTGATTTTGATCTTACTCACGTCACTGTAGTCCAGGAGGAACTGCACTGAACTCAATGGACCAGATCTTTGGATGCAACTGAGCTATGCTCCACAAAGGACCTGAGCTGAGTGGACGTGAAGTCCATTATTCTGGCCCTCTCTCTGAATCTGGAGGCATCCATGAGCTGTTTTGGACAACAGAATAGTTAGAGCAACCTCAGGGGTTATTGTGTGAATGATGATCACTATGTGCTCTAGCTGTACCCTTTCCTGCCTCTGACACTGATTCTACATAAACTTCAGGATTCCCTCATGTCAAGGCAATCCCTAGCTATGAAAGAATGGGATCTGGCCTAAAGAATTTACATATGTGAGAACAGAATCAGGCCTAATGCCTTTAATGGATACACCACTATAAATTATACAACTAAATAAGAACATTTTTTCCTCCCAGATTTGCAAGTGGTTATCCAAATATGAAACAATTAAATTTTGTCTGAATCTGAATTATTATCTGAAAGGTGGCCCAGTTTTATCACTTGGATAAGTTTGATAGTGAATGAAATGACATCTGATTTAGTAAAATGGTTTGGTTTGGACAAGTGTTACATAATTGTTACACTTGGCCTTGATTTTATACCGCATTTTCAGATTATTATTTTATTCTATTTTATCGTATTCTTATCCCATAGAAGTTAGTGGGAGTTTTACTAAAGACAGAAGTATGGGACTGTGACTTAAATCAATGACTCTTGTCAAGGTTTTTTTCCCCCACTTTGAACTTTAGAGTGCAAATATGGGGACCTGCATGAACACTTCTAAGCTTAATTACTAGCTTAGATCTGGTACACTGCCACCAGCCAGAAATTCAGTGTCTGGCACACTCCCTGTCCCCCCCATAACTTTCCCCTCCCTGGGCTGCCTTAAGAGGCTTCACCAATTCCCCGGTGAACACAGATTTAAACTCCTTGGATCTTAAAACAAGGAGGAATTAACCATCCCCCTCCTTTTCCCCCACCAATCCCTGGTGAGTTCAGACCCAATCCCCTTGGATCTTAAAACAAGGAAAATCAATCAGATTCTTAAAAAGGAAGCTTTTAATTAAAGAAAGAAAAGGTAAAAATTATCTCTGTAAAATCGGGATGGAAAATGCTTTACAGGGTACTCAGATTTATATAGACGAGAGGGACCCTGCCCCCCAGCCTTAGATTCAAAGTTACAGCAAACAGAGGTAAAAAATCCTTTCAGCAAAAAAGAAATATTCACAAGTTGAGAAAACAAACATAAGACTAATCCGCCTTGCCTGGCTATTACTTACAATTTTGAAACATGAAAGACTGATTCAGAAAGATTTGGAGAGTGTGGATGTACGTCTTGTCCCTCTTAGTCCCAAGAGCGAACAGCCCCCAAAACAAAAAGCACAAACAAAGACTTCCCTCCACCAAGATTTGAAAGTATCTTGTCCCCTCATTGGTCCCCTGGTCAGGTGTCAACCAGGTTTACTGAGCTTGTTAACCCTTTACAGGTAAAAGAGACATTAACCCTTAACTATCTGTTATGACATGCCCCCCAAATCTCAGACAGTGTGGAACCACACTGGCGGTGATTTCTTCCTAGAACTTTAGAATAAACAGTTTAATAAAACACATGCACCTTTACATATACTATTAATTATGTAAAACTACAAGATTTTTCACATTTCAAAGACAATTTTTAACCAGTTGATTCTGGGAAACTTTCATGGGAGAGTGCATCAGCTACTTTGTTAGAAGCTCCTGAAATGTGTTGAATTTCAAAATCAAAATCTTGGAGAGCTAAACTCCATCGAAGCAGTTTTTTATTATTTCCCTTAGCAGTATGAAGCCACTTTAGCGCAGCATGGTCAGTTTGTAGCCGGAACTGCCGTTCCCAAACGTATGGGCATAGCTTTTCCAGGGCATACACAATGGCGTAGCATTCTTTTTCACTAATTGACCAGCTGAGAAACATGACAGGATGGAAGTTTTGATCTGGTCCTTCCTGCTTTAAAACTTCTCCCACACCACACGCAGATGCATCTGTGGTTAGTAGGAATGGTTTGTCAAAGTCTGGGGCCCTTAGCACAGGGTCAGATATGAGTGTTGCCTTAAGCTAGGTAAAGGCCTTCTGACACTCATCAGTCCACTTAACTGCATTTGGCTGGGTCTTTTTGGTCAGGTCTGTTAGTGGGGCAGCGACTTGGCTGTAGTGTGGTACAAATCACCTGTAATATCCGGCCAAGCCTAAGAAGGATTGGACCTGTTTCTTTGACTTTGGGACAGGCCACTTTTGGATAGCATCCACCTTGGCCTGTAGGGGGTTTATTGTTCCTTGACCCACCTGGTGCCCCAGGTAAGTCACTCTGCTTTGGCCTATTTGACACTTTTTAGCCTTAACAGTTAGTCCGGCCTGCCTGATGCGCTCAAAGACTTTTTCAGGTGTTCTTCCCATGAATCAGAAAAAATGGCCACATCATCGAGGTAGGCAACTGCATATTCTCCCAATCCTGCTAGGAGACCATCCACAAGTCTTTGGAAGGTGGCGGGTGCATTTTGCAGCCCGAAAGGAAGCACATTAAATTCATACACCCCTGCATGGGTGATGAAGGCTGATCTTTCTTTGGCGGGTTCATCTAGCGGTACTTGCCAGTACCCCTTGGTTAAGTCTATTGTAGAGATGAACTGGGCACATCCCAATTTCTCCAATAGCTCATCGGTGCGTGGCATTGGATAGTTATTGGGATGAGTTACAGCATTTAGCTTACGGTAGTCCACGCAAAAGCGTATTTCCCCATCTGGTTTGGGTACTAGAACCACTGGAGATGCCCATGCACTGGTAGATGAGTGGATTATACCCATCTGTGGCATGTTTTGGATCTCTCATTCTATGCAGCTTGGGCATGAGGAGACACCCAGTAGGGTGGGGTTCTAATTGGGTGAGCATTACCTGTGTCAATGGAGTGGTATGCCCATTCAGTCCGTCCTGGGGTGGCTGAGAAAAATGGGTCGAAGCTAGTGCACAGCTCCTTGATCTGTTGCCGCTGCAGATGTTCCAGCATGGTGGAGAGGTTCACCTCTTCCACGCCACCGTCACTTTTTCCATCGTAGTAGACACCTTCAAGCCACTCAGTATCATCTTCTCCCTGGGCTGTAAACTGACACACCTTTACTTCTCTGGAATAAAAGGGCTTTATAGAGTTAACATGGTACACTTTAGGCTTTAGGGTTGAGGTGGGGAATGCTATGAGATAGTTAACAGCTCCCAGGCACTCTTGGACTGTGAATGGCCCTTCCAATGAGGCTTCCATCTTATGGGCCTGTTGCGCTTTCAAGACCATAACCTGGTCTCCTACTTTGAAGGAACGCTCTCTGGTATGTTTATCATACCAGGCCTTTTGCTCTTCCTGAGCATCCTTTAGGTTTTCTTTAGCAAGGGCTAAAGCATGTCGGAGGGTGTATTGTAGGTTGCTTACAAAGTCCAGAATGTTAGTCCCTGGAGAAGGCATAAACCCCTCCCATTGCTGCTTCACCAACTGTAATGGCCCCTTAACCTCGTGGCCATACACAAGTTCGAATGGTGAAAACCCTAAACTGGGATGTGGTACAGCCCTGTAGGCAAAAAGCAACTGCTGCGACACTAGATCCCAATCATTGGAGTGTTCATTTACGAATGAACGTAACATGGCCCCCACAGTTCCATTAAACCTCTCCACCAGGCCATTGGTTTGATGGTGGTAAGGGGTAGCAACCAAGTGATTCACCCCATGAGCTTCCCACAGATTTTTCATGGTCCCTGCCAGGAAATTAGTTTCCGAATCTGTAAGGATGTCAGAAGGCCAACCTGCCCTGGCAAAAATGTCTGCTGGGGCCTGGCACACAGTTTTAGCCCTGATGTTGCTTAGAGCTACTGCTTCTGGCCACCAGGTAGCAAAATCCATGAAAGTCAGTATGACTGCTTTCCTCTGGGTGTCTTTTTTTGGAAAGAATTCAGAATATCCAAAGCTACTTGCTGAAATGGGACCTTAATTACAGGGAGTGGCTGGAGAGGGGCTTTGACATGGTCTTGGGGCTTTCCCACTTTTTGGCACACCTCACAAGACCGGACATAATTAGCAACGTCCTTGCCCATTCCCTCCCAGTGGAAGGACTTCCCCAATCAGTCTTTGGTTCTGTTCACCCCAGCATGGCCACTGGGATGATCATGGGCTAAGCTTAAGAGCTTTACCCGGTACTTAGTTGGAACCACCAACTGTTTTTGAGGATGCCAGTCTTCCTGGTGTCCACCAGAAAGAGTCTCCTTGTATAAGAGTCCTTGTTCTACAAGAAACCGGGATTGGTTAGAAGAGCTGAGAGGCGGTGGGGTGCTCCGTGCCACCGCCCAAGCTTTCTGAAGGCTGTCATCTGCTTCCTGCTCAGTCTGGAACTGTTTCCTTGAGGCTAGAGACACCAGTTCCTCTTTAGACTGTGGACTTGGGCTTGGTCCCTCTGGAAGCGATGTAGGTGATGGGGTTGTTTTCGTTGATTGTGACCCACTGTCCGCAGGTGCACTATGTGATATTTCAGGCTCTGGCTGAGCCTCTTGAGTAGGGTAGTCTGCTGCTTCTGCCAGTTCAGGCCCACTGGTGCCCTCTGGCATTGGAGCTGTAGATGGGTTTGCAAGCGCTGGCATCGGTGCTGTCAACGGTTCTGGTGCTGGTTGCTTTTCCACTTCTGGTTCTGGGACTGGATGCACTATGGCTGTTGCAGTTGTTGGCAGGGGATCTGGTTCCACCACCTCTGTCTGGGTCTTTGGTAACACAGACGGGGCCCTGGTGGATGGCTCAGGAACAGGGATAGGTGTGGAAGCTTGCTTGGCCTGGCTGCGGGTGACCATTCCCACCCTCTTGGCCAGCTTCACATGGTTGGCCAAGTCTCCCCCCAATAGCATGGAGATGGAATAATTGTCATAGACTGCAAAAGTCCATATTCCTGACCAGCCCTTATAGTGGACAGGCAATTCAGCTGTAGGCAAGTTTAAAGATTTTGACATGAATGGGTAAATTGTCACTTGGGCCTCTGGGTTGATGAATTTGGAGTTCACTAAGGATTGGTGGATAGCTGACACTTGTGCCCCGGTGTCTCTCCACGCGATAATCTTCTTTCCGCCCACTCTCAAGGTTTCCCTTTGCTCTGAGGGTATTTGAGAGGCATCTGGGCCTGGGGATCTTTGGTGTGATGGTGGTGTAATGAACTGTACTCGGTTGGGGTTCTTGGGGCAGTTGGCCTTTATATGTCCCAGTTCATTACATTTAAAACATCGCTCAGCTGACTGGTCACTGGGCCGAGGTGGGTTGCTGGAGACTGGTGAGGTGGGACAATAGAGTGTCTAGGGCTTTCGTTGGGTTGTAGGTGGGGTCTTCGGTTGCCCTCGGTGATAGGATTTATTTTTGGTTTGCCCCTTCTGATATTCGCTCCAACTGCTAGTAGTTTTTTTCTTTTCTGCCACTTCCACCCATCTGGCTCCAATCTCCCCCGCCTTGCTTACAGTTTTGGGCTTCCCATCTTGGATGTACCTTTCTATTTCCTCAGGAACACCCTCTAAGAACTCCATTTGCATTAGGAAGTCCAGCTCTTCCAGAGATTTAGCATTTGCTCCTGATATCCAAGCATCCCAATTCCTTCCAATGTGGTAGGCATGTTTGGTAAATGACACATCTGGTTTCCACCTTAGGGCTCTGAACCGCTGGTGGGCATGCTTAGGTGTTAGCCTCATTCTGATTCTGGCCTTGGTTTGAAAAAGATCATAATCGTTCATGCGTTCCTTAGGCATTTCAGCCGCCACCTCTGCTAAGGGTCCACTGAGCTGTGGCCTCAGCTCTATCATGTACTGGTTTGTAGAGATGTTGTATCCAAGGCAGGCCCTTTCAAAATTTTCCAAGAAGGCCTCAGTATCATCACCTGCCTTGTAGGTGGGGAATTTCCTGGGATGGGGAACAGTACCTGGAGAAGGGTTGTTAGGGTTGGCTGTTCCATCCTGCTTTGCCTTTTCTAAGTCCAGGGCCTGCTGGTGGGCCTCCAAAGCCCTCCGGTGGTCAGCCTCTTTGGCTTTTTCTTCTCTTTCTCTGTCTCCTTCTCTCATCTCCATCTCTTTTTCTTTCATCTCCATAGTTCTCCTGTGGTCAGCCTCTTGGGCTTTCGCTTCTGTGGCCAGCCTAGTCATTTCTAGTTTGTTAACTGTTTCACTGGTACTCATTTTCCTGCTTTCTTGTGCTGGCCACACCCCCCTCTGCAGCTCACTGAAACCTGGGATGCACTCCGCTCAGGGCTGCTTGGTTAACAGAGATTTTCTAACTAGCTATACCCAAGAGGTAGGTAGAAAGAAAACAATTCAACTTGTAAATTCCTTTTTCCTGTTTGCTTGCTCACAGCTTGAAGCCTCCTCTTAACAAAGACCCTTGTTAAAAAACTTAACACCTCTGCCCTCAGGCTGCTTTCCAAGCAGCTAGAAAGGAGAGAAAAAAAATCCTACTGGCTTTTGGTTCCTAAAAATCTCACACCGCTGCTCACCATGTCAAGGTTTTTTTCCCCCACTTTGAACTTTAGAGTGCAAATGTGGGACCTGCATGAATAATTCTAAGCTTAATTACTAGCTTAGATCTGGTACACGGCCACCAGCCAGAAATTCAGTGTCTGGCACACTCCCTGTCCCCCCCATAACTTTCCCTACCTGGTCTGCCTTGAGAAGCTTCACCAATTCCCTGGTGAACACAGATTTAAACTCCTTGGATCTTAAAACAAGGAGGAATTAACCATCCCCCCTCCTATCCCCCCACCAATCCCTGGTGAGTTCAAACTCAATCCCCTTGGATCTTAAAACAAGGAAAATCCATCAGATTCTTAAAAAGGAAGCTTTTAATTAAAGAAAGAAAAGCTAAAAATGATCTCTGTAAAATCGGGATGGAAAATGGTTTACAGGGTACTCAGATTCATATAGACTAGAGGGACCCCATCCCCTAGCCTTAGATTCAAAATTACAGCAAACAGAGGTAAAAAATCCTTCCAGCAAAAAAGAAACATTCACAAGTTGAGAAAACAAACATAAGACTAATCCGCCTTGCCTGGCTATTACTTACAATTTTGAAACATGAAAGACTAATTCAGAAAGATTTGGAGAGCCTGGATGTATGTCTGGTCCCTCTTAGTCCCAAGAGCGAACAATCCCCAAAACAAAAAGCACAAACAAAGACTTCCCTCCACCAAGATTTGAAAGTATCTTGTCCCCTCATTGGTCCTCTGGTCAGGTGTCAGCCAGGTTTACTGAGCTTGTTAACCCTTTACAGGTAAAAGAGACATTAACCTTTAACTATCTATTTATGACAACTCTATTTCCAAACACTTGTAAACCAGAACACACAAGATAAGACTTCAGAATACTTAGAAATGGGTGGTATTTTCTGGGTGGGGAAGCAGTAGTGGCTTACTTAAGGAAGCACATGTAGCATAGGAGTGTCGGCTAATTTACTTGAGGGTTATGCACTTCTTTCCTTATGTTGGCCAAACTAAGTGGGTGGTAGGAGGGGAAGAATGCAGTCTTTATCCCTGACCCCAAATGCACTGCCCATCTGAGGATTTCAAAGTGCTTTGCAGCCCTGAGAGAATTCACCCTCCCCTCAGCCAATGAGAGACAAAGGAAGATAAGATCCATTACAGTCAGTTTCTGCTGCCTTGATCCCCTCCTCTGTCCCAGACTCCCCACCCCAGGCTTGCACCGTCCATACTGCCTTTTACTCCCCCATTTCCCTCACATCCCAGGCTGCTGTTGAATATTTTCTGTTCTCCTTTTCACCCTGCCCCTCTCCAAACCTTGATGCCTTTCTAGGTCATCTTTCCCAGTTGTAGAAGAACTTGTGATGTATCTGCAAAGCAGGGGTATATAGCTCCCTCCCCCCTGCACTTCCCTTTCCCCTGCCAAGTTAGGGAAAAGGTCCTTTAACCAGGAAGTGTCTGGGCTCTGTTTGGGAGTGGTGGTTGCCTGGAGGCAAAGAGCTGCAAGGAAGCTGAAACGGTGGCCTGGAGGCAAGCAGGCAGATGGAGAGAAGCTGGAAGCAGGAACAGTTGCAGAGCTGTGTCTGGAACAGACTGACTGTCGGACACTACGACTGGTTGTAGGTCTGTGTGTGGGACTTCTGGAGGAGCAGCAGCAGGTGGGCAGTGAGCCAGTGCAGAGGGGCCCCAATGAGAGACCTCAACTGAACCTGGAAACCTGCAAGCATGTATTTGCATAGAATATATACTGGAAAGGATACCTTAGGCACCAGGCCTGAAGAGCCCTGATTTTGGATTGGACTGCCCACAGGAACCACCATTGCTCACTTTGAACTGTAACTGTTCAAGCCTCTGTATCTAGGGTGTTTGCAACCTTTCCCCTTTCTTGCCAGCCCTAGTAAAATAACCTTTCCCATAGCCATGTGTCTGAGTGCTGATTGGGAAACACCAGGGTTAGCACTTACAAAGTCTAGCTGCCAAAGCACCTATAGTGCTTACCTATGAGTCACAATGCATCTGGCATGCTACTGGCCCCCTCAGTTTTGGGGATAGAGGGGCAAAGGTAAATGATTTTTGCTTGACCCAGGCAGAGTGTGGAGGGAATCACAGTGCAAACCTCTAGCCTCACTCCTACTCAGCCGTATAACTCCTGGTCTGAAGCAGACACTGCTATTCCAGTCCTGAACCCCATGTCCACCCATGTGCACACACAACTCTGTCAAAGCATCTGGTCTTGACCTGCAGTTTCATTTGCTGACTCACTGCAACCAGTGGGATTGAAGTATGGAAATAAGCTCACAGAAGGGAGTGGAGAGTTACCTCTGATGTCACAATGTTACCACTCAGGCAACAGTACAGTGCTCCAAATGGGCACTGTGTGTCAGGCTTTTCCAGGGTTCCAGTTTTCCAATTGTCACCAACATCAGTTAGGTTTCTTCCCACTGATGCCTAGAACATTTCCTGAAATCTTGGAATTGATTGGCTGCATTCTTTAAAAGTTATATTACAGACAGACAAATACCAATTAGCAAATCATACTTGAATTAACTGTTAGACACTTATTGACCCACTTACCAGAACAATGTGTTTTAATATTTTATATGCATGAGGCAATCTTCTTGGTAACATGTTCACTAAGGAGATAGCTACAATAATGGCTTACAGGTCTAGGCAGTATCCAAGGCGAAACAGAACTACTGATTCTCAACTGCCCTAAACCTAAGAATGACTGGTTCCAATCAATCCTAACAATGAGCAGGCAGAATTCCAAATGAGATGGGTGTTCAGTTTGCATTGTTTAAGAGGACAAAGTATTTCCTTGCTGAGCTTAATTTAAAAAAAAATGCTTAACATGAATTAAAATGAATTTTAACTTCATTGAAAACTAAACTTACCATTATCCAATGTTTCTGACGTTCCACCTACAGCATGTTAATCCTAGGAACACAGGGGCTCTGTATCTTGAAGATAACAATCTCTATAGGAAATCCAGCATTTTGGTATTCTGGCTGATTTTTGTCCTTTCTATTGTAGGTCTTCTTTTCACTTCCAGGATTTCCTTGTTCCAAATATTTCTAAACGGACACAAGCACTTCGTTGCTCTGAAACAAAAGGTCATTAAAACACAGTGATGCAGATGATCAAAGAGGGGAAAATCTCTTCTCATCACATTACCAACCTGCCAATTCAACCATTTTGAGCCATACTGGGATTCCCCACTGTAATAACCTTAGTCCCAGATTTGGACCTTAGCGTCCAAAATATGGGGGTTAGCATGAAAACCTCCAAGCTTAGTTACCTGCTTGGACCTGGTACCTGCTGCCACCACCCAAAAAATTAGAGTGTTTTGGGGCACTCTGGTCCCTCTGAAAAACCTTCCCTGGGGACCCCAAGACCCAAATCCCTTGAGTCTCACAACCAAGGGAAATAATTCTTTTTCCCTTCCCCCCTCCAGGTGCTCCTGGAGAGATACACAGACACAAGCTCTGTGAAACTACACAGAGGGACTCCCCCTCTCCGTTCCCAATCCTGGAACAAAAGTACTTTCCTATTCCCCCAGAGGGAATGCAACATCAGGCTAGCAATCCAACACACAGATCTCCCCTTGATTTCTTCCTCCCACCAATTCCCTGGTGAGTACAGACTCAATTTCCCTGAAGTAAAGAAAAACTCCAACAGGTCTTAAAAGAAAGCTTTATATAAAAAGAAAGAAAAATAAGTACAAATGTTCTCTCTGTATATAGATGATACAACACAGGGTCAATTGCTTAAAAGAATATTGAATAAACAGCCTTATTTCAAAAAGAATACAAATCAAAGCACTCCAGCACTTATATTCATGCAAATACCAAAAAAAAGAAAACCATAGACTTACTATCTGATCTCTTTGTCCTTACACTTAGAAACAGAAGACTAGAAAGTAGAGCTACTTCTCCAAAGCTCAGAGAAGGCAGGCAGCCAGAAAACAAAGACAAAAGACACTCAATTCCCTCCACCCAAAGTTGAAAAAATCCGGTTTCCTGATTGGTCCTCTGGTCAGGTGCTTCAGGTGAAAGAGACATTAACCCTTAGCTATCTGTTTATGACACGCCCCCCAAATTGCAGACAGTGGGGAAGCTCACTGGCGGCGATTTCCTTCTAGAACTTGAAAATAAACAGATTAATACAACACATACACCTTTACATATACTCCTAAGTATATAACTAACAGACTTCTACATTTTAAGAACACTTTTTAACTACTGAATTCTGGGAAACTCTCACGGGAGAGTGCATCAGCTACTTTGTTAGAAGCTCCTGTGATGTGTTGAATTGCAAAATCAAAATCTTGGAGAGCTAAACTCCAACGAAGAAGTTTCTTGTTGTTCCCCTTGGCAGTATGAAGCCACTTTAGTGCAGCATGGTCAGTTTGTAGTTGGAACCGCCGTCCCCAAACATATGGGCGTAGCTTTTTCCAGGGCGTACACAATGGCATAGCATTCCTTTTCACTGACTGACCAGTGACTTTCCCTCTCAGACAGTTTCTTGCTGAGAAACACGACAGGATGGAAGTTGTGATCTGTTGCTTCCTGCATGAGCACTGCTCCTATACCACGCTCAGATGCATCCGTGGTTACTAGGAATGGCTTGTCAAAGTCCGGGGCCCTGAGCACAGGGTCAGACATGAGCATCGCCTTAAGCTGGGTAAAGGCCTTTTGACACTCATCAGTCCACTTAACTGCATTTGGCTGGGTCTTTTTGGTCAGGTCGGTCAGTGGGGCAGCGATTTGGCTGTAGTGTGGTACAAATCGCCTGTAGTATCCGGCCAAGCCTAAGAAGGATTGGACCTGCTTCTTGGACCGTGGGACAGGCCACTTTTGGATAGCATCCACCTTGGCCTGTAGGGGGTTTATGGTTCCTCGACCCACCTGGTGCCCCAGGTAAGTCACTCTGTTTTGGCCTATTTGACACTTTTTGGCCTTAACAGTTAGTCCTGCCTGCCTGATGCGCTCAAAGACCTTTTCCAGGTGTAGTAGGTGTTCGGGCCAGGAGTCTGAAAAAATGGCCACATCATCGAGGTAGGCAACTGCAAATTCTGCCAGTCCAGCTAGTAGACCATCTACCAGCCTCTGGAAGGTGGCGGGTGCATTTCGAAGGCCGAAAGGAAGGACATTGAATTCATACACCCCCGCATGGGTGACGAATGCTAACCTCTCCTTGGCAGGTTCATCTAGCGGTACTTGCCAGTACCCCTTGGTTAAGTCTATTGTAGAGATGAACTGGGCACGTCCCAACTTTTCCAATAGCTCATCGGTACGTGGCATTGGATAGTTGTCCGGACGAGTTACAGCATTTAGCTTACGGTAGTCCACGCAAAAGCGTATTTCCCCATCTGGTTTGGGTACCAGAACCACTGGAGATGCCCATGCACTGGTAGATGAGCGGATTATACCCATCTGTAGCATGTTTTGGATCTCCCGTTCTATAGCAGCTTGGGCATGAGGAGACACTCGGTAGGGTGGGGTTCTGATTGGGTGAGCATTACCTGTATCAATGGAGTGGTATGCCCGTTCAGTCCGTCCTGGGGTGGCTGAGAACAATGGGGCGAAGCTAGTGCACAGCTCCTTGATTTGTTGCCGCTGCAGACGTTCCAGGGTGGTTGAGAGGTTCACCTCTTCCACGCCACCGTCTTTTTTCCCGTCGTAGTAGACACCGTCAGGCCACTCAGCATCCTCTCCCTGGACTGTAAACTGACAAACCTGTAAGTCTCTGGAATAGAAAGGCTTGAGAGAATTAACATGGTACACTTTAGGCTTTAGTGAGGAATTGGGAAATGCTATGAGGTAGTTTACAGCTCCCAGGCGCTCTTGGACCGTGAATGGCCCTTCCCATGATGCTTCCATCTTATGGGCCTGTTGCGCCTTCAAGACCATAACCTGGTCTCCTACCTTGAAGGACCGATCTCTGGCATGTCTGTCATACCAGGCCTTTTGCTCTTCTTGAGCATCCTTTAGGTTCTCTTTAGCAAGGGCTAAAGAGTGTCGGAGGGTGCTTTGTAGGTTGCTTACAAAGTCCAGAATGTTAGTTCCTGGAGAAGGCGGAAACCCCTCCCATTGCTGCTTCACCAACTGTAATGGCCCCTTAACCTCGTGACCATACACAAGTTCAAATGGTGAAAACCCTAAACTGGGATGTGGTACAGCCCTGTAGGCAAACAGCAACTGCTGCAACACTAGGTCCCAATTATTGGAGAATTCGTTGATGAATTTTCGTATCATGGCCCCCAAAGTTCCATTGAACCTTTCCACCAGGCCATTGGTTTGATGGTGGTATGGGGTGGCAACCAAGTGATTCACCCCATGAGTTTCCCACAGTTTTTTCATGGTCCCTGCCAGGAAATTAGACCCTGAATCTGTAAGGATGTCGCAGGGCCAACCTACTCTGGCAAAGATGTCTGTTAGGGCCAGGCACACAGTGTTAGCCCTGGTGTTGCCTAGAGCGACTGCTTCTGGCCATCGGGTAGCAAAGTCCACTAAAGTCAGTACGTACTGCTTTCCTCTGGGCGTCTTTTTTGGGAAAGGGCCCAGAATATCCACAGCTACTCGCTGAAATGGGACCTCAATTATGGGGAGTGGCTGGAGAGGGGCCTTGACCTGGTCTTGAGGCTTACCCACTCTTTGGCATACCTCACAAGACCGGACATACTTGGCAACGTCCTTGCCCATCCCCTCCCAGTGGAAGGACTTCCCCAACCGGTCCTTGGTTCTGTTCACCCCAGCATGGCCACTGGGATGATCATGGGCTAAGCTTAATAGCTTCTCCCGGTACTTAGTTGGAACCACCAACTGTTTTTGCGGCTGCCATTCTTCCCGGTGTCCACCAGAAAGAATTTCCTTGTATAAAAGTCCTTGGTCTATAACAAACCGGGATCGATTAGAAGAGCTGAGAGGCGGTGGGGTGCTCCGTGCCGCCGCCCAAGCTTTCTGAAGGCTGTCATCCGCTTCCTGCTCAGTCTGGAACTGTTCCCTTGAGGCTGGGGTCACCAGTTCTTCCTCAGACTGTGGACTTGGGCTTGGTCCCTCTGGAAGCGATGTAGGTGATGGGGTTGTTTCCGTTGCTGGTGTACCGCTCTCCGCTGGTGCACCTGAGGGCATTTCAGGCTCTGGCTGAGCCTTTTGGGTATGGCTGTCTTTTGCTTCTGCCAGTTCTGGCTCGCTGGCGCCCTCTGGCATTGAGTTTGAAGATGTGGTTGCACTTGCTGGTGCTGGTTGCTGTTCCAGTTCCGGGCCTGGGACTGGAGATGCTGTGGCTGTTTCAGTGGTAGGCATGGAATCCGGGTCCACTACCTCTGTCTGGGTCTCTGGTAACACAGACGGGGCCTCTGTGGACGGCTCAGGAACAGGAATGGGTCTGGAAGCTTGCCGGGTTTGGCTACGTGTAACCATTCCCACTCTCTTGGCCCGCCTCACCTGGTTGGCCAAGTCTTCCCCCAGTAGCATGGGGATAGGATAATTGTCATAGATTGCAAAAGTCCACATTCCTGACCAGCCTTTGTACTGGACAGGCAGTTGAGCTGTAGGCAAGTCTACAGCTTGTGACATGAAGGGATAAATTGTAACTTTGGCCTTTGGGTTGATGAATTTGGGGTCAACGAAGGATTGGTGGATAGCTGACACTTGTGCCCCCGTGTCTCTCCACGCAGTAACCTTCTTTCCGCCCACTCTCAAATTTTCCCTTCGCTCCAAGGGTATTTGAGAGGCATCCGGGCCTGGGGATCTTTGGTGTGATGGTGGTGTAATGAATTGCACTCGCATGGTGTTCTTGGGACACTTGGCCTTGATATGTCCCAGTTCATTACACTTAAAGCATCTTCCATCTGATGGGTCACTGGGCCGAGGTGAGTTACTGGAGACTGGTGAGGTTGAAGGGTAGGGTATCTGTGGCTTTACTTGGGTGGTATGTGGGGTTTTTGGCTGTCCTCGGTTGTAGGGTTTATGGTCTGTGTGCCCCCTGGGGTAATCGTTCCCCTTGACAGTAGCTTTCTTGCTTTCTGCCAGTTCCATCCATTTGGCTCCAATTTCCCCTGCCTCAGCGATATTCTTGGGGTTTCCATCTTGTATGTACCGTGTGATGTCTTCAGGAACACCATCCAAGAACTGCTCCATTTGTATGAGGAGGTTCAGTTCTTCCAAGGTTTGAATGTTGTTTCCTGTTAGCCAGGCCTCATAGTTTTTTGCAATGCAGTAGGCGTGTTTGGGAAATGACACCTCGGGTTTCCACTTTTGGGTTCTGAAGCGCCGACGGGCATGATCTGGGGTTATCCCCATCCTGTATCTGGCCTTGGTTAGGAAAAGTTTATAGTCATTCATTTGGTGCTTAGGCATTTCAGCTGCCACCTCTGCTAAAGGTCCACTGAGCTGTGACCTCAATTCTACCATGTACTGGTCTTCGGGAATGCTGTACCCAAGACAGGCTCTTTCAAAATTTTCCAAGAAGGCCTCGGTGTCATCACCTGCCTTGTAGGTGGGAAATTTCCTGTGCCGTGGAGCAATATTTGGCGCTGGGTTGTTAGGGTTGGCTGGCACAGGCAACCCAGCTTTTGCCAAGTCCAGTTCATGTTTTCTCTGTTTTTCCTTCTCTTCATGTTGTTTTTTCCATTTCTTTTTGTTGTTTTTCCATTTCTTTTTGGTGTTTTTCCATGTCTCGGCGGTGGGCCGCCTCCTCTTCTTCTTGCTTCCTTCTGTGGGCCAACTCATCTTCTGCTTGTTTCCTTCGGTAGGCCATCTCTTCTTCTTCTAGTTTTCTTTTGTGTGCTGCCTCTTTGATCTGTTCTTCTCTTTCTTTCATCTCCATCTCTTTTTGTTTTATTTCCAGTTGTCGCCTGTGTTCAGCTTCTTTGATTTGTTCTTCGGCGTCAATTTTTGCCTTAGAAGTCATGGTTCCTGTTTTCTTGTGTTGGGGTGCCCTCCGGTGTTTATCTTCTGAACTGCAGGTTCTCTGTTGCCTCCTGAAGTCTGCCTAGCAACAGTGCCTTTAGCTAATTTTCCTTTTCTCTCTCTAGCTAATGTTCAATGAAGGGAAACCAGAAAAACCACTTTATTTGCATGCATATAAGTGCCGGTACTTGCCTCCTAATGGGAGGGCTATTGCATGACAAAAGACCCTTAACATGCAAGCCACAAACTGCGAGAGAGAGCAGAAAAAAAAATTCTCTCTGGTTCCCTTTTAAAACCAACTGCTTCTCTCTGCTAAAAAGCCCTTAGCAGAGAAAAGAAAAATATAATATTTCTACTGGCTTCTGGGTTCTGTCTGTCTCCCACCAGCTGCCACTCATGTAATAACCTTAGTCCCAGATTTGGACCTTAGCGTCCAAAATATGGGGGTTAGCATGAAAACCTCCAAGCTTAGTTACCTGCTTGGACCTGGTACCTGCTGCCACCACCCAAAAAATTAGAGTGTTTTGGGGCACTCTGGTCCCTCTGAAAAACCTTCCCTGGGGACCCCAAGACCCAAATCCCTTGAGTCTCACAACCAAGGGAAATAATTCTTTTTCCCTTCCCCCCCTCCAGGTGCTCCTGGAGAGATACACAGACACAAGCTCTGTGAAACTACACAGAGGGACTCCCCCTCTCCGTTCCCAATCCTGGAACAAAAGTACTTTCCTATTCCCCCAGAGGGAATGCAACATCAGGCTAGCAATCCAACACACAGATCTCCCCTTGATTTCTTCCTCCCACCAATTCCCTGGTGAGTACAGACTCAATTTCCCTGAAGTAAAGAAAAACTCCAACAGGTCTTAAAAGAAAGCTTTATATAAAAAGAAAGAAAAATAAGTACAAATGTTCTCTCTGTATATAGATGATACAACACAGGGTCAATTGCTTAAAAGAATATTGAATAAACAGCCTTATTTCAAAAAGAATACAAATCAAAGCACTCCAGCACTTATATTCATGCAAATACCAAAAAAAAGAAAACCATAGACTTACTATCTGATCTCTTTGTCCTTACACTTAGAAACAGAAGACTAGAAAGTAGAGCTACTTCTCCAAAGCTCAGAGAAGGCAGGCAGCCAGAAAACAAAGACAAAAGACACTCAATTCCCTCCACCCAAAGTTGAAAAAATCCGGTTTCCTGATTGGTCCTCTGGTCAGGTGCTTCAGGTGAAAGAGACATTAACCCTTAGCTATCTGTTTATGACACCCACAAAACTCCTCTGATGCATGGGAATGAGCTCAGATGGATCTCACTTCTGTCTGAGGTATGTGTTTTAATAACATTGCCAGTGCCCAAATGCTATATGTTTTTTCTCAACTAGCAACACATAGTTCCTTATATGCATTTCAGAGGATTAGGCTGTTTTGCAGGAGGCTAATTTACCCATGCAAATCTGAAAAGCCTTGGTGTTTTACCCCTTAGTTCATTCACCTGGTGAGGTTTTATTATTATATTCACACTGGGCCCATAGAAAGTGTTCTTTAATCAAAGAAACATTCCAAAAGCTATGTTCAGCCCAAACATTATAATTTTATGTTAGTTCTTAAGAACTCACAAGTGTAAATAGCTAGAAAATAACTGCAAACCAAAGTGAAACCAACTACTCTGTTTTCATTGCATAAGCTGAGAGAAATACAAAGGGTAAAGAGCACGAAGAGTGAAAAGTAAACAGGATTTTAAAAATTATTTCAGTTTTAATAGTTAAGATGATATTTGTAACATATTATTTATTTGCACTGTATTGCACTAGAACCTAAAGTCAGGACCTCACTGGCACTGTACAAACCATAAAAATATAAGGGCTTCTCTCTGCACCGAAGAGTTTATAATCTAACTTTTGAGATGTTTGTCAAGCTATCCTGCAGTGTCTCAGGAGCATGAGTACCAACCTCAGGGCAGACTATTAAGAACTAGGGCATACACCCAAATTGGCTGAGAGTTCTGAACTTAGATTTCATTAACCAATTATCAGACATAACATGGAGTCTCAGACAGTCCCTTTGGGTACTCCAGTCTGTCTTGCCAACCAGATAAGTATATCTTTGTGACCGATGGTCCCTTACACCAAGGATCATAGCAGTATTTAGATCTGTCCCAAAGCACGAGTCATTGACCCCGGGTCAATTGCACTTTAGATCTCACACCAAAGACAATGCTTGTAGCCAATCCTATAATAAACTATCTAAAGATTTATTGTACAGGAAAAGAAAACAAATGAGTTATTTACAAGGTTAAAGCAAATGAACCTAAACACACGCGTTACAATCTTACCTTTCAAAAGGTAATAGAAGCTTCTGTAATAAGCAAGCTCTATATGTCCTTTAGGGCAAGCCCAGGCTAAGCACTGGGGTTCTCTTGCTTATTCCTAGAAAACCTTCAGAATCCAAGCAGCATAGAGATATAGTTCCTTTGTATTAGGGGTTTTTATTCCCTTCCCCCAAGACCCCTGTACTCTGAGCTGCAAACTCTGCTGAGGAGAGGAATTTCGCTTGTATGATTCATTTCCATTGGGGGGAAAGAAGAATAAATAACAAAGGCTTTTGTCCTCTTTAATGCTCCAGGCTAGTCTGTCTGCTGTCCACGAGGCATCCCCACTGGGCAGGACATACACCTTCAGTTGGAGACCAGTATTTCACACAAGATAATGTCTCTCTGCTGTCTGGTGATTTACACAGTTACAGAGGTTTATAATACAAATGCTCAAATATTATTTCTAATATGAGGTACAGATGTTAAAAGTGAGATTAATGCAGGCACCAGTTTACAAGCATCCCATGAAGTCTAAACACTGAACATATTCTTGTATTTCTAATACCTCTTTTAATAATACTAACACACAGGTGAGCCAGGCTAATTCTAACTATGTATTTGTCAGTATTCAGCTGAGGGATGAGGGCATGACCCAGCACCTGGTATGCCAGTGTCACACTGACAACATCCCTTTAGTAGTTTTTTTTTTTTTAAGCTTTGTTTGAGTCTTCAGTGACCCAAACATAACATTGCTGAGGTCCCCTTGTTATCCATTAGTGTGATGCATGGAATTTAACTTCCATTAATTAAGGTATTTTGAGAGCTGTGATGTGATATATAGATCCTTGTCTAGAGGTTTGCAGGGAGAGAGTTAACATTCACTCCCTGAGTGGTAGTGAGCAGACTTCAGTTGCACGCTATCATTACAGGGATTGTCAGGAAACCTGTCTGCGGCGGTGACCAGGAGTGGATGGTGCATTAGGTAATTCCCCCAGCATGCTACAAGAAGGATGTGCTGGTAGATATTTAGGTTGGCTTGAATTTGGGCCAGTTCCTCTTTACAGGAAGGTGGAAATTGTGGCTGAAAAAAAAAAGCCCTTGATTATCAGATGCAAACTGTGGTTGCACAGAGCTGACCTTTGTTACTCTGTTTGTTAGACATCAGTCTGGAGGAAGCCTTTGAACTCCTTATTTAATACTCAAACTATGAGTAGGCCTACAGTACATTTGATTTGAGTGGACCTTGAAAACCCCAGTAACATGTGTCATTTGTACCCTGGAGTTAGTCCAGTTCCACAAATGACTGTGGTTCACTTGACCTGTTATGAGGACTTAAAAAGTGTTATAGTGTCCCTCTAACTTCTACATACCTACAGTCTCCCATATTTACAATATGCAAAGAATTCAGAGTGCACATTTTGTCCCCTTGAATTTTCGAGACTACACTCATGTCTTAGGCAATATTTATGCAGAAGAAGACTATAGCAAAAGAGGGAGAAATGACGAATTTCCAAGATCTGTAGTTGCAATAATACAGAAAAATACTTAAAAGCCCTAAACTTACAACAAATGTATTGGGTAATATGCAGGGTCTTTCAGCCAGCAGCCAAACCACTAGTAAAAGTCATGCATACTGCAGTCTGATTTCTCTTTTCCCAGCAAATGAGGAAAACTGATGGCTTGGCGAGGGCTTCTTCTGTCTGTCTGGATGTAAAGCACAGAAGTAGCAGTTCCAATGGAAGAAAAGGTTCCTTTTTTTTTGTGGGCAAGAGCCAACTTTTCACTTTCTTTTGACTTTGGCTTCCAAAGAGATAAAATCTGCTGACTGAGCACAAATCCTTAGCCCTACTCCAAATTATAATGTTTTAAAATCACTGTATCACACAGAGACAATCTCTTAAATATTGGGATTTCATTATATACTTTAAACAGTAAGCTGTCTTCTGGGATGTACAGAAGTATCTACTCTTTGGAACTCCTCCAAATACTTTACCTAAGTATTCATCCAGTACCAAATACAAACAATAAGACCTGATCCTGCAGAGCTGCCTCACTTGGAGGTGTGCTACCTCATGGCAGAATCATGGTCATTGACTTTAACCAGCTCATTCTTCTGTCTTTCTCCCACTCCTCTACATCCCCCATTCTCCCTTCTAGCTCCGCTCCCTCTTCCCGGGTAAAATCAGAGCCTGCTAGTGGTTTCCCCAGGAATTGAAATGGGGGGGGGGGGAGGGTGGTTCAAATTTACAGGGGAAGTGTCAGGACCAATGAGATAAATAAGAGATATGAATAAAGTAAATGTTTTGTTAGGATTATGCAAATTTAACATAAGAATAATGCAAGTTACACCAAAACACACAACAGGTCTAGATTTTAAAAAATATATACATTTTAAAAATAAGTATTTAATTTAAATTGACTTTTGAAAAGTAAGCCATCATGGAATAAGAGGAAAGTCCTCTCATGGATCAGTAACTGGTTAAAAGATGGGTAGCAAAGGGTAGGAATAAATTATCAGTTGTCAGAATGGAGAGAGATAAATAGTGGTATCCTTGAGGGGTCAGTACTGGGACCAGTACTGTTCAACATATTCATCTGGAAAAATGGGTAAACAGTGAGGTGGCAAAATTTGCAGATGATACAAAACTATTCAAGATAGTTAAGTCTCAAGCAGACTGCAAAGAGCTACGAAAGGATCTCACAAAACTGGGTGACTGGGCAACAAAATGGCAAATGAAATTCAATGTTGATAAATGCGAAGTAATGCACATTGGAAAGCAATCTCAACTATACATGCAAAATGATGGCATCTGAATTAGCTGTTAACACTCATGAAAGAGATCTTGGAGTCATTGTGGATAGTTCTCTGAAAACATCCACTCAATGTGCAGCAGCAGTCACAAAAGTAAACAATGTTGGGAATCATTAAGAAAGGGATAGATAATAAGACAGAAAATATCATATTGCCTCTATATAAATCCATGGTACATGCACACCTTGAATACTGTGTGCAGATCTGGTCACCCATCCTAAAAAATATATATTGAAATTGGAAAAGGTACAGAAATGTGCAACTAAAATAATCAGGGGTATGAAACAGGAGGAGAGATTAAAATGACTGGGAATTTTCAGCTTAGAAAAGAGATGACTACTGGGGATATGATAGAGGTCTACAAAATCTTGACTGGTGCAAAGAAAGTGAATGAGGAAATTTTATTTAATCCTTCACATAACACAAGAACTAGCAGTCACCCAATGAAATTAATAGGCAGCAGGTTTTAAAAAAACAAAAGGAAGTACTTCTTCACACAATATAAAGTCAACCCAGGGAACTCTTTGCCAGGGGATGCTGTGAAGACCAAAACTATAACAGGATTTTAAAAAGAACTAGATAAATTCCTGGAGAACAGGTCCATCTGTGGCTATTATCCAGGATGGGGAGGGATGCAACACCATGCTTTGAGTGTCCCTAGCCTGTTTGCCAGAAGCTGGGAATGGGCAACAGGGGATGGTCACTTGATGATTATCTGTTCTGTTTATTCCCTCTGAAGCACCTGGCCTTGACCACTGTTGTAAGACAGGATACTGGGCTATATGGACCATTGGTCTGACCCAGTATGACCATTCTTATGTAAAAATTAATTATAATAATAAAAATGTTTAGTACAGAAACTCCCCAACATAATGACCTCCCAAGATAGCAACAATGTGAGATAACAACCTTGGCAAATACTGCATTTTAAAAATCTTGGCCTACTAGGAAACATATTTATGTAAGTTTCCATTCCCAGTCACAAATCTAGCATTCTGGAGCAAAGTGACTAAAATATAGTCCAACAAACAAATGTTTATTTAATATGCCCCTCACTTTTCCCCCCACTGCACTCCACTCACTGGTGTTGTCCTTGGTCAGTGGAGACTCAGAGTTCAGAGGTGCTTTCACATGAGTACACCTTCCAGGTGGGGGACAAGAAGGCACCTTGCTTGTTCCTCCAGCTGCTCACTGTTCGCTCTGGCCACGTCTGTTTGTTGTAGCACCGTTCACTCCACCGCTCTGTTGCCAATAGCCTTGCACAGTCACTTTCTGCTGCCACCTGCCACTGTGACCTCTGCAAGTTTGTCTCTTGAGGTTCCACCAGCTCTCAGTGATTTCAGCTGAGCTCTCAGTGCAGGAACCTCACTCGCTGCTAGTGCAGTCTGGGCTGTCTCTCACACAAAAACACTGTCCCCACAGGAACACTGTCCCCACAACAGGACTAAGCACTTAGACCTGATTGTCAGTGATTTCAGCTGCAGTGGTCATTAACAGAACAAAAGATTCTCTATGGAGCCTAATCAGCTCTGTCGTTAAACAGTGGAGAGGGACAGGTCCCCGCCCTCTCTCTTGATGCCTTCAAATCATCACAGGCTAAGTACAGTTCTACTGCCTCTTACTCATACAATAAGAACAACATTTCATCCCCCATTCCCCCCACATTCAAGTGGTTTGTAACCCAACCCCAGCCAAAATCTATCACTTGGACAACACAGCTCTGTTTTCTGGATACCTAGGTAGATTAGGTCTGAATGTAAATATAATCTGGCCCTGAAGCCTTTCCCCACACCCCCAGCTCATCACTAGCTGTCAGGGAGAGCTCATTTAGACTTTGCTTATAAATCATCATTTGAAATTATTAGGTTGGCCAACATCACCGAAATGAATGCACTGACATCATAAAAAACAACAGCTGTATAAGGAAGCAAGGAAGCTAGTCTATGTTCATACTTTTCAAATCTATTATACTTTTTCAGATACACGTATTTTATCATACACTGTATAAGCTTTTAAAGTGTGTATTAATGTTTCAGTTTAAATTCAGATTTCCAAACAGTCACTAAATTGGTTTGAAACTAGCTCACAAAACTGGGGGGGCGGGTGTTGGGGAAATTCAAGGGGGGTGCACACACCCCTGGGGGGGTATAGGGAAATCACTGGAGTGTGCTAGTAACATACTGAGTGGAGAAAAGGAATATCATTTCTCTCACGCCTCCTCCTCCCTCAGCAGCAGGGCGACATCTCTTCTGTGGTGGACTTTCCCCTGAGGAAAGGAGTTTGTCTCTCTTGTCTTGCCCAGGAGCTCACACTTTGCTCAGTATTCCTTGTTCTGTCTGAGAAAGTTTTGCTCCTATAATTTAGGACCTGAAGCTGACACTGTACAGGGCTTGTCTACATGGGGAAACTTACTGATATACTTGTATTGCTATGGTTATACTGGTATAACTCCCCATGTGGACACTCTTATTCCAGTTCCTTTTTCCAGTGTAGCTTTTTTTCTGGTGTCTCTTCTTGGAAAATCTAAATCGGAAAAAGACGCTCTTCCAGCATAAAAATGTCCACAAGTGGCATTGTACTGGTCTAACTACACCAGGACTGTAATGCAGGTAAACCAGACAAACCCGAGTGTAGGCAGAATACATGAGGCACTGGTCAAAGTGCTCCCTATTGATACAGGCAGAGTGCTACTTAGTGTGAATGTATGTTGACCTAACTGGTGTATATGCACCACTCAAGAGAGACCAAGACCAGATGATGGAGGAAACCAAAGAGAAGGTGACAATAGCGGCGGGAAGGAGAGAAAAACAACAGGGGTCAGCTTCCCTTACAACAAAAGAAAGAAGGGTGCCTTTTGCTTAAGGTACAGTAGTAGGAGTCTGAAAGCCATTAGTAATTTCATTAACCCTTTTCTGGCCAAGAGAAAGATCTAGAATCCACCCCTGAAAACACTACAGCATTCTATATTAAGGTATCTCCATCAGCTGGCAAAGACTGTAGTAGAGAGAGGGTTAACTTATTTAATTTAATTTTAGATACCAGACTTTCACCCCCAGCAACTGAAGGCAACTGGTGAAAGCTTTAGCTTTATACATCTATATTCTAGTTACAGCTCAGTCAACCAAATGCCACTCCTGAGGTGAGGAGAGGTTTCTCAAATAACTGCGCCAGGATTATTATCCTTTTCTTTTAATTAATATGTTCATTTTCCCCAGTCCACCCTGAGGCATATAGATAGTTTCCCTTGCCAGCTGGAATCCAGAGTAAAGCTATTTCTCCACGATCTATGTGGTTTACCATGGTAAATCACAACATAATGATGGAAAGACAGATCCAGTTAAATTCTTAAAAAAACAACAACTCGTCAGTGTGTTTGAAGAAGCAAGAAAAACATAAAACGTTTCACTCTCCTCCAGAGAAGTACAACTTCTACTGGAGCTGCTAATGACTCCAATATATTCTAGATGTTTATACTTTATGCCCTTTCATAGTACTAAAGAAAGAAAACAAGGTGCTACTGTAATGCATCCCCACTCCTTCCAGGTCTCCCACAAGACACTTTTTTCTCTAGCATAATGAACAGACACGAGATGTTTTTGCTACACACAAACAGATTATTGGTTTTTTGAGGCTGATCATTTATTTGCTTTATTTTTTTTCAGTTTAATTTGAAAAATTTCTGCTTCAGTTTCCTCTTGCTCTCCTAGAACTCAACAAGTCCTTTGTTTGTGCTGAGTGAAATTGTGCAGGCTGCAGTTTGCTTCTAATTGGAAGGACAGCCTTGCTTTCAGCAGGATAGACTGTCTCTGCAATCTAAATAGACAGTAGTGGAAGGGGAAACAGAGGTACAAAGAGGTGAAATGAGCTGTCTAGGATCACACATCAGCAGGGGCAGCTCTAGACATTTTGCTGCCCCAAGCATGGAGGGTCCGCTGGTCCTGCGGCTGAAGCCATGGGACCAGCGAACCCTCTGCAGGCATGCCTGTGGGAGGTCTACCGAAGCCGCGGGACCAGTGGACCCTCCACAGGCAAGTCACCGAAGGCACCCTGCCTGCCACCCTAGCAGCAACCGGCAGAGTGCCCCCCACGGCTTGCCGCCCCAGGCATGCGCCAGGAGCACTGATGCCTGGAGCCGCCCCTGCACATCAGAACCGTGGGAGAACCAGGGATAGAAACCTGCTCTCATGAGTCCTAGTCCAGTGTCTTGTTTGCGACACCATTGTACCTCTCTAACAGAGCCAGGCTGTGTTTCATTTTCCCAGAACACTTCTACCATTGTTATACTACATTCTTATTTACAGAATGGGGCCATACTTACAGGATGGGGGACTCTATTCTGGGAAGCAGTGACTCTGAAAAAGATGTGGGGGTTGTGGTGGATAGTTGTCTGAACATGAGTTCTGAGTGCAATGCTGGGGCCAAAAGGGCTAATGTGATCCTTGGATGCATAAACAAGGGAATCTGGATTAAGAATAGAGAGGTTATTTTACCTCTGTATTGCTACAAATGCTGCTGGAATACTGTGTCCAGTTCTGGTGCCTACAATTCAAGAAGGATGTTGATAAATTGGAGAGGGTTCAGAGATGAGCCATGAGAATGATTAAAGGACTAGAAAGTGTGCTTTATAGTGGTAGATTCAAAGAGCTCAATCCATTTAGGTTAACAAAGTTAAGGGATAACTTGATTACAGTCTATAAGTACTTACATGGGGAATAAATATATGATTATGGCCTCTTCAGTCTAGCAGAGAAAGGTCTAGCATGGTCCAATGGCTGAAAGTTGAAGCTAAACAAATTAAGACTGGAAATAAGGTGTAAACTTTTAACTGTGAGAGTAATTAACCATTGGAACAATTTACCAGAGACTGTGGTGGATTCTCCATCATTGACTATTTTTTAAATCAAGACTGGGTGTTTTTCTAAAAGATCTGCTCTAGGAATTATTTTGGGGAAGTTCTATGTCCTGTGTTATACAGGAAGTCAGACTAGATGATCATAATGGTCCCTTCTGGCCTTTGAATCAATGAAATCCTATGTGCCAATGGAACTGCATGCCCCATCCCCAAAGTGACTGAGCATGCTCCATCTCAGAGCTGTACAGGCTGAGCAGGACTTGCATGCAGTTGCTTCTCCAGGCTGTCAGTGGCCACTGCATCGGAAGTGAAAACAGGGCCACTGTTTCTCCTGTGTTCCCAGTGCTCCCATCATGCTGCTAGTGCCCAGGCAGTGAGGAGGAGAAGGAGGAACAGCTGCTGACTTGAATGCAGTGGGGTGAGGCACGGAGGGCATTGCAGTGGCCACAGGTTGGAGGTTTTGTACTGTCTGCCAGTTGCCAGTTAATGTGCTGGATGTTGGGTTTTTTCCACTAGACAGTTAAGCTCCCTGCTCTTGAAGGAGAGATGGAGCACTCTCTCTGCGCTGTCAGGTTGGTTAAGCACTGGAATAATTTGTCTAGGGAGGTTGTGGAATCTCCATCATTGGAGATTTTTAAGAGCAGGTTAGACAAACACCTGTCAGGGATGGTCTAGATAATACTTAGTTCTGCCATTAGTGCAGAGGACTGGACTAGATGTCCTTTTGATGTCCCTTCCTGTTCTATGATTCTATGGTGACTCAGTAAGCAGAAGCAGCAGAGGTGGAGAACTTTGGGCTCATGGAGGTGACTTCTTGTTCCATATGGTCAGGGAAGCTGACCAGTTTGCTTGGAGGGGCACCTGCAGGGGCGCCTGATTTGGGAGGATGCAGTCGCTATTTGGAAGCAGCAGTGTGGAAGAACCTCCTGGCTACAAACAGTCTTGTTACTAGGCTTGATAGGTAAGAGGCTGGGAAACTGCGGTGTGCTTGGAGTAGGAGGACAGAGTGAACCAGGACACCCATGCCTCTCCACCTTCCACAGCATACAGAACCCAGCCTTGCCTCCATTGGACACTCAGCACCCCTTTCCCTGTAGTCCCCTGCATCACCCAGGAAGTTTCTTCAGGTGTTGATTACCCATAGCGCTTTACAGAACCCCAGGCACTACCCCTCAGCACCCAGCACCCTGGATCCTACACAGAGCCTCTTGCACATCCCTCATCCTTTGCGTTAGATGCAACCTCAGGTATCATGCCTGGAATTCCACAATGTCACTGTGATGCCTCCAAGCATTACCCAGGGTTTTCAGACACTTTGCTACCACCTTCCATTAGCATGAGGGAGTCTTCTCTGTGCCTGCCAGGGGTCAGCTCCCAGCCACAGCAATACAACCCCTTCCCTCTCAGCCCACGTGGGCTCACCTGTCCCTCAGACAGGCACATTCCAATTCCCAAGTCATCTGACCATCCTTCTCTGGTATCCACCCCCTTATCTTCTGGACACTTAAAGAATTACATGGCCTGCTATTTCCAAAGGAACACTACAGCTTACTAATTACACCTTGGAACCCCTTTCCATTTAACACACAGCACTTAGAGAAGGCAAGTATACATTTATTTAACAAAGAATGATATTCAAATGATAGTAAACAAACACTGGAAACAAAAAGCTATATATAAAATCAAATCATAACATGCATTTTAGAACCTAAAGTCACCTAACAAGATGCCCTCTTGTCCAATAAGGTACTGCTTACCCCGAAGTCCTCCTCATTGTATTTTTCTGCCAGGATGGCTGAGACCCTTCTAGTGTGAGCCCAAGCCCACTGACAACTTGTCTCCCCTTGATGAAGGATAAGTGAGGGTTCATCTGCACTCCAGATATAATTCAAAAAGTTCATTGTCTTTACTCCTAAACGGTATAACCACTGCTGTTTCTGGTGTTTTTCCTGTACACTCCACAATCTATTGACTAACATTTTGCTCAGATTGTAAACGGGTGTCCAGGGTGAACCATACAATACTCAATTTGTACATGATCAGCCAGAGAGAGAGAGAGAGAGAAGCGTCTGTTTCCCCCTGCCTGACTGGAGTATGTGGTTCACTTTTAGTACCTTGCCTTAATTCACAGACCTAGAGAAGATAACTTTTAGTATATGGACATAACTCCACACACATTTTCTGTAGAAACATCTTGCAATGATCAGGATGACAAGTGTGATGCAGGCTGTCATAAGAGACCTTACATGATATTTAGTGAACTAGTATGTAGCTCCCAGACCTGGGGGATCCCTGCCACCCTTTTGTACCCTCCCCCCAGTGCCTCTGCCACTTGGCACAAAGAGGTCCTTGGGTCACAGTCACAATTCAAAACAAGCACTTGCTGGCAGCAGCAAGTCAAACAGCAAATACAAATTCAAAAACATGGTATGATGTACAAAATTTGAAAACGTGTTGTAGGCTCAGGTAAGAAAAAAGGTATAATGGTATAAAATGCATACTGTGGGATGGGTGGAGGTATAAAATGGCTCTCTTAAACATTTTGGTAATAATTGTCTATTGTCAGCACTAGAATCCTTTTTGTTGGTTGAAGTGTGTGGCCAGTTTTTCTGCATCTTGGAGGTGGCGGCTGTAGTGGGTGGGGGCAGGAGCCTGAGGGACTGGCTGGCAGATGAGAGGAGGATAGGGACAAGCTGAGAGCAAAAGTACAGAAGGGACCACTAGAGAACATTCTCCTCCAGGACTTGGAACTGAACCCAGGAGTCCTGAGTTTCTACGTTGTTCTTCTCTTAGCAAATCACTGGAAAACCCACTGGCAAAGTATGGGTCTCAGCCAGGCGGATCTATAGGGAAGATAACAACCTACCACCAGTATCAGTTCCTTCATTAGTTCAAGGAATAGAGGTATGTGCTGTGGATCGAAAGGTCTGAAACCTGCTGATGATCCAAGCTGGGGGTCAATGTGGTGTCATGTCAAAGAATTTCTGGGACTTTTTAGTTTGCTAAAAAAAATTTAGGAAATCCCTTAAAAAAAAAAGCACTAAAAGGAAGATGCAAAGTCAAGCACTCAAAAATTAGAAACTACCAGAATTAAGGTTGCCTGCCCTTCTGAATATGAATTATGTGATAGTTTAATTACATGATCATATGTTGTTTTTCTCCTGTCTCATTCAGAGAATGGGTAATTTGTTTGTCCTCCTCATTCAGTGTGGCCTCAGGCCTTATTTAACCACTGAAATGATTAATTTTATTGTTGGTCTTTCTCTGGTGCTAATCACTATAGTGTCTCAGGGTTACACAAACATTAATGAACTTATCTTCAAAACATGCCAGGGAGACTAGATGGTATTATTATTCCTGGGCCATATTATCCCTGAGACAGAGAATTATTTTTACTCTGGAACATAGAGAAATTAAGGTTAACATTGATATTAGTGTCCACTAATTTTAAGAGCCTGATTTGAGATGTCTAGGGCATGATTGTTTTTTAAATGCAGTTAACATTTTTATTCCACTTAATATATTTGAAATACAGCTGTCTGACTTGGGTTATACTTGTGAATACTCAGCACTTCTGCATATCAGGTCGCAGTTGTTTCAGCACAGGCACCCAGAAACTGAGGAACACACAGTGGCAGTCTGCTTTACCAGTATCACATAGCAACTCTGGCAGAGGCAGAGACTGAATCCAAGTGTGTGGGGTGGCATTCAGCTGCCTTAATCATAAAAGAGAGGAATATAGAAGTAGAAGAGAACTTCTGGGCCATCTAGTCCAGTCCCTACTTATCACAGGCAACCCCATCATATAATCCCAATCATAAATTTATCAAACTTGATCTCAAAGCTAGTTAGGTTGTGACCCTAATTTTTTTAAGTCATAACTTGAGACTGGAAAGCTAGACATGCTTCTTACAGGTAGGACGCAGGCCCCTTCTCTCTGAATCAATTGCCTCTTGCTAGACTGTTCATTATTATACTCGTGTATACTTGCACATAGACACAACTATAAACCCACCCTGACCCATCTGCGAAGTGGTATTTACCACCCACTGAGTCTCTAAACACACAGAGACTAGTGGGAGGGACGTCATAAGAAACAGGAGGTAATAAAGAACCTAATGAACAGCAGGCATAGCTGACGCTGGTTAATAAAAAAGCAGTATAAGTAGTGTAGTTAAAAGCTAAAGGGGAAAAAAGCACTAGTTGTTCTATTGAAAATGCACTAATCAGCAGGAGTCCCCATGTTCTAATTTAACAACAGAAGAATCAGTCCTGGGTAACAAACTAGAGCCTCGGGGAGGTGAAATACCTCCTATAGCTGCTGCCTCCTGATGTTGTCTTGAAAAGTCTCGCCTTTGACACATCAAGCAGCAACTCCTGTGGTGACTGCTGTTGGGCAAACAAACATCAGCCATTCACTTTCTGGAATCTGTGTCTTTCAAGCTTAATTTAGCAAGAGACCAACTTGGTTCTGGGCAATAAATGAGCAGTAAAAGTTCTTTTGAAACTACACAGCATTCATAGGAATTCATATAAGTGTGTCAGGAAAATTTTATAAAAGTGGTATCTTCCTTTTTATACTCTCTCTCTCTGTGTAAAAGTAAATAGAAGACTGGGAGCACATAGAGTAGTTTGTAATTGGTTTCTTTAAGGCAGTGGTTCTCAACCTATTTATCACTGTGGGCTGCATCCAGTACTACCAGTATGGCCCTGAGGATGTCACGTGGGCCACAGCTGTGTGCTGATTGGGCTGCAAGCGGGCCACAGTCCATGGGTGGAAAACCACTGCTTTAAGGAAATAAGCATAAACTCCAAGGGTGAAACTAACTTAAAGGACTTACCACTACACCGGAGTCATGAGCGGGGATGTGGCCTCAACTGGAAGAGGTGTGACCTAAACTGGAAAGAGGCATGGCCTTTCAAGGTTTAAAGGCCTTGGGGCTCCGGCTGTTGCTGGGAGCCCCAGGGCCTTTAAATCACCCCAGAGCTACCAGCTGCAGAGACGGCTGGGAGCCCCTGGGCTCAGGGGTGAATTGAAGGGCCCAGGGCTCCAGCCGCCACGGAGCTCCGGGCCCTTTAAATCACCGCAAGAGCCCAGCTGCCGGAGCTCCAGTGAGGATTTAAAGGGCCCAGGGCTCCTGCAGCGGCTGGAGCTCCGGGCCTTTTAAATCCCCACCTGATTCCAGCTGCCAGAGCTCCGGCAGCACATTAAAGGGCTCGGGGATCCCCGCAGCAGCCAGAGCTCCAGGCCCTTTAAATCCCCACCTGATCCTGGCTTCCGGAGCTCCGGTGGTGATTTAAAGGGCCTGGGGCTCCCTGCAGCAGCCAGAGCACCCTGGGCCCTTTAAATCACTGCTTCGGACCGTACTGGCTTACTTTCACCTCTAATAAACTCCCATTTCCCATGCAAACACAACCAGCAATCATAGCTGTGGTCTTATGCACTGAGCACGGCCATTTGCCTGTGGTAACATTATGTGTCACCTTTGTTGTATGCCATATCAAAATCAGTACAAAAGATTTTCCTTGTATTACAGGTCAGTAGCACACTAAGGCCTTGTCTTTGCTGCTAAAACATTGATTTTTTTTTACCTTATGCATGTGAGCTAATCTGAAGTAAAAGCACAATGAAAACTAGGCACTTTGTTTTACTGCAAGGTAAACTAGGCAAAGTCAACTCTGGGGCAGGGGATAATGGTGACATTGGCAACTTTACATCACAACGTAAATGCCTTGTCTTCTCTGTGCATTTACCTCAGGTTATCGCATGTGTATTAGTTACCCTGAGGTATAAAATACACATTTTTTTTAAGCCTGAAGGCAAGGCAAAGGCTTACATGTTCACCAGCATTTAATTCTGCAGCATGAAAATGAATAACTAGCTGCTGAATAAAACTTTTTTCCAGCTCTCAGAAGGATCCACTTGATGGGCCAAATTCAGAAGTGATGTGTGGGGTGTAAGTTGGATCCCTGTGCCCTCCCTTACACTTATGCAGACTCCTGCAGACTGACTGTTCCATTGGCCTAGGATCACCAGAGCACTTCGCTTTCTGGTCTCATCCCCAGCATCTTCTTCCCTGCCTTCTTCCATACCCTATGCCTGAGGAGAGAGTGGGTGACTTAAAGCCAACCTCACTAGGGGAATTGCTCTGCTGCCTGCTTAAGGCAGTTTAAAGTCCTCTTTGTGCAACTGGAGAGGCACAAAGAGGGCTGATTTGCAGGCCAGGATTCAGCCCACTATCTTACTAAAACCATTACAAAATCAAGCAAAGGAGGAGCAGATGACCCCACTTTATGATTATCATATAGTCTGTGGATGAATAACTTAGCATAGTTTCAAGCATTGTTTTCATGGTTACCTTGGAAATCATTTGGCTTTTTTTAGCAATGCTATATCAACTAATCGAGTCAGTGGTTGTGAAAGCTATCTGGACTCAGTAGAGGAGGAAAAGTGGTCTAGCTGGAGCATTTAAGGCTACACAGCATTGGTTTGTGGCATGTTTCTTGTCTAAGGTAAGTTGAGTAGGGTAGGGACATAGTACGTACTGATTTATTATCATTGTCTTTTTTTCTTCAGTGCAGGGTTGACATTTGTTCAATGCAGGGTTGTGTCCTCCAAATGTGTCAGTCTTCTAAAAATGTATATCTCACTGAAGTGTCTATCAAATTTCTTGTGTGTACATTGTATGTTTCTCTCAAATCTTGCGGTTTGAGATTCACCATGGTACATTGACTCGCTCAATTGTTCTATTCTCCTCTCATCACAACTGCAACATTAGTGGAACTTATTTGCATGTATGAATGTGTCAGTAGTCCATTTGGTGATTTGTCCCACAACAAGAGAAGAAAATATTACCTAGTAGATTATGTTTTGAGATATCTGGATTGTATCCAGGAATATTGTTGGCATGATGTTCAGTGTATTCTCATGTTCAAATACATTTCTCTAAAAAATCACATAATAAACATTTCCCCTTATTTAAAAAATACAGTATTTTATGATGATGGTCCAGCTCATTACAATAATGGCTCAAGAATACTGTAGCATACTGTAACATGTTTGTTTAATGTAGATCAGAAGTAAAGCACTATTTACTACGCTTCATTTGATTTAGCCAAATAAATAGTTCCCCACTACTCCGTAGTAATGAGGTGTACATATACAATCGAAGCCTTGGTTTGACATACTTTCACACTTCAGGGTCAATCCACTTTTATTTCAAGGGGAACGACTCTTTCCATTTTCAAGGGGAACAACTCCATTTTTTCCCCTCTACCATGTCATGATTAGTCTCACATCTATTGCTTCAATTAATTAGTTGAAAAAAATGCCAAAAATACTAAAAAAAATAAAAATAAAAATGCCAAATAGTTTCAAGTATTCAAGGGTAACCACAAAAACACTACTTGAAACATGCTAAGTTATTCATATTTTATTCATTAGATTTCTGATCCACCAATCCCAGAAAGATACATCCTTAAACAAACATTTCATTAGTACACCAGTTAGAGTCCTAAGCTTACCTATAAATTATGTCAGCTCAGAACAAAAGAAGGGCAAATTGCTTGTGGCCTCTTTGCAACAAAGGCTTGCAATAAAGTTCATCATGTCTTTGGCAGTAGAGAAACAAAGCCACGTATGTAAACATTTTGGGAAAGTGTTTCCTTAAACTCTTACAATAATGAAAAACACTTGTTTGTTTAAACCTCTAAGTCTGCTGGAGCCTAGCTGTATGAGAGCCTCACTCTAAAATTCCATGGCTCAGAATAAAAATGACCTCATCTTAAAGATGGAAAGGTGAGTCCATGAATATGTGTTTACCTCACAGCACAAGGCAAATTGAATCTACTAAGAGTTAGGTTATTCACGCTACAATAAAACATTACATGTTAAACACAGCTGAATTACTTTATAGTCCTTGAAGTTTTCCAACATATGAAAGCAACTTTTCACATGTTTATGTTGCAACAAATGTACTGCAAAATACAACACTTCTGTGAGACTAAATGTGGAACTATCAGCCAAAGCAATCTTGAAACTATTCCAGTGGGATGCAGATCAGATGAACTAATAGTTGCTTTTAGATTCATACATAATATGTACTCTGATCTGCTCTCATTTACACCGACACAAACCTGGAATTGCTCCGCTGAAGTCAAAATAGTTCAATGTTCAAAACAATTTAGCTCCCTTAGTGAGAAGTAATAGTTAATCCAAATGTACATTGGTGTCAGTATAACTGAGAGCAGAATTTACTACTTCTTCAGGTCTGGGTTCATGAAGAGCTTGTGTGGCTTGAAGGCTTGTCTCTCTCACCATCAGAAGTTGGTGCAATACAAGATATTACCTCACCCACCTTGTGTCTTTAACATTCTGAGACTGACAGGGCTACAACTACACTGCATACCCATGTATGGGTATTTATCACTAGAGAGAAGATGAAGCAAGGGATGGTGCAGTGGGGAATGATTTTGACAAGTCTTCTAGTGACATCAGCACTTGCTTTACTACTAACCAAAAACATGGGGGAAGGGGAGGAGGGAGAGGCGCTGACAGCCCTGTTCCTTCTTTCACAGTAGCAGTTTCAGTTCACAAAACCATGACCCTTGCATCACCTTTGGTGATATTGTTTTTGGCCTTAGCACTCTAAACTCTTTGAAAGCACATTTCTGGATCCAACAAAAAACTGTCTACCATGAAGGCCACACAAAAGCTAACTTTGAAAGAGCTGATAGCAAGAAGAGGGAAATATGACCCTAACTGTCCTTTCACAAACTGAATTACTTTCAATTGCTGTTATGTGTCCCTTTCCTCCCAGTGAAGCCGCTGGCTTCTGCAATGTATTACAGACTGCTGCATTATGATAACAGGTATCATCCAGAAGGCATTTCTCAAGAAAAAAACTGTCCCATGCCTGTGCAGATTCTGTGTGGTGAAATGCAATTCCAAGTATATATATACCCAGAGGTAAGTGGGCAAATGAAGACTACATGACAATCATCACACTGGGTGTTGTTCAGCTGCACAGATCCTTCTGCACCATCCTTTTCCTCAGCTTCACCTATTCCAGGCTTTTGGAAACTCATGGCACAGCTGTACGATATACTGAAACCCTCTAAGGCAGCCACAGTGAAGTGAGTCCAGATACCACCAACCTTAGCCAGATCCTCTTACTAATCCACCTCAGGAAACAAATACCTATGAAGCAGAGTGAAACATGTTTACATCAAAACATGCATGTTAGTATAGTGGACCATCTTTTGACATCTCTTATTTTGGATTTCAAGCATGCTGCAGTGTAAACAATGCTGTGTTGCCACAGTGCTAAATCCCTGCTGCAAGAGCTTTCTGTAGGTCATGAATCCAAAACCACACAGCCAAAATGATGACTCAGGTTTTGCAGAAGAAAAATTGAAATTACCCTCAGTTTATCCCCTAGTTAATAGCAAGAGTAAGAGTTGCAGCACAGTCAGCACTGCATTCTGAGCCAGATTTCCTTTGTGTAAATAATTTGGATAAACCCAGAATATTCCTTTTTTTTTTCTTGAACTCTTGTCTTTTGCTACTGTTCTCTCCCCTTTCCCTCCTTCCCCTTCCTGAAGGACAGTTTCTCAAAAATAGTCTATCTGTCCCTCTTCCTTCTTGGACTGTCTCTCACTTTTTTTTTTGCAGTTTCACTCTCTTCCCCCCCTCCCCCGCAATTTTCTGCTGCTGTCACATTTTGATTGTCCTTCTCTTACTGTCTAAGACTAACCACAGTCTAGGCCCATTGGCCCAGTTACTTTGCACTGTTCCACTTGTGCAAAGGAGCACTAACCCAGGCAGATAAGATCCCTGTTCAGGGGCATCCTTGGATGGCAGATCCCTGTTCAGGAGCATCCTTGGATGGCACAAAAGTCATTTTAAACCCCTGGTAGTTGCCAGTATACTGGGCATGGCTGGGTGAGATACAGCACGGTCAGGGCTCCCTTTGTGAGGTGATGAGTCATCTCTGAACTAGAGCCTGATTAAGCCACATCTGGTGATAAGTCATTCCTGTGCTAGGCTCCAGCCAGTCCACAGGCCAGGAGCTGGTCTGGTGACTCTCAAGACAGGTATAAAAGCCTCACAGGAGAAACAGTAGATCAGTCTGTCCAATGTGACTTCCAGGCTTGGAACTCTCCCCTGCCTGATAGTAGTGACAGACTCCACAGGCTTTAACCTGCTCCAGCCCTGCTGTGACTCCAGCCTTGTTCCTGGTTCCTCTCCAGCTCTGCCCTTGCTTTGTTCTAATCCCTCTCTTGACTCCTGGCCTGGCTGCCAATGCACTGATCACTAGGCCCAACTCTCCGCACCCCAGCACTCCTGGCTGCTGTAGTGGCTGCTCGGGGCTGTGAACTGCTGATGCAAGCAGGCGTCAGGGAGTTGGCCTGGTGCAGATTGGCCCCATGATCAAGGGAATGCAAAGGGCACATTTGGACTTCCCTTCCTCAACCTCATTGAGCCTTCTTTGTCTGCAGCTGAGGATCAAGCCCTCTGTGTCCCTGTCCCAGTTCATCATGCATCTACAAAAATGCAGTGCTTCCTGCTAAATATTCTGTATCAGTAAAATTATTGGTATGGAGGATATGACATTTCTGCTGCTAACTGGTTGTCAGTGAGGACTTCTACACATTTGCGTTTTGAGTTGAGATGGTTACATTTCATCATATAATTTAAGCCACATGATGTCTTTTCTGGATCTAAAAACTTTGCAAGGGCCAAATTATGCTCTCTGCTACACTGATTTAAATCCATTGACTTCAAAGGAGTTACTCCAGATTGATGCCGATGGAATCCAGTCAAAATTTTGGCCTGGAATTTTACTCTTTAGCTCATTTGCATTGTGTATATATAAGCTGGAAGGAAGTGTCTCAACAGGGCTGAAGAAATGTCTTTTTTTTTTCTCTGTTGTATATACTGAATGCTTGCTTAAGTTCTGTAAGCAACACACACCAACCAGAGTGTTGCATACATCCCAGGACAAAAAGCAAAAGACCATTCTTTCAATACACTGCATTTTGAAGCTGCATTTCTGAATGTGGCAGCACTCAGTTTTCTGCATTCTAATTTGAAATTTCTCTTGGAACATCTCATAACCCACACTAGCAACAGTGGAACTACTTGAGGCTGGCTAGTGGCTTTACTGTGAGAACCACGGCTTGGAAGAGGCAATGATCTTTCTAATTCCCCTTGTCGGGGGGACACTTGTGTTTAGATTATCAGGTCAAACCTTATTCAAAATCAAACATTTTCACCAATCCCTTTACATTCACCATAAAAGCAGGAATATATATGTATGAATTATAACAATGAGTGTACCTGACCTTGAAGGATAAAGATGTGCAGGGAGTGAGGTTTGTTGCGTTAGATTGTAATCAAATTTTCAGCATCTCGCAGCCTCCTTGTTTGCCTTTTGCTAACTCCCTGGGGATCTCAACCCACTGGGTGAGAAACACTGGCTTGTAGGGTATTGGAGGTGTTGGGTAATGATCATATCACATCCTACATGGCATCAGCCTTGCAGAAGGCCACATGCCACCCTGCAAGCAAGCACAAACAAAACCTTTCTCACCTCACTGATAAATGCCAGAAGAGGTCCCTCTCAATAGATTACCATACTTTATGCTGCCAGCTTGCTTCCTTCCTGGGTAGCAGGGCTGCCTGATGGACGCCATGCAGGTTTCTTTCTGTCCCTTGCCTGCTTGCCCCAAAGGAGCCAATAGTACCTTCCTGCTTGTTTCCAGCTTGCTCACCAGTGGAGGGAAAACGGGGTGGGGGTGGGGGTTTTCGTGGCAGAGAAAAGGAAGTGTGGTCAGAACCAGCCCCACCTCCCAAAGGCCAGATACTCATCCTTTTGTCACAAACACTCTGATGGTTTCTGTTTCATTCCAGGACACTGGCCAGTCCTTAACTATTAGCCATTTTTTCCAAGTGTTTAAATCAGCAAAGAGCTGCTTCCTCAATTGGAGTGTTGTGGGGCCTCAAGAAGCCTTGAGTCAGCCTCTGCCGGCTTGGATCCAGAGTTAGATGCAGATTAGTGACTAGCTGCTCAGAAGCCCAAAGAGGGAAAATCATCACCAAAATATCCCTCTAAACTGAACCCAGTGAAGTAGACTATCAAAGCGAACAGCTCCATACGGTCGTTTCTGTTTATCTTCCTCTGAATGTCCTGGTCCAACACTACACATTTGTTTTGCTTTCAAATCAGAGCCTATGCACGGTTATGTCCAGAAAGCTATTCCGTAAATAGTGTACTGTCATCCTTGTACAGATGTGCTTTCAGCATAGCCATATCCAGCAATGAGTCTCCAGTATTTCCCCTTCCCTACACTTATCACATTAAGTGAGCAGACAGCTCTTTGGCCACCTGTGTTTATTAATTATTAATTATTGAGTGTATTTCACATAGGCTGCCAGGCCCAATTTATCTAGTTTTGGAATGATGAACATTTGATATTTTGAACTCAATAACAGAACCCAGAATAACACAACCCAACGACAGGTGCCAACCACAAGGCAAAATCTTGCAAAGCTCAACCTTCCATTCCGATTGTTTTGCACAGCTATTTTGCCCAATTTCTCTTTGAATGTTTCCAGATGAATAATTGCAGTGGAAATGAGTTAGTCCTTCCCAAAGCAAAAGACAGGACATTTAAAACAAGGTTTAGAATATATCCAGAGTTACGATATTTTGAAATTGAGCAGATGAGAACTTTTGATTTCTGCCACCCACACTGTAGGGTTGCAATTTTTAGTTGGACATATTACTGGAGGTTTCATCACATGACATAATCTTTAATTGAAGATTAATCTTTAATTCCTGGAGACTCCAGGACAATTCTGGAGGACTGGCCACCCTACCACACCTTCACTTACAGAGTAAAATACTGCTCAATGAAAGTAAATGTGGGACTATAATCACCATTATTATTCATCAGGTATATTTCAGCAGGCCCTAAAAGCTTCAACCAGTTTGGGCCTCATTGTGTTAGGCATGTACAAACACACAATAATAAATGACAGTCTCTGCTTAAGGGCTAGTAGTCTAAAATATGAGCCATAAGAGATGGATGATATAAAGAAAAGTCATGGGGTGGTGGGGGAGAGGGAAACAATAAATACAGCAGGGGGCAATCAGACACTAAAAGGCCCTTAGTGAATGGAACTGGTGATGTTCTGCTGCCTAAAGGAAGGTCGGGGCAGAATTTGAAGAGTTTTTACAAGTTTTCTTGTGGGTAATAAAACTTTTGTGAAATTTCAAAGAAAAGTAACATTGTGGGGGGTATAAAATCAGGCAAAACAAAACTGAAATTTCTATGATGTTTAGTGAACATTTGTTCATAATTTAGGACACCCTGAAATTCATTACATTTCAGATCCTGACGCCTAAATGGGGAATCTTCATCCAGTGGGGAAATCTGTAGTAGGCTCCCACAGGGATCTGTTCTTGGCCCAGTGCTATTCAATCTCTTTATCAATGATGTGGAAGAAAATATACAATTATTGCTATAAAGTTTATAGATGACACAAAAGTTCATGGAGTGGTAAATAATGATAAGGGCAGCTCAGTTCTGCAGAGCCAACTGGATTGCATGTTAAACTGAGCTCACTTAAACAATATGCATTTTAATTCAGCTAAATTTAAGGTCATCTAACTATGAACCAAGCATGTAGGTCAGACTTTATAGGCTAGTGGGCTGTAATTTGGAAAACTGACTAGAAAAGGAGTTATGGTCACACTGGATAACCAGCTGAACATGCACATCCTGTGCAATGTGATGGCTCAAATAGCAAATGTGATCCTTGGATTATAGCAAGAGAATATCAACTAGAAATTAGGAAGCTGGTGTTTCCAATGCATACAGTATTAGTGAGACCATTACTGGAATACAATGTCCAGTTCTGGTGTCCACACTTTATAAAATATGTTGACAAAGGGTTCAGAAAAGAGTGCCAAGAACAAACTCATTTCTGGACGATCTGCTTTACAGTGAGAAACTAGAGAAACTAAATCTCTTTAGTTTCACCAAGAGAAGGAGAAAAGGTGACTTGATCATGGTCTATAAGTATGTGGAGAAGAGATTTCTGACAGCAGGGGACTCTTTAATCTGGCAGATAAAGGTATAACAAGATCTAATGACTGGAAGCTGAAACTAGAAAAAATCAGTCTAAAAATAGGGCACAGTATTTTTACAATGAACATAGTTAACTATTGGAACAATTTACCTGGGGATGTGGTGGATTCTCTGTCATTTGAAGTCTTTAAACCAAGACTGGGATGTCTTTCTAAAAGAGATTTAACTAGAAGTTATAGGCCTGATGCATGAATCACTAGGTAAAATTCTATGTCTTGTGTTATGCAAGAGTTCAGACTAGATTTATCATAATGGTCCCTGCTGGCCTATGAATCTGTACATTTTACACAGACTTTGCACAGGTGAATGACAACCCAAGGTGCAAGAGAGTAAAGAATCTGGTTCTGAATTGCTGCTGTTATGATGAGGTATATGATGTAGAAAAACAGCTTGATTTTTGAGCTCTCAGATGGAGTTTGCAGAGCAGCAGTTAGAAAAAGTCATCATTTGGCTTGTAATTGAATCATAAAACCCCCATAATGACACTCTTACTGAATAAGTACCAGGGAGTCTTCTAGTTCGGTTGGCCCGATACTGGCAGGAGGTTGGCAAAGGTGGCTTTAAGCCACCTTTATTCTCCCCTTTGTCCTGGGACTCAGCGTAGTTCTGGTGCCAGGCAGAGCAACCTGATTATACCCTACCTTAACTTGCACCTGCCTGCCCACAGCCCCAAGATGATATTCTGGCATCCGGGAACTGCCAAGGTATATGGAAACCCTGGCCATGTCTCCTTTATCTGTGAGGAAAATCCCCAGGTGAACTTGAGCAGGAGAAGGAGTAGAAACTATTGTGGTGTTTCTGTGCTATCTGAAGATTCCCCTCCAGGGGACAGATCCATTAGCTTGATAGATGTTCCGTGATATTCTGGTGATGCAGAGCAGCTGGAGTGGGGCCAAGGATCAGGCGCACCAAGTATAACTACATTTTAAAGTAGTCTTTCCCAAATTCTACTCTTGGATGCTTACTGGCGGTTCCCATTGACGTTAGTGGGAACTCTGTAGGCTAAATCCTTGTCCCACTGAAGTCATTGACAAAATGTCCATGTATTTCGACAGAACCAGGATTTGACTCCATGAGCATATTCAGGGAAAGCATTTGGCCTTAAAGAAATAAAATCTCTCAGAAGCCAAAGGAAGTCTAAAGAGAATTGAAAATAACTATTGCCCTGTGTTGTTCAATTTCTGCTCTCTGTTACTCTGTGTATCCAGAGAGACTCTGCTGAACTATTCTGAACTGATACAAGGGAAATCTGAATTTGGAGCACTATCTCACATCTATTTACTATACTAAAGGTAATGAAAACAAGATCAGGATCCACCCCTTACTGTCACGTGAAAGGCTACTGTTTATTTTTAGAGCTCCATGGCCAGGATTTTCCTGTTGGTTTTGTTGTCCTTTTAAACTCTCCCAATTCCAAATAATACTGGAGCCTTTAATTGTTACTGTAAAGTTGTGGGCAGGTTTCCATCAGGGCAGTACAAGCACAGAGTTTCCAACACAAAGAAAAATGTAAATGTACCTCTTCCATGTATCCCTGAGGTAGTGGTGTTTTTCATTCTAATTTTCATAAATTAAGCCATATTAAATAATTTTATTCTGAATTAACATAGGGAAAAAAATAATCCAGGCAGCCACGTCAGAACTTGCATGGCAGCATGAAATACTGTGGTTATGAAAGACAAGACAGACAGGACTGGTGATTCCCTGCCTTACCTCATAGGGATGCTATGGGGATAAATACACTAAAGGTTGTGAGGTGCTCAGATACTAGAGTAATAGGGCTATAAGTACCTAAAATAGATGTTTAAGTCACATGCAATATATAGCAAAGTCTAGATAAAATAACAGTGCTGGCAAATGCTGACCTATTAAGGGCATAGACAGTCCACTCATTGCCCTGGACTTGGGGGCCACTGTAAAGTCTGAGCCTGAAAATATGATTTCCCTATTTCCATAGAAAGCAAGAGGAATATTCTAAAGGATCTTCAGATGACTGGCATATGGCATTAGAGTTTGGAGGAAGCCATCTGCTTTTGCAGTCTGAAGGAAAAATACAGCGTTTCCACAAAGCTTATGTGAAATAGGTGGTAAAGGATGGGAGGAGAGCAGAGGACATGAGTGTGTGTGAATTTTATTATTATAAAGAAGAATGAAGGGACCAGAATAGACACAAAGTCTCTTGACTGTCAGTTAAACCAACTGTGATCTAGAGTCTTTTCCAGAACATGTGGAAGTTATTGAGTAACAAAGTCTTTTGTACAGGCAGTAACACACACCAAGAAGTGAAGTTTCTACTAGATACCTCCACTTCCTGACTGGTTGAAAGAATCTGACCTTTGACCTCTAGCCTCCTAACACATCTGAAGGATACTGCGTGTGTGTAACCATTAACCACACACATTATGATGTTATTTTGGACACAATGCCTATAGGCATCTCAGAAATACAAGGTCTGAAAAATATTAATTATTTATACTGTAAAACATAGGCTTTCTTATCTCGGGTTGACTGATGAAGAGTCAACCTGAAGCTCAAGCGCTACTAAGGTGGAGCCCACAAAAGACTGAGGCCTTCTCTACACTTAAAAGGGTTTGTCAGTATAGCAATAGATACATAGATAAAGCTATACCAGCAAACCACCCTAGTGAAAACATAGCTTATGCTGGAAAAAGGACAGAATAAGCTACACAGACAAAAGTACTTTTTTCCTGGAATGACTGCAGGGCTTTTGCTGGCATAGTTTGTTGGTGAGGGGTGTCATTTAAAAAAAAACAAAACAATTTTTATTAAGGCAAAGTTACAATAAAATGTTAACATATTACATAATATATTACTTATTCAAGAGCTGGTTAATATTCAAAGAACCTGGCTAAAGATTCTGGTTCTCTGGCTGGAGATCCCTTCTCCACTGAGTATGCTAAAAAGGGTGATCACATTTCTAAATAGCTTTCTCTTTTTGGCACTTCTGTTGTATACATAAATAGTGTGAAAGCTTTTCCATTACAAGGACACTCTGTATTTTACTATACTGCAGTTCCATAGGAGGAGGAGTCATGTTTTCCAAGGTGCAATAAAAAGTCTTGTTGCTAACAATAAAAAAGAAACTAATTTGTCATTCTGTTTAAAATATAGACCCTTTACTGTATCATTAAGTAAGCAGATCTGGTGCTGGCATTTTGTTGTAAGATGAGTCTCCTTAATAATTTCCTCCCAAAACCATCTAATTCCTGGACATAACCATCACATGTCCAAGTATGTTCCTCTTTCTCCACAGCTCCCCCACAGAATGCCCCCTAGTAGCAAAAATATGATGGATTTTAACTGGAATCAAATGTCATCTACACAGTGACTTCTAAAATTGTTCTTTATGAGCCACAGTAACTGAAGATGTATATTCCTTTTCCCATATAGCAACCCAATCGTCCAGATCAATTTCTTTGTCCAAGTCCCTTTCCTATCTTTTCATTTTGGTAGTGTTCTTATCAACATCTTTTTCAGTCAAAATTGTAGATCTCTTAGAGATTGAATCTTTTGTTCCAACCTGATCCTGGGTCAACTCTTCAAATATGGTGAAAGGTCTACAGTGGGTCTCAAACTTTTTTTACTGGCGACCCCTTTCACATTGCAAGCCTCTGAGTGTGACCCCCGCAATAAGTTAAACACATCATTTAATATATGTAACACCATTATAAATGCTGGAGTCAAGCGGGGTTTAGGGTGAAGGTTGACAGCTCATGACCCCTCATGTAATGACCTTGCAACCCCTTAAGGGGTCCCGACCCCCAGTGTGAGAACCCCTGGTCTACATAGAGCCATCGGGCATCCAGATTTCACGTGTAAATATAGAAATATGATATCTTTATATTATTTACATTATTATATATCTCTTGGTGTGATTTCAGATCAGGACCCAGGAACAGCTGTCTGAATTAAGTAATCTCAGCTGTTACCCACAACAAATAGGTGCTTTGATATTTCTTAGGGATAAATTCCTGATTATTAATGAAAGTAGCTAAAAGAGAGGACCTTGGCAACAGGAATTTAAAACATTTGTCCAAGGCTGCTAAGATGTTCTGGATGAATGGGTGGTTTTTTTAATTTTTGGTGACACAAAATTCTTTTTAACCCAATTTTTACTATAAATAGCTATATTTGTTCAGTCTTGTTCAAGTTTTACCCAGTGTTTGATGGTCTGTTGTTATGGGTGTGGGTTTTGTTACAGTTCTAGCTGATGTAGCTATGCCAGCAAAACTTTAAGTAGAACTGGTCAGAAATTTTTCATCAAAATCATTTTTTTGACAAAAAAGACCATTTTTGTGGAAATCCAAATGTTTAAAAAAGGGTGAACTTTGATGAAACTTTGTTTGAAAAATAAACCTGAAATGAAGTATTTTGATAATGCCAAATCAAGATGTGGACTGGGTTATTATTATTATTATTTATTATTTGTTATTATTTTAATGACTTTTCAAAATGAAACTTATAATGGTCAAAATTAGAATGAAAAGTTTCAATTTTATCTGAAGTTTAGAAAGTTTTTGCTTTTGTTCTGTTTCAGAATGGAAATTTTTTTGAACTTGCAGAATTGCCCACTAAAGAGAAAATGTTATTCCAGCTCTGCTGTACTTTTAAGTGTAGACCAGGAGTCGGCAACCTATGGCACGCTCAGCCCACTGTCAGTCTGGGGTCCTGGCAGCCGGTCCTGCTCAGCCCGCTGCCAGCCTAGGTGAATGGAACCTCAGGCTGACAGTGGGCTGAGCGGGTCAGTGGGTAAGATCAGCATTTTAATTTAATTTTAAATGAAGCTTCTTAAACATTTTGAAAACCTTGTTTACTTTACATATGACAATAGAGAGACCTACTAAAAAACATTAAAATGTATTACTGGCACGCGAAACCTTCTAAAAAACATTAAAATGTATTACTGGCACACGAAACCTTAAATTAAAGCGAATAAATGAAGACTCGGCACACCACTGTTGAAAGGTTGGCGACCCCTGGTGTAGACCAAGGCTGAGGAGTGGGTCCTTATGTCTGTGAAACAGGTCATGTGTTTATTCTGTTCCAAAGTACAGATTTAGAAATGGTTGTAAATACAATCGGTTATATACAAATAATGAATTGCTTTCCAAATAGCAGATTTTTTATCTATGTTCATTTTGGTTGGCACCTGAACTTAGCATTGTGACTGGCTTCACTCAGCCAATCACACATTGGTTCATAACACGATCAACGCAAGTTGCATGAAACAAAGAGAAGATTACTGAAGAAATGGGTAGTTATTTTTTCCCAAGTTGTTACATAAAAATTGCAAAGCCACTTCACCACAGTGGGCTGAGAGAGTCTGAAACAGATCTGGATGTTCTGCCAAGTGCTTGGGAATCAAGAATTACCCTATTTAGTGGCTAATAATGGTAATTTTTAAACCCTTGTTTGGGGTGTGGCATGTTTTTAGGTTTGTGGCTTGTTGGCTCGTATTCATATGTGGCTGTGTCTGCAGCACAAGTACCATTTCTCGTGGAGTTGCAGTTGAATAGTTTGAAAATGCCAGTGAGCCAATATCAATGCCAGCTGGAGCTGCAGAGGGAGAAATATGAAGAGAGAAAATTAGAGATGGGACCTGAACAGTGAAGTTCAGATCTGGACCTAAATGTTCCCAAAGTCTGTGAATGTAAATAAAGACAAACTACTCACCTTCAGGTGTAAGGCCCTTTGTAGGGTATCCCCACCCTTCCTATCATGTCTCATACCACGTTGAGCTGTAGACCCCTGCTTTATCATCCATTAGTCCCATTTTCCCACAAATGCTGTCATGCTTTCTCTCTCCATAAAAATCTGCAAGGCCTCCTCCTGCATTATCCTTCTCCAGATCTCTCCTTAAAACTCATCTCTGCCATGAGGCCTACAAAACACTTGACAATGGCTAGGCAATTTGTGTACTGTGACAAATGCTGCTTACTTCCTCTTGTCTGGAGATCCCTCCCATCCCATTCCCCACCCCCCACCATGTTTGTCATATGTACCTATTCTCTCATCTCAGACTTACATTTAAATTCTTTTTCTGTGCTGTGTTTACATAGTGCCTAGTATGATCCTTGACTAGGACCTCAAGGTGCTACTGCAATACAAATAAGTTATTAATAATAATAATAATAATTAATAATTAATAATAATTGATGCTTAGAGCTGGAATAATACAGAGTATAAAAAGAAAGGAGAAACAAAAATGGGAGTAAATAATGCAAGTGAAATATCTCTATTTTTGAGAGATTATTTCAGTCGTGCAACGTTCTTTTAAATAATATAGTGATGGGTCTCGTATTAATGTCTGTAGTAAACATGATTAATGAATCAAAATGAACTCAAACATAATAAAATTCAGAGCTAAGCAGAAATGCAAAGCATAGAGAAAATTTTAAAAAGACATTGAAAACAAGCATTTTACAGGAAAAAGTGTATTGGCTGGTGAATGAAAAGAGGTTGAGGAAAAAGTGGGGGAGGGAAACAGAACAAACAGAAACAAAGACAGAAAGAAAAGCCCGGAAAGAGGAGAAACCCAGGTGAAATGGTTATAAACACCTGGCATGATGGCTGAGGGGAAAATAAGATTTAAAAAAAAGCCTCAGAGAACATAGAAATTAAAGATAAATCTGGAATTGTGAGGTATGGAGAGGAGAGAACACAACAGGAAATCAAAAGAAATAAAACCCTGGCCAGTGAATGAAAGGAGAGAAGCAAACATAGAACAAATCAGAATATTGTTAGACCAAAACCCTGAATTATGATTTATGATTTTCACATGGACTGCATACACCTGGAACCAAATTCTTTTCTTATTTACAATAGTATAATTCCATCAATGCCAACAGATCAAGGACCCGATCCACCACTGAAGTCAATGACAGTCTTTTCAGCGGCTTCAATTGCCTTTGGATCACATCTAACAGAGCAGTACCTGCCCAAAACATTCCAATAATTATGAACATATTCCACCTCTTGCCTCATAAAGCCCCTTGCTCAGGCATGTACGACACCACTGGGGGACACACCTTACAGATCATTACAGTTTACACAAAATCTTGTACTTTTGAGTGGAATCTAATCACTAATGTCAAATGGCTATCTAGCCTTTATTCTGTAACAAATTACTGGTTACCGTGTGAATAGAGTTCTGTCTTGTATGCCTGAAGTTTTATAACAATTGGGAGCTGTCTTTTTTTTTTTTTTTAATGAAAGTCAGTTCCTTTCCAAAGAAAAATTTCCTGTGTGAATAGATTGTAGTTTAACTGCAAAATGCTCACTCCGTATTTTTTTTTTTAACTCTGGCACATCATAGGACTAAGAACCTGATCTTGACACCCTCAACTGCCGTTGAAATTAACGGTTAATTAGACTTAAATGGGCATTCTGCTCTAAGACTTAGTATTATGAAGTGCTGAGCACTTCCTGATTTATTATTTATAGGATTTTCTTTTGTGCTTCGTATTGTAGTCACTGAATAAATCACAAACGTTAACATATTAAGCCCCCATAACACCACTCTGAGGTAGGGAGGTGTTATCTTCATTTTTAAAGATGGAAAAACTGAGGCACAGAGAGATTAAGGCTGCATTTAAGCAAATCTCTTAAGCATGTAAAGTCAATGGGCTATAAAGCCATGCCTTAATGTTGAAAAGAGCAGCATTACCGTCTGAAGGATTTTCCCTAGGAAAACTCACTGGTTTGCCAGAAAGGCATGTGGCCTTTAATTATGGCTTAATAAGGAAAGCCACCTGAGCCCCTATTTGGCAGAGTTACCAAGAGGAACAGCAAGGGATTATGAGGTAGCGGAGAGCATACCAAATGATTCCTCTCCCTGGTTTCTCAGTCAGTCACGGTGTGGTCAGAGGAGGAGGAAAGAAGGGTACAGTTGACACAGTCAGTAGCTGTTCTTAAAGACACAATTGAACTTGTTTACATTCACAGCGATGAGCTATATATGTCCTCTGCCTCTATTGAAATGGGACCCTGCCAGTTTCATTAGGAAAAATGTTGTTTTATTGGTACATTCCTCTGAAAAGCTGCATCCCAAATCAATTCAGTGGATTCGAAAGGAAAGTCTCTGTTTCCATCACCCACTCCAGAGTCTCTGCTAGTTATTTGCAAATGTTGGCACCTTCGAAGAGACTTAGGATGCGATTGTCATTAACTGGGATATGGAGATGACTTTTTAGCTTCTCTGTTTTGATCTACTGTGTCTGACCAATTGCTAAATGAAAACAAATAACCTTTGGATTATGCCAGAATAGGAAGGCTTGCTCTGCGGAGTTTGGTAGAATCAGGGCCGGCTCCAGGGTTTTTCCTGCCCTAAGCGGAAGGGGAAAAAAAAAGCTGCTATCGCTCTCGGCGGCAATTCGGCGGTAGCTCCACTGCCTCACTTTCTTCTTTGGCGGCAGGTCCTTCCCTCTGAGAGGGACTGCGGGACCCACCCCCGAATTGCCGCTGAAGAGCCCGACCTGCTGCCCCTTCCCCTTGGCCGCCCCAAGCACCTGCTTGCTGAGCTGGTGCCTGGAGCTGGCCCTGGGTAGAATTCACATGCTGGAAAAAACAAATGTCTACATGATGCAAAGTAAAATTATGGCACCCTGGGAACAAATCACCTGTTCTATTGCTATTCTATTAAATCTCTTATTGAATGTGTATTCTCATCACTGTGACACCATGCTTAGGTTATGGTAACCAACCACCTAAAATAAGGCAATTTTAATATCAAAAAGAAACTTGAACTTTCAGAGTGATCAGATTTTCTTAGAGGGTTGTCGTGCTCTGTCATACCCGAATAGATCACAACAGTAATAAATCCTAGGGATTATTTACTGTTCAAATATGTTATCATGGAGTTCCTGGACCATCACTGCCCTAAAGAGCACTTTGGTCTCTGGTTAGAAGAATCGCTCAGTAATCTAAATGACAGTAAGCATCAATTAAGATTTAGGTTGGAGACTGAAAACTACCCAATGATTTAGTTTCAGGGATTAAGGAAGACAAAACCTTGCTGACTGCTGGATAAAATTCACATTCCTTTCCATTGTGATCATCCTACATCAAGGAAATGTTTGAAATTTTGGCAGCCTCTTATGATATCCCTGCTAAAGTTATTATATGGTTTAAAATGATTTAAAAAAATACAGAACTGTAGCACAAGTGTGTTATATAAATCTTCACTGGTAGCACTGTCCCTTTTAGAAAAAGAATTTGATTGATGTTGTCTCCCAGTGGGTGACCTTTAAAAGAGATTGCATCAAATAGAGGAACAGAGCTCCAGAGTCCCACCCCCAGCCCAGCTCCCCCTGTCCTAGACTTTGTCCGCAACCCACTCACTAAAGAATTCCTTTATTCAACTCTGTAATTTGCAGCAACAGAATTAATTAAAAATGTCTGCCTCTTTAAAAACAGAGCTTTCTCTCATATCAGTTTATGAGGAGTAGGAGATGCCACCATGGGCTGCTAGACTGTAACCTGGGCTCTATGCACCCACAAAGGGGATCAGGTGGGAGTAAAAATCTCTCTCACAGTCTTTCACGGACTGCCCAGCCCTTGGATCTAAATGCACAGGGATAAGTGGGTGCACACTACTTATTTCCCTCTGCAGTAGGTATATGGGGAGTGGGCAGGGAGTGACACACAAGGGGGATGAGAGATCTGAGATTGGGAGCACTGATGAGTCTGAGCAGAGCTGGGCAAATGTTCCACATCAAATGATGCATTTGACAAATAGAGTCCTGTTTCTGGTCACAAAGAACAATTGTTTGCTGTTAAAAATTATATGTTATGCACACATACGTCAACCTGTGCACTGTTTATTAACTTTTCACCATGTGAGCACTGTTTTAAGTATCTGATAGTAATCATGATTTGCTTTTTGAGCAGCTTTGTTTGCCCATATAGGCCATATGCCTGTTCCCTGGCTAAATGAGCTTAACAGTAGTTTAATCATAAATTTGAATTTTTACGATTACGGATTTGAGATCTGCTTTCTGCCAATGTTTCTTTGTTTCTAATAACATTCCTGCCACTACATATGTTTGGTAGAATGTTTGCAAAATGCTAACACTAAAGCAGCAAAGAGTCTTGTGGCACCTTATAGACTAACAGACATTTTGGAGCATGAGCTTTCGTGGGTGAATACCCACTTCGTCAGATGCATCCGATGAAGTGGGTATTCACCTACGAAAGCTCATGCTCCGAAACGTCTGTTAGTCTATAAGGTGCCACAGGACTCTCTGCTGCTTTTACAGATCCAGACTAACATGGCTACCCCTCTGATACTTAACACTAAAGTGGAGAACTCAGTCAAAGCAAAGCCAGCCAAAGTCGATTTGTTTCAAAACATAATCTAATAATGAAGATGTTCTTTTGCCCAACTCAATAATTGAGTGTGTGTTAGGGGTCAGATTAATTATTAGTAACTATTATCCTATGTAGATTATTATGGGCCAGATTATCTGATGGCATAAATGGATGAAAGTCCCTGGCAATCATTAGAGCTCTGCCTTTTTACATTGGCAGTGACTGGCCCTGTATTTTTTTATGCATCTAGGATGCTACTACAGCAGCTGGACATATTCTATAATAACCTCTGCAAGTTTGTGTTTCTTTGTGGACTAGGCAACTAAGTGTGACCTTTAATATAATTGGTCATACGTCTTTGAGTGAAGGCAGTGTCACTGTCTTACTGCCCTGTGTAACCATATTTAGAGCTTGAGACCAGCATATTCTCGTTATATTCATTTATATTGACTACAGACAGCAGATAGACCTTTTGCTTGACAGTCTAGTCATTTCAAAGAATTGTAACTGTAACCAAAATTGCTTATGAGATGCAGGTTTTGGGAGTGGCAGCCCCAAATAGCCAGACTAAGGCTACCTGGCCCAGACACTCATAAGGTATTTGGGCTCCTAACGTCTACTGAAATAAGTTAAGAGCCTAAGTGCCTTTGAGGATGTGGACCACTGGTCCGTTAAAGCAAACATCAACATTATCTGGTTTTAAGAAATGTTTTTCCTGAGAAGCAAACAAAAAAATGTCATGTTCCAGATATCAGGAAAAAGAACAGGCATGCTTGTGGCATCTGAGACACTAACAAATTTATTGTAGCATAAGCTTTTGTGAGCTACAGCTCACTTCGTCGGATGCATGTAGTGGAAAATGCAGAAGGAAGATATATATATACACAGGGAACATGAAACAATGGGTGTTACCATACACACTATAAGGAGAGTGATCAGTTAAAGTGAGCTGTTATCAGCTGGAGAGAAAAATAACTGTTTGTAGTGGTAATGAAAATGGCCCATTTCCAGCAATTGAGAAGGAGATATAAGGAAGAGTAGGGGGGTGGGGGAGGGACAGATAAGCATGGGGAAATAGTTTTACTTTGTGTAATGACCCATCCACTTCCAGTCTTTATTCAAACCAATTTAATGGTGTCCAATTGGCAAATTAATTCCATTTCAGCAATCTCTCGTTGGAATCTGTTATTGAAGTTTTTTTGTTGTAATATTGCGACTTTTAGGTCTGTAATCGAGTGACCAGGGAGATTGAAGTGTTCTCCAACTGGTTTTTGAATGTTATAATTCTTGACATCTGATTTGTGTCCATTTATTCTTTTACGTAGGGACTATCCGGTTTGGCCAATGTACATGGCACAGGGGCATTGCTGGCACATGATAGCATATATCTCATTGGTAAATGTGCAGGTGAACGAGCCTCTGATAGTGTGGCTGATTTGATTAGGTCCTATGATGGTATCTCTTGAATAAATATGTGGACAGAGTTGGCAACTGGCTCTGTTGAAAGGATAGGTTCCTGGGTTAGTGTTTTTATTCCAGATACTTAGCCTCATTGTGATACTGTCATGCTATTTCTTCTTCTGGTATGCCTTGCTTACTGTTTCTATGATGCTTTAATATTTTGAATACTTGCTAGAACTGCCCCCTTGAATCAATACAATTTTTTTTAAAGGAAGCCTTATTGCTGTGAACAGGACTGAAACCGTTACTACTCCTGTATTAGCAGCAAAGAGTCATGTGGTACCTTGTAGACTAACAGACATATTGGAGCATGAGCTTTCGTGGGTGAATACCCACTTTGTCGAATGCATGTAGTGGAAATTTCTGTATTTCTCCTGTATTGTCTGCTGTCTTACCTTGGGAGCCAGACCTTTCATGGGTATAACTCAGGCCAGCTCCATTTACTTCAGTGGAGCTGTGCTGACTTTTACTAGCTGAGGGTCTGCCTTTTGCTGTTTACATGCATTCACTCAAGCTGTAGTGACTGCCATCCCTCTTGGACAGGGGTAGCCAACCTGTGGCTCCAGAGCAACATACAGCTCTTCAGAAGTTAATATGCAGCTCCTTGTGTGGGCACCAATTCTGGAGCCGGAGCTACAGGCACCAACTTTCCAAATGTGCCAGGGGGTGCTCACTGCTCAACCCCCGGCTCTGCCACCGGCTGTGCCCCCACTCCACCCCTTCCCACCCCATCCCCTCAGCCTACCGTGCTCTCGCTCCTCCCACTTCCCCCCCAGAGCCTCCTACATGCCACAAAACAGCTGATCGGAAGGTGCGGGGGAAGGAGGAGGAAGCACAGATCAGCAGGGCTGCCAGTGGGTGGGAGGCACTGGGAGCGGGGTTGGGGGACTGAGGGGGGGCTGCTGACATATTACTGTGGCTCCTTGGCAATGTACATTGGTAAATTCTGGCTCCTTCTCAGGCTCAGGTTGGCCACCCCTGCTCTTGGACCTTCACAGAAACAAGTTGTGAATCGTAAAGCTGTCAAGCTGAGCAGTGATTTTAGATAAACACAATAAACATTGCTTCATTACACTTTGCCTTGTTATGATTACTTGCTCATGTGCTTTGCTAGAGATTTTTTGGGCCATATGCTGCTTTGCATTCAACAGCTTGATTAGGCAGACTGGCAGAACTGGATAACAGCAAAGAGTGTGAGGCACGTTCTGCCCTCCCTTGCACCCCAGGCAACCTCACTGAATTAACAGTTCCTACGTCACTGACATTAGCAAGCCTTCAGTAAACAAGCATTCTCTTGCATTTCTGTGTCTGCCTGAATTTCTCTTTGTACATCCTGTACACATGTAGCTGGGCGGACTATTCACAGTGAACAAGTTAGCTGAGGAATGTATCCCCTTTTTCTATTCACAAATAATCCACTACATGACTTAACTTTTCAATGAATTTGTTAGTTAATTGTTCCACAAATATTTAGTCAAAATCATTTTAACCTATGGACTAACTATCACTTAAAATGCTCCCTGGTCATTTTGGTCCCCTATATCATTGTTCTGTAGGATTGCTGAATGGTGACTTTCAAAGATCTTTCAGTGAGGCTATATTCTGGCACATGTTATCAGCTAATATTTCCTCTAATATTCATGATACTTTCTCTGTCTGGAACCAAATTGTAGTCAAGTTAACATTTGTGGCAAGAGATATAAAGAGGTGGCAAGTACCACTAATATTTCTTCAAAGATTATTCACAGATGCTTTTTGCTTCTGTTCAAGCTTTTTAGAACAAATCAAATATCTTCCATACTTGAAGTACAGAGAAGACTACAACACACTTAGCCCAACACCAGGGACCAGCAAGGAGCAGTACGCTTGACCAGTCATTACACATGCCCATGTCATTTAGAATCACGTATAATAAAACAAATGAATACTTCCCTGATTAAAATTCAAGCAAATGAATACAAAGACAGTTGGTTAAAGTCTGAAAGAAAAATCAAAATGACCTTTGAAACATAAATATGGGGAAAAGTGCACTAAGAATCACCACCTTGGCCTTCAATCCCTGCTTTAAAGCATCCCTGGGACTTCTTGTACTCTTCTGTTTGCCCTTTGGTTAAAGGTTGGGTTAAAGAGCACCACTTTTAGGCTACCAATTTTTTCTGGTAGCCTAGCCTAGCCTAGCCTATCATTTTAGATAAGTATAATATATTCAACTGTAACAATACAAGGAGAAACTCTTTGCCTGACAAATACAATACAAATATTGTATTTAAGTGTTGATCATCTGCACAGTAGTGTGCACGTCAATAAAAATAAGGACACCTTCCCCTGAAAAGAGCTTGCAATCTAACATTTCCCATCAATATATAGCAGATATGGGTGAACCCTAAAAGACACTGGAAGAGCTAAGCTGCAATGGCAGACTGCAAGGAGGGAGACACTGTTGCAGTTAAAGCGCTTGGAGCTGCAAGTGCTGAGGAATCTGTCTGTGAACAAACACAGAATTTAAGCAGATCAGTGGGATCACTCATTAAAGTTAAGCACATACTTAATTGCTGTGCTGGACTGAGGCCAGATTGCTCAGCACCTTGCAGGATCAAGCCCCAAGTAAATAGAGGAGAGGACATGTCTGAGGCATTTGCAACAATAGCAGGCAGTGTAAACAGAGGAATACTCACCTTGGACAGGAATATGCTTTTTAATGTATCATCTTCCCTTCACTTTCACTTTTGCAGCTTTGCTTCTCTTGTTCCTAGTCTTAAATCCTCGGTAAGGTTAATGTAGCATGATGAGAGAGTCTTGTACATTAATTAATTATAACACTGTCTTTGGAGACCAAGAAGTCTGTTGGAAGGGTAAATTTTGAACCCTTTTTTTAGAGAAACCACAAACGTTTTTCCTTCCGCTTTTACTCACTGAGATGGTGATGGCTTAGTTACATTTCCTCCCAGGGTGATTAACTGTTTTTGGCAGGGCCTTTCAATATGTTCAGGTTAAAGGTTTCTTGAGTAAGAAGATAAGAAATGAAAATTCCATGTGTATCTTTACTTGTTTTTAAGTCAATGGAGTTACACAGTGTAGTAATTTAACTCTTTTACTTTTATTTATTTGGAAGACCAAGTTGCTAAGAAGACTTCCTGCCCCTCTTATTTCTGGGCTTCGAACAGTCCTACCCCTATGAAAAGTTTTATCTGTGGCTTAAAGGGGCCAATTTCAGGCCCAAACCTGCTCTGTGAAGAGGAGATACTTAGAGCTATGTGTCGCAGCAGTGGGTATCAAGGTATGAAGTCCTGCTTGGATCCTGAAGGGTTGCAAGGGCAACCACATAGAAGTTATGAGTAAAATTTTCAGAAGCACCGAACGGTATGTCTACACAGTGGGCGGCAGCCTGTAGCAGCGAGCCTTAGAGCCCAGGTCATAGAATCATAGACTTTAAGAAGGGACCATTATGATCGTCTAGTCTGACCTCCTGCACAGGCCACAGAATCTCACCCACCGACTCCTGTCTCAAACCCCTAACCTATGTCTGAGCTATGAAAGTCCTCAAATCGTAGTTTAAAGATTTCAAGGTGCAGAGAATCCTCCAGCAAGTGACCCATGCCCCATGCTGAAGAGGAAGGTGAAAAACTGCCAAGGCCTCTGCCAATCTGCCCTGGAGGAAAATTCCTTCCCAACTCCAAATATGGTGATCAGTTAAACTCTGAGCATGTGGGCAAGACTCTCCAGCCAGACACCCAGGAATGAATTCTCTATAGTAATTCAGATCCCACCACATCTAACATTCCATCACAGGCCATTGGGTATATTTACCGCTAATAGTCAAAGATCAATTAATTGCCAAAATTAGGTTATCCCATCAAACCATCCCTTCCATAAACTTATGAAGCTTAGTCTTGAAGCCAGATATGTCTTTTGCCCCCACTGCTCCCCTTGGAAGGCTGTTCCAGAACTTCACTCCTCTGATGGTCAACAGCTACAGCCCTGAAAATAGCTGTGTAGACATTGTGGTTTGGACCCTGAAGTGTAGGGATGGGGCCGGGGAAGTGGGGGGCTTTAAAGCCCAAGTTCCAGCCTGAGCTACAACATGAACACAGGTATTTTTGGCACCATAGTGTGAGCCCCCTGAGCCCAAGTCGGTGGACTTGCTTGCAGGCTGCCATTCACTGTTTATACATACACTTAAGCAACTTAAAATCCCAAGGACACACTTAAAACGCTCCATCGGTGCCACTGTTGTGCTTTAATAAAGATGCTCTAAGTCAACAGGAGAGAGTTCTCTTGCTGGCATAGTTAATCCAACCCTTCCCCGCCAGCCCCCCACCCCCGAGAGGTGGCAGCTGTGTGAATGTGAGAAGCTCTCCCACCAACACAGTGCTGTCTACCCAGGGGTGTTAGGCTGGTATAACTATGTCACTCAGGGGGGTGGATTTTTCATATCCCAAAGCAACATAGTTACACTGATATATATCTGTATTATAGACCAGACCTAAGATCCTAAGATCCAAAAGTGACTCAGGAGCTTAAGTCGTGTTGACGTTCAATTAGACTTGGGCACCTAAATGCCTGAATCACTATTCCAAATGGGACTTGGCTCCTGTCATAAACAGATAGTTAAGGGTTAATGTCTCTTTTACCTGTAAAGGGTTAAGAAGCTCAGTAAACCTGGCTGACACCTGACCAGAGGACCAACGAGGGACAAGATACTTTCAAATCTTGGTGGAGGGAAGTCTTTTGTTTGTGCTCTTTGTGTTGTTGTTGTTCGCTCTTGGGACTAAGAGGGACCAGACATCTATCCAGGCTCTCCAAATCTTTCTGAACCAGTCTCTCATGTTTCAAACTTGTAAGTAATTAGCCAGGCAAGGCGTGTTAGTCTTATCTTTGTTTTCTCAACTTGTAAATGTTTCTTTATGCTCGAAGGATTTTACCTCTGTTTGCTGTAACTTTGAACCTAAGGCTGGGGGGGTCCCTCTGGTCTATAGGAATCTGATTACCCGGTAAAGCATTTTCCATCCTGATTTTACAGAGATACTTTTTACCTTTTCTTTCTTTAATTAAAAGCTTTCTTTTTAAGAACCCGATTGATTTTACCTTGTTTTAAGATCCAAGGGGATTGGATCTGGACTCACCAGGGATTGGTGGGGGGAAAGGAGGGGGATAATAAATTTCTCCTTGTTTTAAGATCCAACGGGGTTTGGATCTGTGTTCACTAGGGAATTGGTGAAGTCCCTCAAGGCAACCCAGGGAGGGGACGAAGTTTTGGGGGAACAGAGAGTGCACCATACACTGGAATTCTGGGTGGTGGCAGTGTACCAGAGCTAAGCTAGTAATTAGGCTTAGAAGTGTCCATGCAGGTCCCCACATCTGTACCCTAAAGTTCAGAGTGGGGAAAGAAACCTTGACAGCTCCTAAAACACTTCAGGTGCAGCAGCATTAGAAATGTTTATCTTGTGAGACTGCCAAAACCCAACCCCGGGGTGGAGCCCGACAGTCCACTCCACCTCCTGCTATACTGTCTCACTTGGGGCAGGGCCAGCTCCAGCTTTTTTGCCACCTCAAGCGGCAAAGAGAAATAAATAAATATATACGTGTGTGTGTGTATATGTTTAAAAAGCCGCGATCGGCTGCACTTTGTTGGCTGCTCTACCGCGCCGCTTGGTAATTCGGCGTCCGGTCCTTCCCTCCAAGAGGACTGAGCAGCCCACTGCTGAATTGCTGCCAAAGACCCGGATGTGCCTCCCCCTTCCATGGGCCGCCCAAGCACCAGCTTGCTGCGCGTTGGTGCCTGAAGCCGGCCCTGCTTGGGGGAGTAGTTTCATCCCAGACTGAGTGAAAGCTGGAGAAAAAAGAATGAGCTAATCATATGACCCTCCCACCAAATTCTGTGTCAGTGAAGAGAGCAGACCCATCAATCTGGTAATTGGGTGTGGGGGAAGGAAGATAAGTACATGCCTCTCCTCTCTCACCTTGGAACCTCAAACCCTGCTCTTTTTTTTTTTTTTTAACCCAGTGACCCGTTTTATGGACTCTATGCCCCTGCTGCAGCTGCAGTTGCAGTGATCATACTGTACTAGGTTTCCACCAGCCAGATGGATGCAGATCGTAGAATCTTCCGATGGCTGCTCGAGGGACTTGAACTGCATCTCGCTCACAAGAACTGGGTGAAGAACTGCACTGCCCTTCTTTTACACTGTTCAGCCACCATGCCAGAACCTGCCTAGCAATCTCATTGTTTAGACATTTCGGTCAAAGTTTAGGCCTATCTGAGCTCTTGAGTGGCTGCTGTGTCACTCTTGAAGAGGGGAGAGTGAGTGATATTCAAGGAGATAAGGAAACATGAAACTCAGTAAGAAATCTGAGAGGGATTAGTGAAGACAAGGTCCAAGGACTGACCCTGTCAGTGAGTGTGAGAGTTAATCCAGAGGTAGGTCAAAAGAGGTGGATCAAGAAAGGAAAGTGGGAGGCAACAAAGTCTGGCAGGTCATCAGTGGGAAAAATGAAGTTACCAAAAATGGGAGTAGGAGTTAGCAGAGGAGGAAGAGGTAGCATAATAATTCATTCCACTTTAACTTTTAGCCTCATTACACCAGACTACAGTGCACAGAGTAGAACAGCTCTGTCTGAGAGCAGAACTACTTAAGCACTTCCTCAGTGGAAAAGATGCAAATTATTTTAGATTTGTTTACTCTGAAATATTTTTATGAATTTTACATGGCTTAAAACTATGAAAACTCTCCCTTCCCCTCCAAATCCATTCTCTACAGAAGACACTAAACACATGGAATTACTAATCACACAATAAAACAGGCACTGTTTACATTTTTATCTTTATTTAAACTGCCTTTCTGCTTACGTTAGTTTTTCCATTTATGACACATTTTTAACATCACAAAACATTTCTGAACTTCAGGCTAATTGGCTACTCAACCACAAACAAGGAGGTTAAATTGCATGTGGAACTTTTTGTATAAAACCAGTGGTCATATCTGAGGTGAGAGGAACCAAGATTGGAATCCTTACTAGGAAGCCTTTCACACTGACAAACAAACAGATTCTTCTCTTCAGTTCACTTCATGTGTTTCACCTCTCAGATCCTGCTTCTGCTCATACTAAAGCCAATGACAAAGCTCCAGGGATTTCAGTGACAGCAGGATTGTCTGAGGCCCAACAAAATAAAACTTCATCAAGGTAACATTAAGGTTGCAGGCACATATCACTGGTTTGAGAGCATATTACGTTTCAGAAACAAGAGTGATAAAAGGAAAAAATGCAAATGTTGGAAACCTAAGTGTAATGATGTCTGCAAATGCCACAATTTTAAGGGGAGTGGAGAGCCATATTAGCTCATTCTCTGACACCTGGATGGGAGACAGGCAATTAAGGAGTAGACTCAGCTGAGGAGAACTACCCTGGGTGATTCCTATAAAGCAAGGGCTGCAAGGCCAATAAGGAAAGAATGAGAAAGAAAATCTTATATTCTGGCCCTGGTGGGAGAGGAGGGCAGGAAAACCAGGGGTCTGCCTGAGAGATTAGAAGCTATGCTGAGAAAGCTTCTCAGCAACAAATGGGGAGAAGCTGTATGGGCATATGAAATTCCAGAGAGAAAGAGGACTGGAGAGTGCAGTTCCATAGCAGATGCTGCAAACAGGTAAAGATAGGAAGCAGCCCAGGAAACCTGAGAGAGATTCTAAGAAATGGCTGCTAGTTACTTATCACAAGGTCCCTGGTGTGGCATACAGAGGAGAGGGCCATCTTAGGTTTCTTCAGACCCCACCCCTGCAGGAGGGGTAATGGAAACTTTGGGACTAAAGGGGCAAGGACTGTTGAGCCCAGCTTGGAGGTCAAAGATCTGGTAAATAGTCACTAAGGCTCAGGTCCACAAGGGTGCTAAGGCTGCAGTGTCTAATGGTATGTCTGCACTGTGATAAAAAAACCTACTGCATTGAATCTTAGAGACCAGATCAGCTGACTGCGGCTCATGAGGTTTGGGCTTCAGGGCTATAAAATTGAGTGGGGTCTTAGGGTCCAGACTCCAGTCTGAGCCCAAACGTCTACACTGCAGTTGTATAGTCCTACAGCCTGAACCTTGTGAGTCCAAGTCACTTGATCCAGACCAGCTGTGGCCATGCTGTGGGTCTTTTATTGCAGTGTAGACATACCCCAAGTCCTAGTTTTAGCTCCACTGTGATTCACAAAACTTCTGCAGGACCTGGCCTGGGTCTAGTTCCCCTTCTCCAATTGCTTTTATCTGCAGTGGAACCACTTCAACAGGAGAGACTGAGCAAGGCCCACATCAGAATATCCCACAGCTCAGTGGTTAGAGCCCTCTCCTGAGAGGATTTGAACAGGGCTTTTCTCCCTTTGTACCCATCAAGCAAAGGGGGTGGGATTTAACCTGGGTCTCCCATGTCCCAGGTGAGTAATCTAACTACTGGGCTGAAATTTACAACGGGAGCACCTCTGCCTCATATTCCTGGGGGAATTCTGCACAAAAAAATTTCAAAATTCTGCACACAATATTTTAAAATTCTACAAAATGCTGAATATTTTATTTGTCAAAATAAAATAATATAATCACACCAGTTTCAGTTATTTTGGAGCATTTATTTCAAAATATCTGTTGGCAAGTATGTCTGCAATAATACAGACAACAAAAAGATTCAGAATTTTTTTTAAAAAAATAGATTCCTTACTAGACATATTAGTACAGAACTCTGAGTAATAATTCATTTAAACTACAATACAGAACCTTATTTCCCACACCCCTCAAAAGTAGTGCAAAGGCTTGGGGGAGTCAGGGGTAACAGAGGAGCTGCAGGAGAGGGAAGTAAATTGCTGGGAAGGAACCTGGGTGTGAACTTGGAGGGTTGTTGGGTTTGGGTTGGAAAAGTATGGAACAGGTTTGGGGAGGGTCCGGGGAGGGATTGTTCAGGAATTTCCCCCATGCAGACCCTGGCTGATCCCTAGCCTCTCCCATTCAGTCTGGCACATCTGCCCCCTGTCCCCATGGGTTCCTGCACCTCCTGTCCACATGTGTCCCTCCACTCCCACTCAAACACTCACTCCCCCCCATCCCTATGTGTCTAAGCCACTCTGATATGTCCCTGTTCTGCTTCCCCCTGTCCCCATGTATCTCTGTACCCCCACTCAGCCATCATCTGCCCCTACGTAGCTCTGCACCCCCTCCTCCATCACCATGTGGCCATGCACCTCCCTCCCTGCTGTGCCTCCACTCCCATCTAGCCCATGTCCCTGTCTGTCCTCCCCCAGAAGCACTTATGAGCCCCTGTCTGACTGCCCCACACTGTCTGTCACCCCATAGCCCTGTCTCCTGACCTGGCCTGACAGGCACTGCGAAGAGGTCAGGCTCTTTCTCTTCCCTAGCTGGCCGGGAGCTCCTCCTCTGGCTGTTTTGTGTGGAGTGAGGCAGGCACCTAGCTCATTACTACAAGAAATAACTTTTGGGCCTAAACTTCCTGATTCCAGGTTCCCATTTGTGGACTGCTAAGCAGAGATAGGTGCTTCCCTCTATCTGAACTTAGGTACCTGTCTCTGTATGAAGGATGAGGCTTAGTACACACGTCTGTCATTGGCATCTCCTACTGGCTAGCTTAGGTAGCTCCCTACCTAGCATGCCGGCTTGATCACATTGTAAAGCACCTCTCTCCCCATATTCAGTGTATTGGGAGCCTGGGTGCCTAACTTGGCTTTGTGGATCCCGGTGGTGTTCCTATGGTGGTGGGTTGTTTTTTTTTCTAGGCACCTAAAAGTTAGGCACTGTGATACTCAGCATTGCAATGCTTTGTGAATCCCGCCCAAAGACTTCATGTTTTCATTTAGGGTTTTTGTTACTCCAGAAGGGATGAGGCTGTAAGCTTCCTGGCCAGGGGTCGGAGTCACAAGACAGAACAGGCCTGAGTAGCAGCTGACTGAGAGTGATATAGAAGGGGCTGCTATGCCTGCCCAGCCATCAGAAAGGACACCAGCCACTGACTAAACCTTCAGTATTAGGAAATTCAGAGTTCAGGTTTAACTAAAATTTCAGCAGTTTAGGGCCATTTAAAAAACAAAGGTAATGGCCCTTTAAGAAAGTCAATGTTGCAGTGAAAATTACAAAGAGCTGCTTAAATACTGAAAGAAGATAAACTACTCATTTCATCTGGCTTCAGTTCATTTCAGGATTTGGTCATGTTACAGATATTAAATAATCCATTAAATTTGGATTTGTGTGGCCCAGTCCTCCCACAGACAGCCCCAATACAAATAGAGGGCTTATTAACAACTAAGGGTATGGCTACATTTGGAATTTCAAAGCGCTGCCCCGGCAGCGCTGCGGGAGTGCTGCCGCGGCAGCGCTTTGAAGTGTGAGTGTAGTCAGAGCGGCAGCGCTGGGAGAGAGCTCTCCCAGCGCTGCATGTAAACCACATCCCTTACGGGTGTAGCTTGCAGCGCTGGGAGCCGCTCTCCCAGCGCTGCTGCCCTGATTACATTGACGCTTTACAGCGCTGTATCTTGCACCGCTCAGGGGGGTGCTTTTTCACACCCCAGTTGCAGCTCTGTAAAGTGTGAGTGTAGCCAAGGCCTTAGAGTCATTTCTTTTACCCAACAGTATAATTTGCCAAACAACATTCTCCTTGGATATTCCACCAGTCTTTTCTTTTCTTTTCTTTTTCTTTCTTTCTTCCTTTCAAGATCCCCTTTTGTCATCCAAATCTAGTCCAAGTAATCCTCTTATTTCTTTCAATCAAACTGTAGTAAGATATATCATGGGCATAATCATCTGTAACCATTTTCTTTAAGTTTAGTTTTCTTTGTTTTCTCAGATATTTCTCTCTCCAAATCCTCTTCCGACAGCCTCGGGAATCTGTTTTACAATCCGCACTGGTGTAATTAGCCCTTCATAATATTTAGAATCATCAAGTCCTTTCTGCTGTGCATCTCTGAGAATCAAAACACCAGAGTTATCTAATTAATCACTCCCTGATTCTTCTGTGACCATATTACATAAAATAATCATTGCATGAAATAAATGTTGCATAAAACAATTCTGTGTATTTGAATCATTTTATTTTTCCATTTTTCTTGTCTCCATTACAAGACCATCGTGACAAAGTTATTTAGTTGTATTGCTTTTCAAAGTGTGGCCAACAGACTATGGGTTGTTCCTGGACCACTTCCAGGTGGTCTGCAGACCTGTCTTCGTCACAGTGGTGAAACATGTCCATTTTCAGGAAATGATGCTTCCTCCTACATGTGGCTTGTTTGGCTAGTTAAACTTAACACAATGAGCCTTTCTAAGCACCCTCTATGGCTGCTTAGTGTCTTTTTGTCTGGCTGTTTCTTTGACATAAATCCAACTGTGATCAAGTTTGCAAATTATACAAACATTGAGGAGGACTGAATACACAGGAAAGGGCTGAACTGCAAAGTCAACTGGAGACTGCAGGAGGAAGGCTAATGTAGCTAATAGTGCACTGAACTGGCATCCAGGAGATTGAGGTTCATTTCCTGGCTTTGCGACAACTAGTTGTGTGACTTTTGGCAAGTCATGTCTATCTGTGGTTCAGTTCCCCATCTGTAAAGTTTGTCTTTCTCCTGTTGTTCGTCTGCATTGTCTATTAGATTGTAAACTGTTCAGGGTAGGAGTCTCTTACTATGTTTGTACAGTGCCATAAAATAGAGCACCTAGCTCAGCTGGTGCCTATCTAGCTACCCAGATGCTCCATAATTTACAAAGAGCAGGAGGCAAAAAATACTACAGGTATTTAATTCTAGTAAACATGATGTGTCATTACTAGGAAGAGCAGGGAACAGCACAAACTGGAATCTGCATTAGTGTGCATTGCTGAGGTTTGTAGGAAAAGTTCTTTAATAAATAAATTAATTAAATAAATAAAATAAAGTCTGAACCAAAGCCTTGGCTTCAGATTGACCTGGGCTTTGGGTATGTTTAAGGTCTGAACCCACATCTGGGTCCAAACTTTGCAAAAGGCTCTTCTTTTCAAAATGTCCTGGACCAAAACACTGGGTGATCAAGATACAGTTCTGAACTGTGGCGCTTAGGTCCATCTCTAACGTCAATCCATATGTTCTTTTCACACAGCACTTCTCCACGAAGGGCTTCCATTTTGAACTATTCCCAAATCTCAAAGAGAAAAACACTCACTAAGTTTCAACTCTGGTTTATGTCAAAATATGTGAAACTTGCAGATTTGTCAGGGTTTCAATACAAAGCTATAAACCAGCACAGATCTGCTCAAAATTGGGCTCAGACTCAGTCATAACTATGTGCAGGTTTGCTTGAAGATTAATGGATAATAGGAAGCCTTTTCAATAAGCCTGGTCTGCATTCTTTTTTCAGAATGGGTGAGTTTTAATGGGTGTGGGGTTTTGCCTTGCCCGTATTGCACAGTGCCATTGGGCACACTTTCCCTTGTGGGAAAGCAGCAACTCAGAATGCTCTCTCTTTTGCTGTGATGATATGTCAACTTAAGGGAGCAGGACAGAGGACACATCAGGAGGATTGGTACAAAAGTTTAAAGCAGGTTTTGAACCTAAGAAATCTAATAGAGCTCTGAAACACACTTTTTGCTTTAGCCTATGTTCAAGAAGAGCTAAGGGACTTTGCAGAGAGATTAACAGCCAGCGAAGGTATAATATTGAGTTGCACTATTTGACGGCCACAAATGCTTTTAAACTTGATGAGCCAATAATGGAAGACATTTAAGCCTATGTGCCCAATTTCCCAGTGCTTTGTACATAATGTAGTTATTTATACCTGTGTAAAGCAGATGGAAAATGCTGCCATTGATTTTGTAGTATCTTACACCCATTTTCTACAGACTTTGAACGGGGGCAAATGAGTGTACAAAGTACTGAATATCAGGTCCCGTAAGTCACATGAAGGCCAGCCCCGGAGTAGTGGAAAACAAACTCGGAGGCAATTGCTGATTGGCTGACGGTATGCTTAAGCTTTGTTGCTGCTTTTGCTGTTTAATATCAATTCCTATTCAAGGAACCATGTGTAAATAAATACAGAGTAAGAAAGAATATCATGATTCTGTGTCCACTTACTTCTCATTATTTCCTTCTTAGACTTGGTCAAACCATTGTCGCAAGTGGCAAATAGTATCATTTTTTGGGGGACAAAATATTATAATTGTTTAACTGGGTTCTAGACAGACCCCAGTCTTGGAGTCCTTGTGTGTGTGTGTGTGTGTGTGTGTGCTCAGAAGCTGTGGTAATATGTTACAACTTCCTGGAATAGTTACATTTCACAAGCTTACATTCTATGAATTGCTTTCCTAACTTAAGTTACTAGCTAAATAATATAAAGGTTCTATATAAATTATATTGTATAGCCCAAGTCTCCCATCATCTGCATCTAATAACATTTTAAACTAAAAAGTTATATGCAATTAATTTGGCTACATGCTTTTCTTTTGATGCATCTCCTATCTTTATTATTTAAATTTCTGTTTGTATACTGCACATCCATCTTTTCTACAACTAAAGGAAACATTAGAATTTTGCTAATAAAAATAATCCTGTATTATGAAGCTATAATAACTTTAACTTTATGGATCAGGGGACTTATCTGGAGGGAAATTAGATGATTTTTCTCTTAGAATCATGTATCTGGTTTCTTTTAGAATCATACAGTTCAGTTTTCAATTATGGTTTTGTCTTCAGTAATTTAACGACTACCCTGGTAAAAAAGAGAGTGAAAAACATAAGATCCTGAAAGTTTCAAGAAAGAGAAGAAAAGGTCATTCATTTAATCAAACTCATGCCACTGCTATCCTGAACACATCTGATCATGATTCAAATGAAGAGGAGTAAACAACCTGAGTTTAAAAGAATTAATTTACACAATAGTAAACATTAAATGCTTTCATCTTACTTAAAGGAAACCTCACAACATTATGGGTCAGAGTCTTCTCTCAGCTATACCAGTGAAATCCCTTTGACCTCATAATATCAGGCAGGCCACATGGCTATAACTGAGGAAGAATTTGGCCCTAAAATTTTACAAAATGCAAAAAAGAATAACCCAGGCATGTACTGATGTTCATTTGGTTCAAAAGAAAAATACCCCGAAAAGCTTTGTTTCCTCATCAAGGAAGTCATTTCTTGAACCAAGTAAGGCTTTACTTAGAAATTTGTATCACCATTCGCTTGGGCTTGGTTCACCACAGCCCGCTACCTCTTGAAATTACACTGCTCAGTAAAGCGTCCTGACAGCAAGGCAGACTTCCTACACAGAGGTGAATGCTGCCCTGCAGAAATGTGTTGTTTAGAAGTGCACCGGAAGAGGGCATTGCTAAGGAAGGAGCACAGCTCATCTAATGGGAAAGGAGAACTTGATTTAAGGGTAGATGGAGGCAATTATCTGTCTGCTTTCAAGCGAGGAAAAGTTTCCTCTAACATTTATCTTCCTATTTCTCCCAAATGCTGATTGGTTATCAAAATTCCGGCAGACAAGTGCAGGGAAATGGGTGTTATTTAGAAGTGGTGTTATTCTTCCTAGATGTATTACTCCTGTTGTACTACTGGTGAAAGTGAGACACGTCCCCTGTTGGTGCAAATTCTGAACAGGGGATGTGTCTCACTTTCTCCAGTAGTACAACAGGGTAATAAAACTGACTAGTAGAGCTGGTTGGAAAACGGAGAAGGAAAGGTGTGTGTGTGTCTGGGGGTGGGAGTTCTTTTCACAGAACACTTTAACAAAAGCTATTTATTTTGTCAATTTTCCACAGAAAATATTGGGTGGGTTTTGGGATTTGTTTTTTAAGCAACATATCAGATTGAAATACTTTGGCGTTTGTTGTTGTTTGACTGGCTATTGAAATTGTGTATGGAAAGCAGACCCTGTTCACAGCGAATTTCATGTAATCAAAAGCCAAATCTTCTGTCAAACAGTTTTAGTGGAAAATTTCCAACCAGCCCCAGTGACTATATCTACCTCAGGGATATTTGGAGGATTAGTTAGTGTCTTGAGTGCTTGCAAGATGTGAAGTGCTGTAACTTAAGTAGTATTATATACTGACAGGACAGCTGCTTGCACCATCATTTAATGCAACTAGAAACTGAGATAATCAAGTAAGACACATTTCAAGTGCTACAGTTCTAGAGCTTTTATAGGTCATCCACTCAGGCAGTACTTTGACTAGCACATTTGAACAAACCCTGAACTAGACCTAGTGTCTGAGTGGTTGTGTAGATTCTGTAAAAATGAAGTCAGTCTCTCTGAAGTTTGGTTTACTTCAAATAGCAGATGATGGACAGACAACAGGAAATCTACATGCCTAATGCAGAATCAGTCCCAGCAATGAGAACTATGTGAATACAAATCCCCAGGAACTTTGGTCTTTAAACTCTCCATTGGGTATACATTTTGCACTAGTAATCCTTTATAATCCACTATATGTCTCTAAAGGCAACTAAGCAGCCCTCTGAAGTCAAACAGCTTTCTAGTAACCATCATATGCTTGAGGCTTGACCACCTTCTGCCAGTGTCATGGCTTAAAATGATCATTTCATCCTTTAATAGCTGCCACAGATTAACCACATGCACCAGCATCCTCTGAGTCATCACTCTAAATCTCTGTGGCCTATAATTTCTCCTGTTACATCCTGAAATCATTCTCTTTTAAAGACCAAATCTGCCCTTTCACACTTCTGAGAGATCAGTTTCAGAGCAACCATCTGATCCTAGTGAAGCAGCTTAGTTGCACTGTTCAGAAAATACTGTATCAGTCTTGATCTTCAGGTCCTCCGCCAGAGGAAGGGCAAGTGAATCTAATGTGGTATTGTACACTCAACAGAATGCAACAGGAATTGAAATGTAAAGAGCAGTGACTTCCTGCGTTAATGGTCTGCTAGTTGTTTGAAGTGTAATAATTTACATCTCAGGCTCTCACTGTGACTTGTAGGCAATGAATTAGACCTCTCAATGAAACATTGTGGTGGGTAAATATGTTTTCAGGTAAGGAAATTGAGGCCTATTTGGGTGTAGGGTGCAATTATAACATTAAGCTGTAGTGTCACATTGGGGTGGTTTTCTGGGGGTGTGCAGCCAACTATACCTGTCTTAAAAAATGTGCAGTGTGTGCTGCCTCTTTGGATCATCAGATCCACAGACTGGTGTGGAGGTGCCATGACCTAGCTCCCTTGTGTAGGCTACTGTGTACGGTAATTCTAATCGTGCCGAGTCCTGGCACTGTTTGTGTGCATAGAGGATTGAAAGGACTTAACAAAAAAGAGTCTGCATAGGGCTGCTTCCTTCCTTGCATTCCCATTTAGGAGCTAGAAACCATCTGCTCCGAAGTGACTGGCACATAGGCAGCCTATGATAGAGTTAATAGAACTCAGATCTCCTAGCTCTGTGCCATGACCGCATGACTAGCTCACTGGAGGGGAAAGGATAATAGGCTTGGATGGAAGAGTGCATGGGGGAAGGAGGGGATTAAAATAGAACTATTATTTGAGGAAAGCCTCCAAGAAAGCTGCCCTGTGAGACTGCTCAGCTCAAGATTGTGCAATGCAATGGGAAAAGAGTGAGATTTTTCTCCAGATTAGGGCAGAGAAATTTGTTCTTTGAACTAATTGATAGAGGCCCTAACACATACTTCAGAGCAATCTAAAAATAGTTTAGCCCATCGGTGCTGAGGAAAATCTTTTGCCAAGAAACTGAAATCCTATTTTTCATGCCCAGTGATTTTTAGAAAGCTGGCTTACCAGTCCCTTTGTACTAGGCCATTTTCTAACTGATGGGAATTAGTAAGATCAGGTTTCTTTGTACTTTTGTTTGAAAAGCGATCAAACAGGGCAATATGAGGATTATAATATAATAATGCATAAAACTGCTGTAATTTGTAACTACGGGTAGGGATGGAGTCCTATAGTACGTTTGATCCCCACTCTTTCAGAAATAGACAAGAGCTAAACAAGCAAAGCATATTGAGATCTCTAATACCTTGAACCATGCAGAGCTGAAAACTATATGATGGACCATCACTAGCTTCCCTCCTCCCTTCTTAGTCGGAGCTATCAGAACAGACAATAGTGTGGGGCCCGCTTTCATAAGTCTTTGACTTACATAAGAACACAGTAAATCATAGGATAGGAGGAATCTCATCCTGGAAACCCACACTGCCATTTCTAGTCACTATTTTTTAGAATTTCCAGACATGTTCCTGTTCAAATTCTCAGCTTCAGTTGTACATGAATGACTCGTTTTGCTGTGTGGGTAAATACTAATCTGGAAAATGGGTAGATAATGACTAGAGTGGTAGCCTGCAGAGGTCACTTGCTAAGAAATGGTGCAAAGTGTCATAACCTGGCCCAGCTTTGCTCTCTACATGGACTTCCGGCTGTTGTGATGGGATCCTTCTGCTGAGTCCAACATTCTTCGAAGCCCCCTGGGCTGAGTAATGACTGGTCACTTCCTAGATTTCTGGGTCTCGAGGGTGCTTTTCCAGGTGCAGTCCTCATGTCTGACACTCTCCTCGGACAGTGGGATCTTACAGTCCAGCTGCCTAGTCCCTGGAAACTGTCCCAAGCCCCCATTGCTCAGTCATGTTCCACAGCCAGGTGGTCTCCAGGGTGGGAGTTCTGGTTTCCTAGTTACACTCTTCAGGAAAAACATGGCAGAAAAATCAAGGAGACAAAAATTCCTTTGCTAACATTTAAAATGCACACAACTTATTGTTGAAAGGAACAGGAGACTTATCGATCTATGGAACACAGACTCCGGAACACAGCCCCTCTGATCTGATCTCATCACTCACCACTTGGACCAGGTTTGGTCCAAGTCCTTTCAACAGTAAATCATGTTCAGGTCTGCCTGCTTTGCTTTTGATGGTGAAATGCCTCCCTTTGCTTAGACACCTATTCTGTTCCTGCACTTCAGCTGGGGAATTTCCAGGCTCTGATGCCCCCTCTCTCCTAGACAGCTTCTGAGCACAGTTTCTTACAAAATTAATGGCCCTGCAGGTAGCAAACTGGTGGTTCTCCTGGGATAAAGCCAATCAAAGTTGATGGCCTTTGATTACTCTGTCACAGCTTCCCAGACTTATTCTTTCCACTAGGTGTCCATTTCCGATCACAAAACAAATACTCAAAGGTACACTTCTGATTTGTACAAAATGCAGGTTGAAATATTAACATGGTGTTCACCAAACAAAAATGGAAATCTTAAGTTGACACAGACATATTCAATAGGTCACACAAAGTTTAAAGTTGTGTGGGCTATCTCTGTCATTTAAGGAGACAGTTACAGTATAGTAATTGTTTCCTTGATGCTATTACCCCCTCCTAGGCTTTGATTAAACCAAATTTACTTTGTAATCATGAGAAAATCAAGCTTGCCCTTAAAGAGTTCTCCAGCCATCCAAGAAAGACAAATCATTCTTGTTGGAGATTCCATGCTTAAAAGAACAGAGAGAACATTCTGTAAGATGAACAACAAAAAGTGTGCTACCTTCCTAGAACCAAGACCTAATATGTCACTCTAAGATTGCATAGACTTCTGATGTCAATAGTCAAGGATCCATTGGTGATGGTCCATATCTACACTAATGGCACTGAGTCATGGGATAGCTCATGGACAGTAGATGACTTCAGGGAACTTAGAAGAGTGCAGAAGAAAAAGAATGTCCAAACAATCTTCTGAGATCCTAGGCAATAAATAATAATCAAGAGTATGTCTGGGTTAAAGTGCAGCTACAATCGGAAAAGAGTCTGTGTTGAAAGGGGGAGTAGCTTACTCCACTGATCTCTTCCTCCTGTGTATTCAGACATATCTAACTAGCTTTGTCCAAAATTAAGATTTTACTACTCCTGTTGGGACTGCAGAGCCAACACGGTTTTAGATGGGTAATCTGGATACTTCTTTAGCTCACTTGTTATCAGTAGTATCACTCACTGAATTCCAAATACAGAATCTTCACTAAAATATCCTGTGGCTTTCCCAACGTGACTTGTTTTGTCCATATCTGTCTTTAAGATTGTGGACTCCTTGGGGCAGAGGCCGTTCTTGTGTAAGTGCATATTGGTGCTTAACAAGTAATGTATGTGTGTGTTACAACCCTCTATAGCAGAAAGATCAGGATGAGGTCTACTCTAGGGGAATCCATTATCACATATCTGCCTACTGCAGAGTTCTTATGTCTTCCTCTGAAGCACTGACTGATGTCAGAGTCAGGATACTAGGCTAGATGGATCTCAGATCTGATCCAGTCTTACAATTCCTATGTTCATATGCACAGGACAAACAGATTGTTTTCTAATAAAAGGGTGGCTTATAGTATCTGATCATGCTGCCAGCCAAATGCTGCTTTCACATTCTCCATTACTGGTGCCAATACATAATCTCAGGCTGTAGGTCAAAGGGTAAATCCCAGATCTTCCTATGCACGGAAAATCAGTTTAAAGACACAGAAGACAGAACTACCAGTGCAGAAGGTCACTAAACAATGCCCTTGCACTTTGGATTTGGAAGCTTGAAAGAAGATCCATACAAGGATGAACTGATGGAACAAGATTGCTTGTGGCCATACCTGTGCCAAGCTACAAACCTTGGCTCTGAATTATCCTAATGTTACATGGGTATTTGGACCTTTTGGTTCTGGCTCATCTCAATATAGAGAGAGAACAGCTGCAAAGCTTGGATCCAAACCTAAACTGAGACTTTCCTAAAGTGTGTGTGTTTTGTTTTGTTTGTTTTGTTTTTAAGGTGTTTTTGGTTCCACAGTTTTGGTTCAGATGCAACTACTGGACATAAGAAAGCTGAGCATTTCCTTTGTTCTTCATATGTGCCATAATACACATTTGCAGTTAAAATTAATGGGTGACACAAGAAGCCCTGAATTCCTGGTGTTTGCTTGGGCCTTGTGAACTCGAGCAATTGTTCAGGACAAGCTCATCCTAGCAAAAATTAGAACTGAACAATACTGCCCTGGCAGCTGCTATTTAACAAAATGTGAGTAGCAAAAATTCTCATTTCCAAAAGAAGGGGTTGGGGAGGGGAATGGATATTTAGCTGAGTATGAAATATGTATTCATTTGCTTGTGTGTGTAGTTCCCACCCCCCTCCACCACTCCCCCCTACTTTCCAAAGTAGAGCAAGAGGGGGTGACTCCAGGCTGTGGAACATAAAAACAGACAGAGTGCCATCTCCACAGCATTTCAACCTCCAGCAGGGGCTTCCAGGGATTTTGGTGGCTATCAAGGGAGTGGGGAGAGATGGAGTGAGGGGCCAGCCATTCTTCATGGCAGGCTTCCCTCCAGGGAGTGGATATTGAAGAGGATGTCTACCCAACAGCATTCATTTGGACTTCTCCCTTTCATTGCCTGAAGAACATATTTTGCAGTTGTGGGGTGGGTGACTAATGCCAATGTTGTTGCTGCAGGAGCTGGGCTGTCAGGGGAAAGTATGAAGGAGCCCGTCTTCCACAGGACCTAGTCTGGAACTTCCCTTCCCTATCCATCATCTGTCCATGTAGGCCAGCCACACAGTTTTATAATCCAGTTCAGCCACAAGCAAGCTGAACAACTGTTGACCTCAGCAGCTTTGACTGAGTAGAAAGGACCCCAGCAAAGGAACAACAGGAAATGGTAACTTGAATCTCATGGTAGTATATGGAAGTGCATGCCTCGCCTCATTTCAGCATGCAATGTGTAAACTGCCCATACATAATGGTGAGAATACACCCAGTATATGTTAACATTCCCCTCCCCCTCCACAGCTGTATTACTGGGGTGGGGAGGGGGTTTACATTTCATGTATCTGACAGAAAAGTACCCGTAGCATTTTCTAAAGGATGTTTGTAGAGACTAAATGTATCGCTATTATGTCACTCTTCACATTTATTTGGGAAACTAAAACTGCTTTCCTTTCTTATGACCTAGAGAATATTACCACCTTTGAAAAAAAAAAAGGCAAACCAACTTTTTATTAAGGAAAAGTTAAAATAAAAATGTTAACCTGCTACGTAGTCCATTACTTATTCAGGATCAGATTAATATTCAAACAACTTTGCTAAAGGTGTTGGCTGGGGAGCCCTCCTTTGAGTACACTGGAAAGGATAACCATATTTCTAAACACCTATCCTCTTTTTGTCACCAACTGTAATTAAAATACTGTACTCATTATCCTCGCCTTCTACCTGATTAGTGTTCTTGAGTGCTATGTTATAGCCATACGCCTGATCCAAAATCCCTGGACTAGATTCCCCTCACCCTGAAACAAACAGAACTTCAGCCATAGTCTGAGCTGCAAAATTCTGATCCATCTCTAGGCAGCCTAGAACAATAACTTCATAATTGCAAAGATAATGCAATTATATTAATTGTGAGACCAATTCTGATCGCACTCTAGTGTAAAGCAATAGTAGGTCCTCTGAATTCTGTTTTCCTCAAATATATTTTCTGGCATAAGAATGCATGAGAAAAATCAAGATTTCAGATTTGGAAATCAAAAAGCTAAACAACTTAGGAGCAGAGCTTTCTGTTCAGAACTGCCTTTTGTCAAGTGCCCCCAAATGGTTCCATTGCAAAATAATTGCTTGGACTTGTTTGGCAATACAGGAATTTAACCTTATGACTTTGACTCTTGACAAGAATATTTAATTATTTCTAGCTCTTAGAAAAATAAACTAGCTTTTTCTAAAAGTGTCCTGGTATCCATTTATTAGCACGCTCATTTCCTATCATAGTGGAGTCCATGATCTTTGAAACGAGGACACCTTGAGTCAGCATGATACTAGCATTGGGTGAACATTAAGAAGTTCAGAATTTGGGTTTGATTGGTCTAAGCTTCAAAATTCAGCTCTGGGTCCAGACTGTAATTCTCCCATGATGAGGGTTTATGTTTAAATATCTGGAGTGTTGGATTGTCCCATTATAAAGATAGGACTGAGACGCAAATGCTCCTCTCCTTCCAGTACTCAAGGGGATAATATTATAATTAACACTTGTACCTCAAAATTTCTGGAAATGATTTCCCTATGTTGCTGAGTCAAACCTTTGCCTTGCAAAAAAAAAAAAAAAAAAGGAAAAACACTCTCTTCCCCCCTCAGTCTATATATCAGGCAAACATGCAGTTGGCTAATATGGCACATTTTCCATGTAAGGAAAGTGGATCATTTATATTTACTCTTTTCTCCAATGCTTACCACTGATCCCGATTTGTGAGAAAGACATATCATCCTCAGTCAAAAAAAAATGCAAATAATTTGCTACGCCAGACCGTAAAATAAATTACAAGTAAGATTCCAGCTGCAGCACATCATCCTTTCATTAAGACTAATATAGTCACATGCTTTGTATGATTAGATGCACATCTACACAACCAGAATGCTCAAGGGAATAGCAAGTATCTGCTTGGCAGCCTCTGAATGCTTCTGTTTCTCAGCAATCCAAACATTTCATAGTAGGTCGTAATGTACTGTACTTGCATAGCTCAAAGTGAACATCACAACACGTAGGGAACTGCTGATCGCATTGTAGCATCCAGTTTACTGACAGGAAAATGTCATAAACAGAGTGAGATTCCCCCCTCTCCCATACCAATTTATTGCCAGTAATTGGTGCTTTTTTCTTATATGGGGAAGTGGTTGATGGGGACATTCTTTTACAATTAAAGGGCTGTTCTCAACACCAAAACCACTTGGTCACATTTTTAGCATTATGTATTGTAAACAGACAAATGGAGTCAAAAACAAAACTTTTACTTTAACACTGATTTTGAGATTGAATTCCCAGTTTTGTAACCTCGCTGTCTACTTCCTGATTTGAGACCAGGCCTGCAGATGTTCCTCCAAAGATATCATAACTAGAGATGGACCAAGGAGGAGGTGCTCAGATGTGAGTCTGCATTAGGTTTAACCTAGGCTTTGGGCTTGAGGCTGAATCAGAGCAAAGGTTCTGCCATCTTGGGCAGAAATCTTGTAAGAATGACTGTTTATGTAAGATTTTGGCTGCATCTTAACTGGAACAGTTAACTTTGACAGTCTGCCCTGAGATTGTCACGCTTGGACATGAGCCATTCCAGACAGAGTGTATTAACAAGAATGTCGTATGTAAGACACAAGAGGTAATTGTCTTGTTCTTCTCAGCACTGGTGAGGCTTCAACTGGAGTACTGGGTCCAGTTCTGGGCACCACACTTTAGGAAAGATGTGGAAAAATTGGTGGCAGTCCAGAGGAGAGCAACAAAAATGATAAATGATGTAGAAAACCTGGCCTCTGAGTAAAGTTAAAAAATCTGGACATGTTAATTCTTGAGGAAAAGAAGACTGAGGGAGGACCTGATAACTTCAAATATGTTAAGGGCTGTTATAAAGAGAACTGTTATGAATTGTTGTCAGTATCCACTGCAGGTAGGACAAGACGTAATGGGCTTAATCTGTAGCCAGGAAGATTTAGGCTAGATATTCGAAAAAACTTTCTACCTATAAGGGTAATTAAGCTCTAGAATAAGTTTCCAAGGGAGGTTGTGGAATCCTTGTCACTGGAGGTTTTTAAGAACAGTTTGGACAAACCCCTGTCAGGGACAGTCTAAGAAAACTTGCACTGCAGGGGGCTGGGCTAGATGATCTTTCAAGGTCCCTTCCAGGCCTACATTTCTTGATTCTTTGTCAGGCTATGTCATCGTGTAACTCCCACTCTGAACCTTAGTGTCCAAAAGATGGGGTACCAGCATGAATCCCCCTAAGCTTAATTACCAGCTTAGATCTTGTAGTGCTGCCACCAACCAGGACTTGCAGTGCCTGGTACACTCTGGTCCCCCCAAAACCTTCCCAGAGGACCCCAAGACCCAGACCCCCTGGATCTTACACAAGGGAAGTAAACCCTTTCCCCCACCGTTGCCTCTCCCAGGCTTTCCCTCCCTGGGTTACCCTGGAAGATCACTGTGATTCAAACTTCTTGAATCTTAAAACAGAGAGGAATGCACCTTCCCTCCTCCTCTTTTCCCCTCCCCAACAGGTAATACAGATTCAAGCTCCGTGAATCTAAAACCAGAGGAATTCCACCTTCCCCCTTCCCTTCTCTCTCCCTTTCTCCCACCAATTCCCTGGTGAGTACAAACTCAATTCCCTTGAGCCTCAACAAGGGGAAAAAATCAATCAGGTCTTAAAAAAGAATAGCTTTTAATAAAAGAAAGAAAAAAGTAAAAATTGTCTCTGTAATTAAGATGGTAAATGTTACAGGGTCTTTCAGCTTATAGACATTAGAGAGAAGCCTTCCTCCCAGCACAAATATAAATTAAAATCCTTCCAGCAAAATACACATTTGCAAATAAAGAAAACAATCAAAAAGTCTAAACCGCCTTTCTACTTGTACTTACTACTTGAACAGAAAATTAGAGAGCCTGTAGGTACATTTGGTCACTCTCAGAACCCAGAGAGAACAACAAACAAACAACACAAAACAAAGACTTCCCTCCACCAAGATCTGAAAGTATCTTGTCTTCTGATTGGTCCTCTGGTCAGGTGGTCCAGGTTCACTGCTTGTAACCCTTTACAGATAAAAGAGACATTAACCCTTAACTATCTGTTTATGACAGGCTACAATCAGGTTTCACTCCCAGGTATGTGACAACTGGATGGAATAGCAGTGGCCAGGCTTGGCCACAGATTGAGATGAGGTGATATTGGCAAAATGGTTTCTTAGCTGTGAAGTAGTTGCCACTGTGTTGGTTTTACTAAGAATTACTCTCCATTCCCAGAAGCAAGTGCTCAAAATATTCATGTGTTGGCCGAGATTCCTTTTAAACCTGTAGAAGTAGTTTACAGTGTCAGCACAACAGATGTCATCACCATACACCTACTTCTTGGCCTGAATTTGAGGAAGTTCATATGTGTATCTATGAAACATTAGGGGAGCCAAAACTGACCTTTGTGGAAGGCAATTGTGGCAATGTTTAGGGCAACCGATTTTTCTCCCTGACTACCAGGATGAAGCTTTGGTTGCTGCTCATTTCTTGGATGAATGCACCATCTACAAAACTTACGAGGAATAACTTGCAGCACCTTCACAGTCAGCCTGAGGTGCCACACAGTGTTGTAAGCTGCTGTCCGCTTGATAAAGACTTCGTATGAACTTTCTTTCCTGACTCAAGTGTGTCTTCTATGTCTTGAGTAAGATGAATTACTGATCTTGGGGTGCATTATCTCTTCCTAAATCTAGTCTAAACGTGAGGCTGTAATGCCTCTTCTAATGGTGATACTTTTTCTAATCTACATAATGGGGAAATAAATGAATGGGACCCATGGGGGAGCGAATGGAAACATGTGCTTTCAAAATCCTCCTTAGTAATCTTGACTGCTCGGTCTGTCAAGAATGGATTAGTTTAGACAGTGACATTAAACATGTGTCAGAAAACAAAAAACAGCTGTAAACATATTTTCTAGTCAGAGAGATTACAACATGTCTTGCAGACAGCTGGATTCCAGAGCATGACCTGGGAAATTCCAATCTTTACTCTGCCTCTGGAGTGCTGCTGGGTCCCAATATTATTTCTATATGGGAATGCATCCGTTGTGAGGCAAAGCAAAAAGGCCGGAAAGCTCTACAGGCCACAGGCCCTCAGGAAAAGGGCTGGACTTCGAGAGAAATTAATTTTTCTCCAAACACAAATGTTGTGTCTGTAGTTTAAATCAAAAAGTATAGAACTTCAGTTTCTGAAAACAAGGGGATGATTAGAAATGTTGCTGCAGTATGGCCTCACACATAATTCTCCAAAAAAACATTTTGTACTAGCTCAGATATGTTTTATCCATCTCTTACCAGAACTTTGTTAAAATTCAAAGTTCTAAATGATTTTTAAAAAGATCACATTTGACACTCACAGGGCCTAATTCTCATTTACATCACTCTGGTAGTGCAAAGGTGGTGGACTAGTAGAGTGGTAAAAAGACATCCATACTGTAAATAAAACCTAGGCCCACAAGATTCAGTGCATGGTCTACAATAGTTTAAAGATGTACTAAATGTTTCATTTTTCTCAATGGGGTATGGGGGTGGGGAAAGCATCAAGTCCATACCAGTTTAATAATTTTAATCCTTGTGGTTCACTTGGTATTTTAAATGGCATCTTTCAGAGCCCAATTTAGGAGGAAAAGGGTTTCTACGAGGTGAATATTTTTCCTGTGAGGATAGGAAACCAGTGTGGCTGACATTATATTTTTAAACAATTATGGTATATTAGATCATGGGTTTCTGTGGTTGAGTATGACGTCAGATCACCACAAAATCATACCATGAGAATCACATGGAGGCACACATGGAATTCTAATGATTTTCAACATTCAGGCAACATTGCAAAAGCCAAAATCTGGAGACACTGAATTTGCTCATCTAGTGGTATCCAAACAGACCGACTCCCAGGAAATGGGGAAATCGTTGTATGTAACAACTTCAAAGAAAGAACATTGATGGGACATTGCAACTTTAAAAAAATAAACTTTGAAAGTTAGGAGGGCCACATTCTGCCTTCATTTGTATAAAAGTAAATCTATTGTAATTCCACAGAGATCAGAATCTGACCCCCTCTGAAGCAGTTCTTCCAGCTGTAAATGTCAACAATGGTATTTACTTGCCCACCTCCTAGCTTGATTTCCCTAACTTGTCCCCCTGTAAGTACTCTTTCTTACCCACTCCATAGCTCAGTGGTTCCCAACATGGTGCCTGCAGGCACCATGGCGCCCGCCGGGGCATTTATGTACGCCCGCCTAGTGCCCAGCAGGGGAGAGAAGCCACGGCCTCACACCTGATGGGGACTTAGAACTCAGTCTGTGAGCGTGGTGTTCTCTGTTCCCAGCAGGCACGGGGCCCGCCTAGTGCCCAGCAGGGGAGACAAGCCGCTGCCCCGTGCCTGATGGGGACAGAGAACTCCGGGGCTGCAGGCTGTGGGCACCAGTGTTCTCTGTCCTTGCAGCTTCTCGCCATCTTCTCTCTTCTCTCTGGATTCATATATTAAATATTATGTTTTTCTTATTATTTAATGTACAAATACAAAATAAACCTTGAAAAATTGTTGGCGCCCGCCACACTCTTCTGAAAACATGAATGTGCTACTGGCCACAAAAAGATTGGGGACCACTGCCATAGCTCTTGTGCTTAATGCAATGCTGTCACAGTACAAGCATTGGTTTGTTATGTGGAAGCATGTGAGAAAGATAATTCACATCAAAACAGACATGTAGACTAGGTGTCAGACACAGCCGTCACGTTCTATGTTACAGAATTTGGTTGAAGTTTTTGGGCTTACAGCGGCTGCTTCTTGCATATTGCTTGGGCATGTTGTGATTGGGAGTCTACCCTATACAGGACTGGAAGGGGTTAAGGAGGGCAGGTAGGTTTATTAACTCCACAAGCTTCACCTGGAGGTCGAGCCAGGGAGCAGGGAATTGACTGCAAGCAGGTTCAGCTGTGCAGGAATCGATGGGGTCTATAAAGCCAGGAAGGTGACAACAGACAAGGGCTGCTGGGAAAGAGCAATCACTCCCTGGGAACAGGGAGGAGGGTTTGGAGCTGGTACACCCAGGGCAAGGAGGTGAACCAGGAGATGTAGGACGCAGGCCAGGAAAGGAGCAGTGAGGACTGGGAAAGGAAAGCCCAGATCTGCTGGGTTGAGGGTCCCTGGACTGGAACACAGAGAAGAGGGCAGGCCCACATCACCCTTCCCACCAGTGGGGAAGTGGCATTGCTAGGCAGTGAATGGGAAGACTGCCTGAGTCACTGTGGGATGGAGATGTGAAGGATTGTACCCTGGAAGGAAGAAAGCTGAGTGATCTAGCCAGAGGGCTGAATCATGAAGAGGACATTGCAGTTCCTGGGACGGAAGAGGAGCTGCAGAGATGGTGTGAAAGCGTGCAGACCACAGAAGGTGGGGTTGACTTTAGGAGTTAATCTGCAGTGATCAAGAGGAGGTACCAGACTAGTGATGAGTGATGCACCTCATGATGCACATTCTCACCACAAGTGGCTGTATCAACATAAGACACTGTTACACCTTAGGTTGGTATCCTAGAATGCTCTGCACCACCATCCTGTGCAGTGCTTTTCAGGCTACCAGCAATTTGCCCAGAGGTTTCTGGGAACCTAGGGGTTAAGTTCTCAAAATGCCTCTTTCTCTATCCCCTTAATATTTATTCCATCTCAAAATTTTCATGCCTCTTTTAAAATTCTTAGAGTTACATGTGCCACTTTTTGGCCTTCACCAGACTTTGGCAGAAGCATGGACCCTGCAAAGCTCAGAGCAATTTTTGTGTCCATTGCTAATACAAGATGCACAACTCTGCTGGATCTGCAGAACTTCGACTACTACTGCAGCCAGTGCTGCAGTGATGGAGAAAGGATACCTGAGGATGAGGAATAGAAATATCATGTTATTGCTGGCATTCACAAAGCAACTCCATATGGGGGATAGGCAGCTCTGGGCCAAAGAAATGAGCACTGATTGGTGGGATCACCTTGTTACGCAGGTTTGGGGTGAAAAGCATGTGATGTTATTGATATGAACTGTGACCGTATGGATCATTGTTGCAACCAAGGTCCTATGCTTGCACCAAATCTTCTACAAAGGAGGTCAAGTAAGGTGTCTACGGAAAGGTAGTAATTTGCTAGTTATGATTATGCTGTCTGTATGTATGTATCATTTTTTGTATTTGAAGTTATGAGTATTGACTATGTACTTGTATCTCAATGTGTTTGATTCTAAGTAGCCTCAGTGAAGCATTTGGTCAGCTTCTTGAGAAAGGACTATTTTCAGTAAGTGTCCCGTCAAGAAACACTTAACTGACAATGGACTTTGGGAGACGCCAATCCACATCTGAACTTTCCTGGGAACATTCAAACTAACATGTAAACTATGGCATAGGCCTGCAAAAAACTGAATCATTCATGGACATGTGACTTGCCCAGGTGGCTAAAAACTCCATCTTGTTGCTGTGATTTTGCACAGAAAAACAAAAAGTTTCTGCCCACAAGAGAGAGAATATAAAAGGCCCTGAAAGCCTCTCCATTTTGTCTTCAGCTGTCTCAAGAGATGGCCTCTCCACCTCAAAGAGATGCCTGAAAGAAAATGGAACAAAGGACTGTAACTACGGGGGTGTGAATGATTGCTGGACTCAGGCCATAAACCACAAGGTGGGTCTGAAAAGGATTGGGCCCAGACTAGGAAGGAGTCTAGTCTGTGAAAGAAGTTTATTGGAACATCTCTGAGGGTGAGATTTACCTGCATTCAGTTTCCTACTGTATTAGACTTAGACTTGCATGTTTTGTTTTATTTTGCTTGGTAACTTACTCTATTCTGTCTGTTATTGCTTGGAACCACTTAAATCCTACTTTTATACTTAATAATATCACTTTAGCTTATTAATCAACCCCGAGTATGTAAGTAATACCTGGGGGAGCAAACAGCTATGCATTTCTCTTTATCAGTGTTATAGAGGGGGGACAATTTATGAGTTTACCCTGTATAAGCTTTATACAGAGTAAAACAGATTCATTTGTGGTTTAGGCTCCCAAAAAGACTGAATACTGGATGCTGGGAAAGTCACTGTTAACTGAGAAGCCCCTGGACTAAGTGAATCTTAGTTTCTGTGAACTGCAGGGGGGCATGACCCAACCTCTTGGTCTGTGCTGTAGCTGACTGGAGTGTCTAACTCAGCAAGATGAGAGTGGAGGGAAGCCTTCTCTGGCAGGGGGGGTTTGCTCTCAGTGGTATCCCAGCACATCTAGTGACAGTCTTGAGGGAATTTCTGTGACCGCACCCGTCACAAAGCAGTAGCTGCAGAACTTTTGGCTGTGAAAGGCCACATTCCTGGATCTGTATGGAGCTCATTCCAGGCCTCCAGCACAGGGACAACAGAACTAGGGTGACTAGGAGTTTGGTTTTCGACCAGAATACCCTGTCGAAAAGTGACCTTGGTGGCTCCGGTCAGCACCACTGACCGCTGTTAAAAGTCTTGTTGGCAGTGCTGCAGCGCTAAGGCAGGCTAGTCCCTACCTATCCTAGCTGGCACTGCACTGTGCCCTGGAAGCGGCCAGCAGGTCTGGCTCCTAGGCAGAGCAGCCACGGAGCTCCATGTGCTGCCAGAACACTGGCTCCACACTCCCATTGGCCAGTTCCCAGCCAATGGGAGCTGGGCGAAGGTGGTCACTGCAGGTGAGAGTGGCGCATGGAGCATCCTGAAAACCAGTCCGTCTGCTGAATTTGCTACAAGGGCTGTTAGAAGAATCAACCATGGAGTTGTACTGTTGAGGGAGGCCTTAAAAGGGCATTTTAACAGTCAGCTGTAACAGTATAGTGTCATGCTTTTGGGAACTCGTGTCCCTTCATGTTTATAGACTTTAAATATGGTGGGGATATTGCCTGCCATTAATAATTTTGTGGGGGCAAAGGGATGCTCTATTATGTGTCATGTCTGTCTTGTGCAAACCTGTCAAAATATGCTAATATTTTCTGGTTTTCAAACACTAAAGCTTTGTTCATATAGACACAGTAAACTTGGAGTGCAAATAAATAAGCTGAAAACATGTTAGCAGTGCTGTGACCCAGACTGTTTTCCTTTTTATAAAATAAAATAAAATATACATATTAAAATGTTTCACTTGCGGTGAAAGTAGATAGTGCATTGTGCTTGCTGGCTGATCCTATAATTATCTCAGGTCAGGGTAGGTATAGTCATGGTTCTATTTGTTTTCCCCTGATGGGTAGTTGTAAGGGTTCATGCCATCTGCCACATGCTATGTTAGGGGTTATATGGAACAGCAACTATAGTTTCTCTGAATGGAAAGGCTGCTGTGGTCTGGGATCTTGGGGCATTGAGCTTAGTGTTCTTTATTTTGTTGCCTGAGCAAAGCTATAATGTCCTGGTGCACTTTCCAATGCACCTCCGTCCCTTTGCCTCTCCTCCAGCATTTGATATCTCCATTCCCAGTTCTTGACAATTCAGCCCCTTTATTCCCATTGTTTACTGTCAGTAGCTGTAGAGGACTGGAGGAGCTCATGGAACGTATCCTTCCTGGTTTGCTATTTTCTCCTCCTGATCAGAGTCAGTCATTCAGCACATGTGAAGGAAGCACCTCTCCAGCCCACCATGCCAGAGACTGGAGATTTAAAAACAAAAACAAAAAAAAAGGGGGGGAGTGGGGGCAAGCAGATACGACATTAGATTTGCAGTTGTAATGGAAAGGGAAAGATAAGTTGGAAAGCCCTCTTAGTATTTTCATAAATACCTTTACTAAGAAATGCTGATTGTCATTTTACCTTTGGAGTGCCTTGTTACAGCACCACTCCGCAGCTCAAGCCACACTGAGTGTGACACTTTTCAGGGTTAGCCCAGGTGTACAGGGTGAAACTCTGCCACCTGCTTGCAGCAGGAGCAAACCCCGTCAGTGCCCACTGGGGCAACTCTCCCCAATCACCAGCTGCTGGCAACACAGGCCCTCTGCTCCAGGGTCCACAAGCCCCACTCCTTCCCTCTACAAGAAATTTACACACCCCACTTTTACACTGGTGCCTGGTCCCTTATCTGGATAACCGCAATATACACCAATCCGCTGCCTCTCTGGAAGCCATGCACCATGGTTCACTGGTTAGTTCAACACTCTCACCTTACTACAAGGCACTCAGATGGGTCTGTAGTAAAAATCAAACTAGTTTATTTAACAGAACTTGAGATAACGATTCAATATTACAAGTAAAAGAAAAACACGAACTATAACCTACACCTTATTAGACAGGAAAGCAACCTGTTAATAAGTATTTCTCACCCAATGGCTAATCCTTACACTGTTTGCCCAGTTATGAAAGGTGGATCCTAGCTTTCGGGAGACAGACATCACCTGGCCAGAGTCTCTCTTTTGTAACAGATAACAGCTTGTGCCCTTTCTTCTGTTTTGATACAGTTACAGACTATTGTTACAGACTATTGTCTCATAGCCCAGGAAACCCCCTTTTCAGAGAACTCTCCTGGGGTTTGTTTGTCTTTGTAAATGCTCAAGTCTCCATCTGGTCCAGACGGTAAACCAAGTCCTGGCTGCAGGGATGTCCACTGTTCTCAGCATTGATTGAGGTAGCCCTGAGACCCTGCCTCACCTTAAGAGACAAGTTTCACTTCAATAGTGTTGCAACCTAATAGTCTACATTTCACCTATCTCTTAAACTGTTTCACATACAAACATCTCATAGTAACCACAACAAACTGTTAGTTCTTAGCTTTGAGAAGGAACCACACTCTACCCCCTTCAGTGAAATAGTGAGAAGATTGTCAGAAACATCCTGCCTGGATGTGTTTGTGTCACAGAGAGTACGGCCTAAGATGGGGGTGTGTTTTGTTGCATGGAAGACTTTGTGGCTGGGAATGAATATAGGGAACATGTGATGAATATTGCCAATATTTTCATAGGCAGTGGTGATTTTGGCTGATAACTCGCTCTTGAAGGTGACAAAGGCCCAGAAAATGTAGCTACTACTCACAGCTGAAATCTGCCCTGGTTGCTACCTTGTGCAATAGTGCGAGCCATGGGCAGCAGGTTTGTAGAAATTTTGGTGGTGCCCAGAACCTGCCCCTCCCCAAACTTTTCTCCGTCAAAACTCTGCTCCCCCACCTGCCCAAGGCTCTGGGAAGGAGTTTGGGTGAGGGAGGAGGTCTGGGTGGAGAAGAGGTGTAGGTATTGGGAGGGAGTTTGGGGGAGGGAGGAGGTGCAGGGGTGGGGCTGAGAGGTTTGGAGTGTGGGAGGGGGATCAGGGCTATGGCAGAGGGTTGGGGTGTGGGCTGTGGGGTGGGACTGGAGATGAGGGGTTCATGATGCAGGAGGGGCTCAGGGATTGAGCCCCCACTCTGAACCTTAGCGTCCAAAAGATGGGGTACCAGCATGAACCCCCCTAAGCTTAATTACCAGCTTAGATCTTGTAGTGCTGCCACCAACCAGGACTTGCAGTGCCTGGTACACTCTAGTCCCCCCAAAACCTTCCCAGGGGACCCCAAGACCCAGACCCCCTGGATCTTAACACAAGGGAAGTAAACCCTTTCCCCTACCGTTGCCTCTCCCAGGCTTCCCCTCCCTTGGTTACCCTGGAAGATCACTGATTCAAACTCCTTGAATCTTAAAACAGAGAGAAATCAGGTTTTTCCTCCCCCCTTCTCTCCTTCCACCCACCAATTCCCTGGTGAGTGCAGACTCCCTCCCCTTGGGTCTTACACAGGATAGCCAAAAATCAATCAGGTTCTTAAAAAGAAAAGCTTTTAATAAAAGAAAGAAAAAAGTAAAAGTTGTCTTTGTAAAATCAAGATGATAAATGTTACAGGGTCTTTCAGCTTTAGACACTAGAGAAAATCCTCCCCCCAGCACAAATACAAGTTTCAGCAACAGAGATACAATCCTTCCAGCAAATACACATTTGCAAATAAAGAAAACAAACAGAAAGACTAAACCACCTTCCTAACTGGTACTTACTAAATTGAACAGAAGAGGCTGTTTCAGAAATTTGGAGATATCTGCTTACATGTCTGGTCCCTCTCAGAACCCAGAGAGAACAAAAACCCCATGAAACAGCCCAAAACAAAGGTTTCCCTCCACTGAGATTTGCAAGTATCTTGTCTTCTGATTGGTCCTCTTGTCAGGTGTTCCAGGTTCACTGTTTGTTAACCCTTTACAGGTAAAAGAGACATTGACCCTTAACTATCTGTTTATGACAGGGCTATGGCAGAGGGTTGGGGTGTGGGGTGAGGGCTGTGGGGTGGGACTGGGGATGAGGGGTTCGTGATGCAGGAGGGGGCTCAGGGTTGGGGCAGATGGTTAGGGTGTTGGGGGATGAGGGCTGGGGATGAGGGGGTTGGGGTGTGGGAGGGGCTCGGGGCTATGGCAGAGGGTTGAGGTGAGGGCTGTGGGGTGGGACTGGAGATGAGGGGTTCGTGATGCAGGAGGGGGCTCAGGGTTGAGGCAGATGGTTAGGGTGCAGGGGGATGAGGGCTCTGTGTGGGGCTGGGGTTGAGGGGTTTGAGGTGTTGGAGAGGCTCAGGGCTAAGGCAGAGACTTGGGGTGCAGTGGTGTGTGAGGGCTCTGACTGGGGCTGGAGATGATGGGTTTGGGGTGTGGGAGACGCTCAGGGCTAGGGCAGAGGGTTGGAGTGCAGGGGGATGAGGGCTCTGGCTGGGTTGGGAGATGATGGGTTTGTGGTTTTGGAGGGGCTCAGGGCTAGGGTAGATGGTTAAGGATGCAGTAGGGGGGTGAAAGCTCTGGCTGGTGCTGTGGGCTCTGGAGTGGAGCAGGGCTCGGGATGAGTTTGGGGTGTAGGCAGGCTGCTCTGGGAGAGAGGCCAGAGAGGAGGACTCCCCCCAGCCCTTTCCCTGCCGGCAGCAGTGAGCTCTGGGGGAGGGGCCACCCTTTCCAGGCACCCCCCAGCAGCACACTCACTCCCACCACTGTCACTGCATGTGCTCCTAGGGCCCCTTTCAGGTCCAGGAATCTCCCTTGCCTCCCATTTTGTGGGTGCCAGGAGGTGCAGCGTGCACCTCCTCCCCTGCTGTTGCCCCTGACTGTAGCCTCATTGGGGGCGGGGGATGGAGCTGCCTCCTTGCCCAGCAAGGGGCAGGAGCAGTGACTGTGGGCTGGGGGACCCCCTGTGCTTCTGGAAAGTCCCACCAGAAAAGGGAAGAGTCTGAGGGGGAAGGGCAGGCTCAGAGTCAGTCTGCCCTGGCAGTTGAGATGGGGTCACTAGGACAGGCTTGACAAAGCCCTGGCTGGGATGATTTAGTTGGGAATTGGTCCTGCTTTGAGAGGGAGGTTGGACTAGAACCTCCTGAGGTCCCTTCCAACCCTGATATTCTATGATTCTATGACTCATGCAACAGCAGTTGCTGCATGAAGTCAAGCTGCACAGAAGAGTCAGGGACACTCTGCTCCCTCTGGGACCCAGGGACATGCACAGGGCCAGCAAGGGGGAGCCAGGGGACACTTGGGGGAGGCACAGGGGGGCGGCAGATGGGGCCACCCGGCCCAAACATTGGTGGAGCTGGGCCCTTAGGCTCTGAATATGCTGGTGCCCAGGCACCACGTGGGTACATAACTTGCCGCCCATGGTGCCAGCCGAACTCATCACAGAGTGTTGGGGGAACATCTCCTATTGTGGGAGAAGAAACAAGGCTGCCTTACCTAGAAACATTCAGGAGGAGATTGCAGAGCATCTCCATGATCGTTCAAAATGATAAAAGGGACTTTCCTAGACCAATAAGGCAAAGAAAGGAAAAGCAAATGCCACCTCTACCTCTGTTGGTACACAGGACCGTGGTCTGTTGTGAACTGTGTAATTTCAGACTCCTATAGTAATCTGTTTGAGTTCATTTCCTCACATATATGTAACTGAAGCGGCTACAGTATATGCATTCCAAAGCATTTGGTATATTTCTAGTGCTGTTTTTACAAGTGAAGAATCAAGTCAATTCCTTTGTACTCTAATCACATGGATGTGTGCCATTTTTAAATAAGGGAGAATGCAGGAGGAAGAAGAGGTTTAGGGCACAAAAATGGAAGCAAACGTGCTTATAATGAATAACACACCAATATACCTACCTGAGCTCCCTTACCCTTCATCACCAGGATCATCTGTGCTCTCCTGCTGGGACTGGCTTGACACTGGAGGAGTTTTGAAGAGCTGTGGGGTCACCGCATGGTTAATATCCCCCTCCTCCTCATTGTGCACTGCAAAGGTTTCCTTGCCTGGCTTTCACAAAGTGCCCACACTCACATTTGGGGTGCTTGTGGCGGCCCATGTCAAATATGGCACGGTTCATTCCAGAAGTGGCAGGTCTGTAGGGTGGACTCAGATGTGTTGTTGCCCTCCCTCTGCTTTTGAAATGCCTGCTGAAGTTCCTTGTCTTTCACCCAGCATTGCTGCTCATGCTCTGGGATTAGCGTCCCCTATGCAATTTGCCCATAGGTATCTATAATCCTTTGGTTGCTCCTTAACTGGGCTTGCACAGCCACTTCTCCTCACATGCCCAGGAGATCCTGGGCTTCTGCCCTGGCTCCAGGTGGGCTGTTCACCTACATTGAGCTGGCGTGGTTGGATGCTAACAAAGGTGGGCCAGTAGCTCTGCTCATCAACATAGGCATCGAAAGATGTAGGTTGACTTTGGCCCTACATCATTTGAGGAAGTGGTATTGTGTCACTGTAGTGGGGTGCCTACAAGAGATGAGTCAAAACAAGTTGATTTATGTTGACATAACTTTGTAGTGTACACCAGGCTTGATACATGTTTATGAGCATGTTAGCTACATCAGGTTTGAGGGAAGAAACCTGAACAGAGGGAAAGATGGAGTCAGAACCATAGTTGCCCTTGCAGGATGTCCCACTGTAACTTATATTTTGAAATTCCTGGCTTTTAGCTTTTTTAAAATAATTATTTTTTTTAAAGCTACATTGTCTTGTCAAGGATAGAGAGGAGCTAGCTCATATGACAGCCCTATTGGCACCTCATACGGCATGTGACTGTCAGCTTGTCTCTTTCTTCTGCTCAGCCACTAATGTATGTAGTGAAACCAGAGGTCAGTGACTTGTACACAGTGCATCTCTTAGTCACTCTGGTCCCTAACCACTGCAGCAGGCAAGCAGTTGAGCATGGAGTTTTGCACTACTGAAGCATGTGCACACAAATGTGTGTGTATGTGCACACGTGTGTGCGTATAGCAACTACTATTAAGACCAGTCTGAACACAGCTGTTTTATGACATGCAGACTATGGATTCAGTTAGTGAGCTTTATTACACACACATTGTTTCATCCATGGTGGAATGTCATTGATGTCAAATCAATGGAGCTATAGCAGGAATGAATCTGACCTTTTATTTCCAGTCCAGTGCAGATTACTTTCTTAATGGAAAAATTGTATGACACTTGCAGATGGTTGTGTTTTTTTTTAGTTTGTTTGTTTTTTTATTATACTTTGTATAGCTATTAGGATTTTCTATTTTTCACAGTGTGTTACTACTTTTTGAAATCTGTAACTGAAATGAACATGAATGAAAGATACACAAGTCTTTGGACTTGATTTTCAAAGTTACTTTAACTTTTGGATGTCTCCATTTTGGGGTGCCTATCTTTAGACAATTCAGGTCCGATTTTTCAGAGACAATGAGCATGTACAACCCCAGTCAAAAGCAAAGGGGAACTGCAAGTGCTCATTACCTCTGAAACTTCAACCCTACTTGTCTAAAATTAAGGTTCACTTTGGAAACTTGGACCTTTATATAATAAAACCAGAGCTGGTCCATTAATATTCTGTCAAACATAAAACTGAGTTGGGTGTTGTATTTTTGTTGTTTTTTTGCTTCCTCTGATTATTCTAGTCAATAAGTTCAATGGCAGAAGTGTTCACAGAAGCATTAAAGAATATTTACAGATAGTAATTTTAAACTTCTAAATGTGAGCTTTCATGCCAGAAACCTGATTCTAAAAGAAATACTCATCCATTCAGCAGCACAATCAAAGCTAACTGACTTGGCTTGAACTTCAAATATTAAAAATTAAAAATTACAAGAAATTTTTCACAATCTTCAGCCCAAGAATTATTGACTGAAATTATCCAGCAAATAATTTTGAATAAGGAATACCTTTGACCAGACTGTAGAGTTAGTTGCTTGTTTACAATTTGCAAACTGAACAAGAATCTACATTTGTTGACTATGTTGCACTATTCTGTAAGAATTATTTGCTCAGGTCTAAATAAAGCAAGTGGACTTTGATTTCTCATGTTATCTCTATACTCGATGAATCACTTGTGAATAGCACCAATATCTGGTTTCATATAAAATATTTATCAGCTCTTTCATCGTTGCATCATAAGATGGAGAGAATATAGATTACCCTTAACAGTCATTTGTGATATCTCTTTAGGAGCTTGTGAACTTGAAGTTGTCACTGGAAGCCAAAACAGTCCTTCTAAGCCTGTAGATAGAACTCTGTGATTAATCATGAATGCAAACTGCATTGCTTTGTGAAATTATGAGTCATTGCTCAGCACTTTCACTGCAGTCACAAGGGACAAAACTTGATACTGTCAGCCAAACACTGGAATGTAGTAAATTGTTATCACTTGAATTTTATATACTTTAAAAAAAAATAATGACCTACATTTTACTGTAGTCTCAAATTTTGTCCTATCTTGGTTTTATAGTTAGTTAATGGAAACAATGAAGAATGTTGGGTTATAGGAAGTGTAATCTTAAAAAGAGAGGACAAAAGAATAAATCAGGATCAACTGAGTGGCTGAATGAATGATGCCCTAAGCTCTGACCCAACAATGGTCTGGTTGGGGGTGCTCCCCTTCAATGAAGCTCCATGCAGTCATGCATTCTCATCCACTCAGTTGCAAGAGTGTGGCTGTGTACTCCACTCCTTAAACCATACCTGAAGTATGTTTATGAGAGGAATTTAGAGATAAGGTAAACAATTTCATATTACACCTCACAAAACACAGCACACGTTCACTAACATTCTATATTATGGGTCACAACTTTAAAAAAAATATTTCACGAGTTGTGTCCTTTTCTTACAACTATTAATGGCAGCTGTCAATCACTGAAATACATTTGAGTTACCATGTAATTACTACTCTTGCACCCACTACTTTGAATAGCTAATGACCTCAGAATCTGTAACTGTCACATAACTAGGAGTATACTTATGAGACTAACCCTGTACAGTAACTATTTGAATAACATAATTGCGTTCTTCAGTTTAAAGTGTTGCCTATATTGAAACCAATGTGGACCTTAGTGTTAGGGGCAAGCCTAGGATGGGGGTCGAATTGCATCTCAAATGAATTCATCCTGCTTGCAAACCATAATAGCTTCTAGTTTATGGGTAGGCTGGAGGAGGTGTGTGAGGAAAAAGTTTTCTTGTGTATTGTACTGTACCCTAGCTGTACCTCTAAGCTCTTTGGGGCAGGGATCTGTTACTTGTTTGCCAGGGGTTGTAACACAGTGCAATGTACATGAATGGAGCTATATAAATCAGTTATCGATTGTAACATATGTAGTTGCTTGTTGGAGACTGCAATGGTTCTTGGGGTACCTAGAAGTGTGAGTCACCTTGTTCCTGAGCACGAGGGATTCTTGTCTGTGCCTGGACGGGTGTTGGATCCCTAAAACCACCAGCCTTTCAGCCACTCAAACACTCTCCTCTAGACTAGGCCAGTCCCAATTTCGTCATGCAGTTTAACAATAGGTACATAAGTCCCGGAGTCCCTTTGAATTGTTCCCCTGTGATACACAACCCTGAACACTAGCTACTCACAGAAATCCCAAATCTTCTGTCCCATAAGGAACAGTGTACCCCAGTTTACTAGTTTTACCTTAAACCACCACTCCTGTAAATCACACAGCACTTATGAACACTTACAATAAAACAAAAGTAGGTTTATTAAAGAAAGAATAAATATTTAGCTAGAGAAAAGAGTGGTGGAAACATAGTTACAATATAAAACAAAATAATAAAATGTGAACCTGAGTCTACACTTTTTAATGGTTACTTTCCTATCTAATAAAGTAGGCTAGACCCACCTCCAAAGTTCAGTCTGTTGCAGTGTTGGCTGGTTTCACAAGAACCAGGATCCAATTTATCATGAGCACACCTCAATCCTCAAGATATCTCCTCAGTGAAAGGATCCAGAGGATCTCTCCATTCTCTGTGTTATACTGAAAGTCTTTTGTTTCTTTTCATTGACAGGGTGATGAATGTCTTGTCTTGTTGTACTGTTCCTTTTTTACCTTCAGGTGGTTTCAGTTGTTTGCAGTTGCCTCTCATGGTTTTCCAGGGCAAATCTTGGGATTGAGCAAGGCTAAACAATTGAGCTTTTCATTGCTTCACTAGCTAAACAGGATGGGGTGACAACTCCCTCCTGTCCGAATAGACATCACTGCGATATATTATCCCCTGATGACTAAATATTATTTTAAGTCCATTAAGCATACTTTTAGTATAAATACATTATTTCTTAAATAGTACCCATACATACATCTCACAATGATTATGAATCTTGAAAAATTATAAGATGTCTGTAGATACCTTATAATGTTACTCTTTATGAATATATATCCTGTAAGATGTACTTGGTATAGTGCATTTGTCAGGTCTGGGGTGCAAGTTATTGGCAAAGAACAGGGAACCTTTGCCCAGGGGTCTCAGTGTCACAGAAACTGTATCGAAAGAGCCTTCCATATTTTGCAGAAAAAGTTATCACATTGTGTCTAAAACAGAATATAATGATGGCCAAGATTTTAGAAAATAAGAGACTAAAGCTAGACTCTTAAAATCCATATTTGGGCACCAAAATAAATGGCTTGATTTTGAAAAGCTCTGAGCACCCAGTATCTCCTGTTGCAGCTGCAGAGGCCTAGATCGTGGAGCCAGGTGTGTCCCTGCATCTAAGAGAAGCACCTGGCAGGGAGCAGAGAGAAGGAGACAGCTAGGAAGCTGTGTGCTGTGATGTGGCTGAGACAGATATTTACTGAGATATGTCAGTAAATGAAAGTCAGATGGTTCTGGACAAAACAGGACTATTGGAAAGTAACTAATAGCTTCCTTTCTCCACTCTAGCGGGATCCAGACCAAAGGAGAGGAATAAGTATCCCCTAATGTCATTATGCTACCTGTGTGCGCCAACAGGAGCAGAGAATAGGCACCCTGGGTGGGCAACTGTGTAAGAGAAGCCATTAGGCAGGCTAAAAGCAGCTACTGGGCCCTCTCTGCTTCTCCCTGGCTTCAGCTTCCCAGCTAAGGAGTGTTTCTGAGCTAGGGACAGGAGTCTGAGAGTTTCCTCACCCAGGGTACGTCTACACTACAGGATGCATTCAAATTAGCTAAAACTGATTTTATAAAACAGATATTATAAAGTCGATTGTGCGCGTCCACACTAGGCACATTAATTCCGTGGTGTGCGTCCATGGTCCGAAGCTAGCGTCGATTTCTGGAGCTGTGCATTGTGGGTAGCTACTGTAAAAGAATGAGGCCAATAACGTTGATTTGCGTCCACACTAACCCTAAATCGATATAGTAATATCGATTTTAGCGTTATGCCTCTCATTTTGTAGGAGTACAGAAATTGGTTTAAAGAGCCCTTTAAATCGATATAAAGAGCAGTGTAGTGTGGATGGGTGCAGCGTTAAATCGATTTAACGCTGTTAAAATAGGTTTAACAGCGTAGTGTGGACCAGGCCCCACACTACTTCGCTTCTGCACCCTCAGCTGGCCTATTCAACTGCTACACTCACCCTTCCCTCCTCCAGCCTGATAGGAGCCAATCAAAGAGAGGGGCAGCCTTCAAAGCTCAGAGCTTCCCTTCATTTTTGTGTTTTTCCTCGCTCATGCTGAAAGCTGAGTGGTGGCAGCAACCGTCACATGCTACTGGAAGGTTGGCTTCTGCTGGAGAGGTCTCACATTCCCCTCACATGCTCAGCCCCACAGGTTGGTAACCCTGGCGTAAAGCTTTCCAAACTATTGGTTCTGGGTGCTCCAGAAGGTGGCCAAAGCCTTTGTTTCTGATGGGTGTGGCATATAATAAACACAAATAAAAATGCAGGATGGGAGTTGAATCCAGGGTCGGCGCTTCCATTTAGGCAACCTAGGCGGTCGCCTAGGGCACCAGGATTTGAGAGGGTGGCAGACTGGTCAGGTGGACCTCCCGCAGGCATGCCTGCGGAGGGTCCGCTGGTTCCGCGGGACCAGCGGACTGTCCGCAGGACTGCCTGCAGGAGGTCCAGTGGAGCCGTGGGACCGGCGAGCCGGCCCTGTGCCTAGGGCACCAAAAACTCTGGCGCCGCTCCTGGTTGAATCCCTGAACTTTACTTGGCTAACAGCCAGGTCTGACATCTAAATTCTATTGATGCACTGTAATACACCCTCTAGACTAAGGCATCTGGGTTATATTAAAAACCAGAGAGACAGCTGTATCACATGACACATGCCATAGGGGCTCTCAACACTATACAGGATTGGTCCTAGAGGCTATTGTTGAAACAGTACTTTTGTCCCTTGAAGGGGGGATTCTCTTCTTGATGATATAGAGTCATCCAGACAACAGCTCTTTGCTTATCAATCAAGCCTGTCTGCGTGAAAAGGGAAGGATGCGAGACAACACCATATAAAAACTGTAGATCATTGTGTACATTGCAGGCAATGGGCCAGATGCCATCAGTTACACTAGGCAAATGTGTTGACATAAATGGAGTTGGATCAATGTAACTGAAAGGAGAATTTGGCTCATTCTTTTTCAGTGAATCTATGAATCATTCTGGACACAGGAGCTTTATGACACCACAATGGGAAACTTCCAAGGCAAGTTTGTTTGACTTGAAAATGGATTGAATGATGACATCACACAGGTGCTGCTCTTTTTATTCTAGATTATTCATTGTGCCACATGCTTTTGGTAGACATGAAGTAAAAGTGAAATCAAGAGATTGGATGCATCCAAGCAGTCTACCAGAGATCTTTTAGCTTTCCTCTCATTTCTAAGAAAGATTGATTTAATGCTGATAAAGCTACAGGAGGCCATATTTTCCATACTCCACACAGGCCTGAGTGCAGAGTTTAGGATTATATGTCAGAAAGCAGTTTTCACTTACTTTTTTGTTTGTGTGGGTAACCTTTAAATGAGCCATGTTAAGAGATCTCAGTTTGCCACATAAAGCAGGATTTCAAGAAAAATTGGTTGTACTACTGTTCCTAATAGAAGACACGGCATGGAGTAATTGATACTGGATTAGATGCTGTACAGTCGGATACCAGTCCTTGGAAAGATCAAAGTAAGATAGTTTATAAAGCTGACAGCAAAGGCAGAAGTCATATTAAAGGCAGGATAGTGAGCATTTCATTCATTTATCTAATTAGTGTTTGACAGGCAAATTTGTTTAATGTGGTAACAATCTATCAGAGATAGAATTAGTACACAAATAAGTGACTTTGGGGAGGATGTAATAACAATACATCATCCAGTCAGTACTGCAACAGGTGCTACTTTGAGGTCATGGCAAAGACTTGTTTGAAGGGAGCACTGATTAATGTAACTATGTAATACAATATTGTATGCGTACATACAAACAAACTCACAAATATAGTAGTAACCATTAAAAGTCAATATTTGCCCATAGCTATCACAGAGTTACCACAATTACTTTATATTACTGTTCTAAGTATCTAGGTAGAAGGAGAAGTGTAGCACTTAAGTCTCCCCTACTAACTCAGTCCCCTACCCTTCTTCATTGCTTTTCCTGAAAGGCTTCTTCTAACCCCATTTACTCACTTCCCTCGCTTTCCCCATGCATGCTGACCCCAGAGATGACTGCCCCAGTGGAAGAGGGCTGGGGTCAGCAGACAGAAAAGCAGGTGGGTCAATGGCTTGGTTTGAAGGAATCACCAGCTGGTTCCCACATGACACAGGGAGCAGCCTAGGACAGAGCAGTTTGCCCTGCCTCCTGTTCTCTCTTCCATGTGCCCATCACACTCTTCTGCATCTGCTCCATCCCACATCCTGTGAGTCACTCAGAGACAGGGGAGGGTCACCAAATGGAGACTTAGTTTGACCTCTTTCCTTTGCAGCTCCCTGCTTCATAGAACAGTTCCATCCTGGTATAAGAAACAAGACACTGTACATTTAATCATCACCACCATTACATCTGGCTAACTCTCACAATTTCATTATGAGTCTTGTGATAGGGAATGTTCTTCTGAAAGCCCCAGTTCCTGGAATCGTGTGTTTATGGGAGAATCTCAGCTTTCTTTTCTTTTCTTTTTAGATGTAAGTGTTTGGTTGTACAGAAAAATGTGAAATTAAAAGCACACAAAATTAATAATTTGTGAGCCTGCCTCAATTTTTGATTATTTAGGGTTGCCAATTCTGTATGCATTGTAAATAAGTTGCATGATTTACTTAGACCCTTTTAAATGTATCATTCACAGACTGTTTCTGATTGCTACAAATTTCTTCCTTATTCATAAGTATTTTCTGCATGAACAATTTTCAGCCTGTGGGTTGTGCTCTAACTGTTCAAACATCCACCGTTGATTTGTAGTGTTATGTGCTACTGCATATTACTACACAAGTTTTCACAGTGATGTGTTCAGTGTCATGGTAAATCTATATTTTCTAGTTTCTGAACAACTTAAAACAATCCAGCACTGAATACAAATTTCCTTTTTGTGTTCTGCTTTCACTTGAAAGTTAACAGCTGCTCAGATTTCTTTGTTCTTTGGGGCATTGGGTAGGGAGGTCTGCAAATTCTCTCTAATTAAGATAAAAAAATTTATTGCTTCATACCTATTAGTTGGTGAATAGGCATGTGGATGTGCTGGTCTGTTTTGCCCCCACCCAGAAAGGACTAACACCAGGACCAAGTCTCTTTCAGGCCTTTCCCTCAGGGCATGGTTTATTAATTCAGACAAAAACCTTCTCAAAAGAACACAAAAGAGAGCTATAAACATACAGAAATATGTTTATATCTACAAGGTTATCATGTTTGCTTATGGTTACTACTTTAATAAAGTAATCTGGAACTTGTACATGGTTTTTCTACCCTTTAACTTCTTTCTTCCCCACTTATTTTTTTTTTCTGGCTGCTGTTCTGGAAAATTGAATGTAAACATGTATATGGCCAAAAAATTGCACCATGTTATTGTGGAATCGACTCTATGGAATAAACAAAATGCCACATCCTGCTTGCTTGAATTAAATCATTAAAAAGCAAACATCGCTGCATGAACACTGTGATCTCCGAGCTAAGAAGCGTTGGGCTCATTTGGTACTTGCCTTCCAAGCCTTGAATTGAAGCCTTCCAATTAAACACTCATCTGTTGCCAAAATCTTTTCTTTACTGAACCACTGTAATGTTGCCAACTTTCATGATTTTATCACAAACTTTGCAACATTTGATGCTCTTTTCTTCAAGTTCCAGCACCTGGAATAATGGGTTTTCAGCTGAATCTCAGGTTTTAATTATTGTTTTAAAGAAAGTTTCTTCTAGCCCTTCTGGCTGCAGAGAAAAATTCAAAAATGTGAACGCTAAAGGCTCAAATAAAATAACTACAAGTGTATTGTTTTTAAAAATATTCTTGACATTAAAGCCAATCTCATGGTTTGGGGGGAGGGCTGATTGCTTATTTTTGAATGCTTGGGTTAGCTGTACTGACAATGCCCCAAGCATAGTGGGGCACCATGCTACTGGAAGTGCAGCCTTTAAGGTGGGACATAAAACTGAGGTCCTGTCCCATATGGTCTTTAAAGAATAGAGCTGTTAGGCCCACTAAGCCTGAATTCAAGCTTTTTTTTCTTTCTTTCTTCCACCCTTCATCTGTTTAGACTGCAGGTGCTTTGGGGTAAGGAGGTTTTGCCTTATGTGTGTACAGTACCTTACACATTGGGGTCCTATCCCAACAGAAGTCTTTGTGCTCTATGCCTGATAAATTAGCAATTTGAGCAACATGAATGATAAAGATTATTAAAAATAGCAATTATATTTTGCCCTGACATTTTAGTTGGAAGACTTGTTCTTTACTTTCTCTTTAGAAACACTGTATATTGTTGCTGGTGCCAAATGGCTGCTGTGTTTCACCCTTGAGGGGGTTGCAATTCAGTGGTATGTGAAGTGAGCAATATGTTTGTGACCAGTATGGCAATTTATTACAATATCCTGGATAAACCTTATTGAATTAAATTTAAGTATTTTAGGAGCTTGTATTAAAAATGCAAAAGTTTGTGTAATTGTGGAATTCTATGTAACAGGGTTTCTCAAACGGGTTGCCGCTTGTGTAAGGAAAGCCCCTGGTGGCCGGGCCAGTGTGTTTACTTGCCCCGTCAGCAGGTCCGGCCAATCACGGCTCCTACTGGCTGCGGATCGCTGCTCCAGGCCAATGGGAGCTGCTGGAAGCAGCGATCTGTGGCCAGTGGGAGCTGAGATTGGCTGGACCTGCAGGGCAGGTAAACACACTGGCCTGGCCCGCCAGGGGCTTTCCCTACACAAGTAGCAACCCCTGTTTGAGAAACCCTGCTATATAATTTGTCCAGGAGACATAACTAATGTAAATCTTAGGAACTGTTTTGAACTTTAAAGGACTCTTATAAACAATAGACTAAGACAAGACTGAACTGTAAGTTGCGTAGGTTTCCTAAGAAATGCTTGGGACGAGAAGAATGCAAATACCCAGCTCGGCCTAAGTTCCTTCTAAGATGAGCAGCTGCCTATTAAGCCCCACGCAGGGGCTCAGTGCTGCGACAGGGAGAGGCACCCCTCCTGCCGGCTAAAGCATAGACCTGCCGTGGTGGAGAGAGGCGCCCCTTCCCGCTGGCCTCAGCATGGACCTGCTGTGGTGAGGAGAGGTGTCCCTCCCTGCTGGCCCTCACACAGACCTACCCTGGACTTGCTGCAGCTGGAGGAGAGGAGCCCCTCCCTCGGCCCAGCCTGGCCCCACTGGAGCTGCTGAGGCGCCTCTCCCCAGGCCCCAAGCTGCTGCAACAAGAGAGGGTTGAAGAGAGTCCTCTCTCCCCATCACAGCCCCAGGGCAACCTGCACCCAAAACCCCTCATCCGTTGCCTAATCCCAGAGCCCAAAGCCCCCCTGCATCCCACTCCTTTGTCCCATCCCTGAGCCCCCTCTTGTACTCCAAACCCTCATCCCCACCCCCACCCCAGAGCCTGCAGCCCCAGACAGAGCCCTCACCCCCTGCACTCCAACCCTCTGCCCCAGCCCTGATCCCCCTTCCACACGCTGAACCCCTCAGCCCCACCACATGAATGTTGTTATGTGCATCAATATGAAGGTGATATGTCACACATCACGTCCATATTGGTGCACATAACAAAATTCATTCCACACATGGATGTAAAAAATTAGAGGGAACTCTTTCCTGGACCTGAACTTTTGAAGCTTCACCCTGGGAAGGAGACCTTTGTCTACACAATTCCTATTTACAGGAACAAAAGGTCCAAATGGCATGAAAGCATGATTCTCAGATTCATGGGTGGGGGGAGGTTCTTGTTCTAAGCCAAAGCAGTTATGAACTTGTAACCAGAGAAAACACCCCTTGGTGGGGTTTGAAGGACGGTTACCTGACCAGAGCCCTTGTTGCAGTCAGGAGTGATCTCTGGTAAGCTTATTAGCATGTGTGTAGGTTCTGGTATTGTTTTCTATGTGTTTTTTCTGTAATGCTTTTACCTTAAGAATACATGTGCTTGCTTGAAAAAAGCTGTGTGGTAACTTATCTGTGGCAGTTACACGGTTTACTATCTCTGTAGAGCAGGGGTCAGCAACCTTCAGCATAGGGCCTGTCAGGGTAATCCACTGGCAGGGCGCAAGACATTTTGTTTACGTTGACGGTCCACAGGCATGCCCCTCCCCGCAGTTCCCAGTGGCCATGGTTCGCCGACGCCACCGTTCCTGGCCAATGGGAGCTGCGGGAAGCAGCAGCTACTTTCTGCAGCTCCCATTGGCCAGGAATGGTGAACCGTGGCCACTGGGAACTGCGGAGGGGCTGTGCCTGTGGACAGTCAATTAAACCAAATGTCTTGTGGCCTGCCAGTGGATTACCCTGATGGGCCATGTGCCAAAGGTTGTGAACCCTTGCTGTAGAGAAACACAAAGCAGGTCTCCTTAGGCAGTGTGACTTTGCTGGGGAATTGACAGTGTAGGCAGGGAGCTGTGCCACTTGGAAATGCACCAGTTAGGACAGAGAGAGATACATGTCTCCATCCAAGTGAGGTGGTGGCTGGGGAGCCAGAAGCCTAAGAGTGGGTGCCCTTGCTGGACCATAGAGGGGGAATATAGCTGCAGAAAACAGGTGATAAGAAAGGGGGAATGAGACACTAGCTTGCTTAAAGTCACGTCAAGCAAGCCCTTTACAATATGAGGGTCTCAAACCTACTGTCTTTGGCCACACCATTTCTGACTACAGTTCTCCACAGGTTTAAATCCACTGCCATGGTTTCCTGCGTGTTAACAGCTTTAACACATTGGCACCTTTAAAGCAAACACTTAATTTTTTTTCTTAAAATGCAGATCTTGACCCTGGAGCTGGGCAAATAATTCATAATGAATAACTCATTGGATAAATACTATCTCCTTTCTTCCTGAATTTTCTACCAACCCATTCTAAATTTCTCATGTATTTGTTGATTTAAGTAAATTATTTGATGTTTTCATTATTTTCTAATTTTATATCTAACTTATTCATTGAATAATTTATTTGCCAACTTGTCTGAAGTTCTTTGAATAAAGCATTTGATTAATGCATTTTCCCTCAGCCCCCAACTATAATAGCAAGTTACATGGGAAAAACTTCCATAGTTGAGACTGAGTTCTTGAAGCATGAGCATAAGGCATTAAAGTATGGAAGAGTTGACAAACCTACCCCACGCTGGAAGTTTACACCCAATGTCTCTGAATGATGGTTAATTTAGCACAGCCATGATACATTTAGTATGTAATTCTTTAATACCAGTAGCTACCAGTCTCAACAGGTTTATCTTCCTATACCCTTTTACAGTACCATGCCTCTAATGGTGTCATAGCAACTGTGATAAGCTACAGAAGTTTCACAGCTGTGTGGCAGCAATCTGATCACTCTGTTATTGACAGAGACAGAAAAGCCATATGTCTAACTATAGATGTGCTAAAGATAGTCATCATTAGCCATATTTGACACAGTGGCTGTTTTTCCTGTTTCTATTTTTCATTTCCCTCTGTGCTATTTACATGTTTCGGTTGCCAGACTGCTCATTCCCAGTGAACTCTTGCTGTCATTTCTTTTGTACAAATAATTAAAGTGCTAGCATCTCAGTGTAGTACTGGAAAATAGCTCAGCATGCAGAGGCTCATCTGCCTGGATTTAAATCTCTACTGGCAAGAAGGTGTTTCACTGATGCATCGGACAGCCTATTGCTATTCACCAGTACTCCACATAGATGGAGTAAACCCTTCATTATTTCCTCCATCAAAATGAAGGCTTTGATCATATGTGCACCTAAATATTGGAGATGTACATGGAAGGAAAATGGAGCACAGAAAATTGCTGAGTGTGATGCTAGATGAGATACTGAAACAAAAAATAAATAGCACATTTAGATAAAAATGATACCATGTCTTCTCCCTCTCCCCTCCCCTTACCTTCCTCTTTTAAAATCAACACAAGCTAACAATGATGATTCAAAGACTAAGTAAAAACTGAATATACATTGAGTCAGGACCTCAAGATTTAGTCACCATTACTAAAGTTGAAGCCCAAGTCAACATGTTTCTATCTAGAAGCAGCCTAGAATCTAAATGTCCTCAGATTTCAGAGTTGTTTGGTTAGGTGATCCAGATTGGACCACTTTAAAACCAGATCTAAGCCACAAAGTTTGAATCTTCCCTAAATGTTGCATTAGTTCAGATCCCGTGTCTTGGTTCTGCTCCATCTCTCTAACTTGTTGCATAGGAAATTTTAATGTATACAAAAAGCAAGAAACCACATAGTTCTGGCGGCCACACATGACAAAGTGCTCGGACTGGACAGGTGGGCCAGCTCTCTAATTACTGTAACCTCAATTAGTTCACCCAGTGATGGCTGATTGAACAATTAGTTAATCAGAAGGAGAGGCAGGGGAGGTAAGGAACTAATTAGCCCTTGGCTGACTAACCTGATAAAAGCCAGGAGGGCCGTGTTATGGGAAGAGGGATGGGGTCACCTAATTAAGCCCAGAATGGAAAAGCTCCCTAGAAAATGGTACCTCTCTTCCTAGGGCCCTAGTAAAGAGGGGTTGAAAGATGTTGGGATTTAAAAGTCATGTTACACTGTACTTGTGTTGGTGGAAGGGTTTAGACTAAAGTACAGGCTGAACACTAAATAAAAGTGTCTCTGAGCAGTTTCTGGGGCAGAGGATGGGGGCAGGCTATCTTCCCATAACAACACATAAAGTGTAACTCAACCATATTGCACATACTGTATGTGCTAAAGGTCAAATTCTGAAGTGTTTACCTGATCACAATGTCCCATTGACATCAGACAGCTTTTCAGATAATAGGCATTTCCTCTCTGGGGGCCCTGTCTCACTCCAAAGCACGTTCCATCAATGAACAGCAGTCTGCACATTTGAAAGGAAATACACTGCTGCCCATCCAGGGCTGATGTGGCATCTGGTTGGTGTGTTTTCATATACAAGAGTATCTTCTTACTCCTGCCCATATGGGCCATTTAAGAAAAAAATGGAAAGATAATCCTCTTAACATGCTCTTCTCTACTTCTGATTTCTCTGCATTAGTCTTCTCTATTTTATGGCAAAAGTGCAGTGTTGATCCTATACTGCCGTATGTAGCCCAGAATAGAGCCTTCATTTGCAGTTAGTTAACTGAGGTAGCAAACACTTTCCTTGCATTTTTTACCACTGTAGCGATGTGGGACTCACCCCTGTGGTGCCCCCTGCTGGTGTCCTGGGAATTGGCTCATTTTCCAGCCTTGAAGCGCCCTCTGCAGGCCAGTGTCCCACTCCCGCTGGACCTCCACATCCCTCCCTGGACTCCAGTGCCCTATTATCTGAGGTGTTGCCCCGGCAACAACCCCTCACTCTCGGGGTCTCCCCTCCCTGGGGAACTCCCACCCTCCTATCCCCACCTCACCTCAGTCATAGCCTCCTGCCAGTCACCTACAAGCCCCCACTCCCTGGGGCATACTGCAGTATAAGCCACTCATCACAGGAAAGGGGAGTTTGGACCTGCTGCCTCTGCCTGCCCTTGGGCTGTCCCCTGCAACCCCAGTACCTGTTTGGCCTTATACTACGCTGCAGCCTGGGGGGTTTCCAGGTCAGAGCTCCCCAGCTCCCTTGACCTTCCCCCCAGCCCTGCTCCATTTCAGATACCTTCTCTAGCTCCCAGCAACCAGGCCCATCCCCTTTCCAGGTAGAGAGAGACTGTGTGTCTGCTCCTGGCTTCCCTGGCCTTTATAGGCAAGTTGGGTCTGTTTGGGGCATGGCCACAGCTGAGGCTGCCTCCTCAATCAGCCCAGCCTAAGGCTCCCAGCCCCAGCCCTCTCCAAGGGCTGGCTTTTAACCCCTTTCAGGCCAGGAGTGGGTGATGACCCCGCTACAACCACCCAAAGCATTCAGATTCAGGGCCGGCTCCAGGCATCAGCCCAGCAAGCAGCTGCTTGAGGCAGCCAGCTGTGAGGGGTGGCACATCTGGGTCTTCTGCGGCAATTTGGTGGCAGGTCCCTCACTCCCTCTTGGAGCAAAGGACCAGCCACTGAGTCGCCGTTGAAGACTGAAGCAGCAGCAGTAGAGCTGCAGATTGCAATCGCTTTTTTTGTTTGTTTTTTGGTTTTTTTTGCTGCTTGAGGTGGCAAAAACCCTGGAGCCCGCCCTGTTCAGATTAATTTCTGTTGAGCTATTCTTCAACATCTTTTTTGGATGTTTTTTGGAGCACAGTTGATATGTTTCACATGAGAGGCACCTGCATTTCTGGGGCAAGTTACATGATTCCCATAAGTAGTTTATAAAAGTCCCAACCCTGCCTGGTGCTGGATGCCCTCAACACCAGTTGACATTCAGTTAATCACAGGCTCAGGTCCACAGTACTTTCAGATGAGAGGCTGTGAAGACCATGTGGGAGATACCTGCATTAATTTTTCTGAAACGGATGTGTACCTTTGTTTGCTCACCATTCTGCTGTCTGCTCCATGGGTGCAGAAGGGTTACTCAGTCCTTTGTAGATTTCCACGTCTGCGGGAATGGATTTACTTATACTTCAATCACTAATATGTAAGGGAACAATACAGGTTTCAAACCTTTGGAAATCTACTTCAAACCATGTAAGGGCCCATCCTCGGCTACTGACATAGGAAAAGGGGCAATCCAAGTGGGGGAAAATGAGATGAAAAAATTGGGAGTAGTTAAAAATCTCAGCCCTGAAACTGAGAGAGAGAGAGACAAAAGGTGGCAGTGGGATGTGTGTGAAGTAAGTTAGATGTGGCATTAGATGAGGTAATATGTATATAGGCCCTTTTGTTTTAACCTGTTCCCTCTCATGCTCCTATGAATAAATGTATCTTGTTTTGAAGAAGCTGTCTGGAGTCACTGCATTTTCATACTGATCACCAAGTGGAGTCGCTGGCAGGTGCCAAACCCAGTTGTTGGAGCTGGTAAGAAAATATCCATAGTAAACAGGGGTGCTGTAGCCCGGAGACCCAGTCTAAGAGCAGGGTAAGTCACAGGATTGCACCCTGAGAGAAGTGCAGGTGGTTGGCATGGTCTTAGAAGGGGTGCCCTTGAAGAAACTGAGAAATAGGCCAAAGATACAGCTAGCCCTGAAATGTGGCAGAGGCACTGAGATGGGCCTTTTCCCTCAGAGCTTTCTGACCACTGCAGTTCCCAGCCTATGACCCTTGTGACACCTCCTTTTTCATATCCTAAATGCAGCTGGGGCCGTCTTCCTCTCCATCAGCTATTTCCAACCATTCTTCGTGACAAATAAAGTCTGGTAATGAGCTTGCCACCATTTCTCTTCCCTATCTGTTCTCAGCATCTGTTATCCTCACTAACGTCTCCCTTGTAGAAGCCGAGCCTTGGAGCTATGCCTTCATCATGGAACTGTACCATCCTCGTCAGTACTGCTATGTCCTCTTCCACTGAGCTACCCAGTTTCCTTTGGAACATGACCCTCCCCCTTGAAGTGGCCCCCCCTCCACACTTCCTTCTCATTTGTTCAAGGACAAATGTTCACACTTTTTAGAATAAGCACTAATGTTGGGGGGGGGAAGTTGCCTGAAAATCAGATTATTTTTCCCCTTTGAAACTATCATTTTCAAGGTAAAAAACTAAAAGTTTAAGGCAAATTCAAACCTTTTCATCATATTTTTATATATGAAAATGACATTTTGCCAGGTTGCACAACAGTCAGAATTATTTTTACGCAGTTGTCACTGACTGGATAGGGCTGTAATTGTGGTACGTGTGAAACAGAACATGGCTTTCTGCTCTTCTTTTTGCGTTTTGGAGAGGGAAGTTTGTTTTTGTTCTGTTTTGCCCTGAACACCCTTTCACTATCCTTTATCAGACTGAAGGAGTGGTATTTTAAACAGGTGTATCCTGAGTCTAATGATATACATATGCACCTTCTTTCTAAAAATAATAACCGTCTGTCACGTTTCAGTAAATACTGCAGTATTATATCATGAATCTAATTATACAGATCACTGAAGGTATATGGCTGATTTTCAAATAAAGATTTAATTGAGGTTGAACAAGACCATTACTGAATGCAAGTTAAACAGAAAGGCCTCAGTTCTGCAAGCCCTCTGTGTGTCACTCCCATTCAAGCCAAGCAGGGAGGACTTCCAGGACTGGGCCTAAATAGCTTGCTTGTTTGTTATCAGTGGGACTGGTAGCACCACCTAATATTAAGGTTGCCTGACATTTCCCATTATAAGACCCTAGCACAGTTGCCAATAACATTGCCACATTGAAACTGTTCAGGCTGAAATTTTCCATGCCAGGTGTCTGCCTCAGCCTTAATGTTTTTGGAAAATACCAGCCAAAACAGTTCAGTTGTTCTGAGAATGAGACTAGAGGAAAATATGCTTTTTTCCTATGTTAAAGAATTCCTACAACCCTTCCTTTGGAAAGCTCTAGTGCCCCATGCTTTGGAGTAGGGACTTGAAATTTGACAGGTCATTAGGCTTTGTGTCACGACGTTCCTTTTTTGTAACCTGTGAAAATCCACCCAAATTTGTCCATGTTATAAACCTTTGGAAAATCAATTTGCACATGCTCAGGTTGGAATTGCATGAGCTTTGCGGCTAAAATCTCAAAAGATTCGTCCACACTGGGCATGCTCCAGGATTTTCCTTGCACTTGCAAGTCTGGGCTGCTAGTTGGGCTGGGTCCAGATGCCAGAACTGAAAGCAGGAAATCAGTCTCTCCTATGATCTCAATGCCCCCTGCTGGCCCCAGACAACGTGGAGGAGGAAACTGCTTGATTAGCATACAGAGGGGACAAGAACTTGACCAGGGGTGGGGAGAGTCGGGAGAGTGGTTTGGGACAAGAAACACTGGGGAGATTGAGGGCTTGTCTACCCCACAGTGCAGCAATATGAACCAGTGGGGTGTAAATTGTAGAGCACGCTAAAGTGTTGCATTCTAACTTCCCCCCATAGCCCCTGCTGACATACTCGAAAAGATACCTAATGTACCCTGATGTAGTCCTATTTGGAACAGTGCTATATTAATGTTCACTAGAAACCTTTCAGACCATATCAGCAGGCTCTACATGGGAGCAGTTAGAAGGCAACGCTTTAAAGCACTCTGCTCTTTACACTCCTGTGATGCACATTACTGCACTGTGTAGACAAACCCTTATCTTAGTAGAGGAGCACAGGCAGGAAGATTGGCATTAGGAGACAGTGGGGATGGGGGTGCAGGGACAGGTGCAAATGGTGAACAGTGGAGGTGGCAGAGAGATAGATTGAATAAGGAGCTGGTTGGAGGGAACTGGGAATTGCTGGATAAGTCGGTGGGGGGACTGGAAGTGGCTGGATGTGGAAAATGAGATTGGGAATGGGAGTCTAGAGAGGGAGAGTAGGAGAAGATGGGCAAGGAGACTGGGACTGGAATGAGAAGCCTAAGAAGTGCAGACTGAGGGCTGGTCTATACTATGGGAGTGGGGGAGGGGTCGATCTTAGTTACGCACTTCAGCTACATAAATCTACTTACTGTGGTGTCTTCACTGCAGTGTGCCAATGGGACATGCTCTCCCATCGATTCCCCTTGCGCTTCTCGTTGAGGTGGAAGACCGGTGTCAACGCTAGAGCGATCGGAGGTTGATTTATCACATCTATATTAGACAGGATAAATCAACCCCCCGCCTCCCCGGATCAATTGCTGCCCTTCGATCCGTCTGGTAGTCTAGACATGCCCGGTAGACATGCTGGTAGTGTAGACATGAGACTGACTAGGTGAGGAGTATAGGACTGGAATAAGGAGACTAGTGTGGGGAAGAGACAGGAAGTTGTGGAGGGGGAAAGCGGAAGAGTCTGTGCTCACTAGACAATGCTCCCCTCTAGAGCCTGGAATGTAACTTAATACTCCTGGGTCCCACCATTGCTCTTCTGTCAGCAAATCTGTGACACCCAATAGTAAAGTATGCAGCTCATCCCCCCTTAAGCACTGATCCACATAGTAGATTGGTATCTTCTGTTGCTATCGGTTACTCAAGTGGAAGAGGTCTGTGTGGGGAATCTAAAGGGTTTAGCCCTACTGATGAGCCATGTGGATATCAATATGATGCCACATGCTGTAGTTTGCGGGATGAGGAGTTTCAGTTTGCATTTTTAAAAACCTAGGAAATGATACATGTACACGCACATGCACACGCACATTAAAAGAACATTATTAAGGTTGAAAGTTAAGTGCTCACAAGTTAGAAAATGTTAGAATTAAGGTTGCCTGTGCAATCTTATTTTAGCCCCCTGGTGCATAAGCATTATGACACAGTTGCCATTTACATGATCACATACTAGCTGCTCTTTATGAGAGCACCATCCCTTCTGTGTTCAGTGTGAGGCAGGAGTCCTGTGGGTGGGAAATAGCATTTGACCATATAATTAAAGACTGTACCATCAGGCATCTGTCCAAAGGAGGTGAATTAAGGTTACACAAGCAACCTTAATTCTGGCATTTCCTAACTTTTGAGGGCTAAATTTTGCAACCTAAATAATTTTGCAATGTTAAATAAAGTTTTTCACATGGCTTTTAGCTGTGATATATATCTATAAACTCATACCTCAATTGGGAATTAGGAATTATTTCCTCCCAGTTTACATAGAACCATTCAAACCCAATTTGACTTTATGCATTTGTTAAAAGATTTTCAATCTAGAGTCTATTTGCAATGAGGATCTGTCATAACATTTTTTCCCAGATCTGGACCTTAGAGTCCAAAATATGAGTGTTAGCATGAAAACCTCCAAGCTTAGTTACCAGCTTGGACCTGGTAAAGCTGCCACCAGCCAGGAATTATACAGTGCCTAGCTCACTGTGGTCTCCCCAAAACCTTCCCTGGGGGACCCCCAGACTCAGATTCCTTGAGTCTCACAACAAAGGGAAATAACCCCCTCCCCTTGTTTCCTTGTTACTTCCTCCCAGGCTCCCCTCCCTGGACAACCCTAGGAGATTCCCTGCTTCCAGTCCTGGAAACACAAGTACCGAAAGCGCTAATCTCCCTCCCCCCCTCACCCAGAGGGTATGCAAAGTCAGGCTTAGTAAATCTAATACAAAGAGATTTTCCCCCTGACTTCTTCCTCCCACCAATTCCCTGGTGAACTGCAGACTCAATTCCCTGGAGTCCCCACTAAAAAAAAACTCCAACAGGTCTTAAAAAGAAAGCTTTATAAAAAGAAAGAAAAATACATTAAAAATAGTCTGTGTATAAGATGAAAATATACAGGGTCAATTGCTTAAGAAAAAAAAGTGAATATACAGCCTTATCCAAAAAGAATACAATTCAAAACACTCCAGCAACTACACACATGTAAATACAAAAGAAACAATATAAACCTATTGTCTTACTATCTTTGTACTTACAACTTGGAAACAGAAGATTAGAAAGGCAGGAGATAGAAAAATCACTCTCAGAGCCGAGAGGGCACAGACACAAGACAAAGAACAAAGAACTCACACCCAAAACTTCCCTCCACCCAGATTTGAAAAAGTCTTGTTTCCTGATTGGTCCTCTGGTCAGGTGTTTCAGGTTACTGTTGTTACCCCTTTACAGATAAAAGAACATTAACCCTTAGCTATCTGTTTATGACAGGATCGGAGAAGAAAACTTTTCCCTAAATGCATAGCTGTGTGTGCATAGGACATTTAGTGTCACCCCAGTAAACCATACTGAAATCAATGGCATTATCCTAGGTGTAAATCAGGGCTGAATCTGAGTCTTGTTCTACATTATTACTGGCATAAATTTTAGCTTGTCACATCAAGAATCCTCAAATGTATGTATCTTTGGCTTATTTTACATTCAATGAACATGTGCAGTATTATCCCCAGCGTGCTGTGTCAGTGTTATTGATGTAACCTGACAGTGAGGTTGATGTGTGTACATAAAA